>NW_006408525.1:237763-278066 GCF_000296735.1 Chrysochloris asiatica | reverse complement strand
TTCCCATGTTCTGTTCGAACAACTGCTTCTTGGTCCAGGTACAAATTCCTCATGAGCACAATTAAGTGTTCCGGAATACTCATACTTCTCAATGTTGTCCATAGCTTGTCATAATCCACACAATCGAAAGCCTTTGCGTAGTCAATAAAGCACAGGTAAACATCTTTCAGATATTCTCTGCTTTCACCCAAGATCCATCAGACATCAGCAATGGTATCTCTCATTCCACGGCCTCTTCTGAATCCGGCTTGAACCTGTGCAAGTTCTGTCAATGTATGATTGTAGCCGTTTCTGTATTACCTTTAGCAAAACTTTTCTCCCTTGAGATATCAAAGAGATTGTCCGATGATTTCTGCATTCCGTTGGGTCACCTCTCCTTGGAATGGGCACAAACATTGATCTCTTCCAATCAGTCGGCCAGTTAGTTGTCTTCCAAATTTCTTGGCAGAGATGAGTGAGTGCCTCCTGTGCCTGCCTCACTTTCTTGAAAGATCTTAATTTTGATTCCATCAATTCCTGGTGCCTTGTTCTTTGCCGATTCCTTCAATGCACCTTGAACTTCCTCCCCGAGTATCATTGGCTCTTAATCATATGCTACCTCTTGAAATGGCTGAACATTAACCATTTCCTTTTGGTACAGTGACTCTGTGTATTCCTCCCATCTTCTCTTGATGCTTTCTTTCAATAACGAAAGTTGAGTCTTGAATTTTTCCTTCAGTTCCCCCAGCTTGAGAAATGATGTGTTCTTCCTTTTTGTTTATCTGATTCCAGATTTTTGCACATTTTATTATAATATTTGGCTTTATCTTCTCGAGCTGATCTTTGAAATTTTCTGTTCAGCTCTAGGGCCTCCTCATTTCTTCCATTTGCTTTAGCATCTCTATGCTGTTTCAGAGTCTCTTCTGACATCCATTTTGACCTTTTCCTTATTTCTGGTCTTCTTAATGACTTTTTGCTTTCTTCACGTATGATGTTCTTGATGTCATCCCACGACTCTTCTGGTCTTCAGTCTTTAGTGTTTAATGCATCAAATCTGTTCTTCAGATGATCTCTAAATTCAGGGGGAATGAATATATTCGAGGTTATATTTTGGCTCTTGTGGACTTTTCATTTTCTTCAGCTTCAGTTTGAATTTTCATATGAGTAATTGATGGTCTGTTCCACCGTCTGCCCCTGGCCTTGTTTTCACTGATGATATGGAGCTTTTCCATCTTCTCTTTCCACAGGCGTAGTCAATTTGATTTCTACGTTTTCCATCTGGTGAGGTCTGTTATGCTGTCTAAAGAAAGCATTTGAAATGAACAAATCATTGGTTTCGCAGAATTCTATCATGTGTTCTCCAGCATCATTTGTGTCACCAAGCCCATATTTTCCAACTATTGGTCCTTCCTCTTTGCTCCCTACCTTTGCATTCCAATCACCAATAATGAGCAATACATCATGTTTGCAGGTTTGATCAATTTCAGATTGAAGAAGTTGGTAGAATTCTTCTATTTCATTCTCACTGGCTTTAGTGGTTGGTGCATAAATTTGAATAATAGTGATATTAACTGGGCTTCCCTGTAGGCGCATGGATATTATCCTATCACATATAGCATTGTACCTCATGACTGATCTGGATATGTTCTTTTTGACGATGAATGCATCACTATTTCTTTTCAATTTGTCATTCCTTGCATAGTAAACCATGTGGTTGTCAGATTCAAAATGGCCAATACCAGTCCATTTCAGCTCACTTATGCCTAAGATATCGATGTTTATGTGTTCCATTTTTGACAGCTTCCAATTTTCCCAGTTTCATACTTCGTACATTCCATGTTATGATTTTCAATGTATGTTTACAGCTCTTTATCTTCATTTTGACTTGTGCCCCGTCAGCAAAAGATTTCTCTCAAGAGCTTAACTCCATTCGCGTCAACTCTCTTTGAGGAGGCAGCTCTTGCCCAGTCTCATTTTGAGTGCCTTCCAACCTGAGGGGCTCATTTTCCACCCTGTATCTGACAATGTTTCTCTGCTATTCACAAGGTTTTCAGTGACTAAAGATTTGGAAGTAGTTTGTCACTCTTTCTTCCTAGTCTGTCTTTGTCTAGAAGCTCATCTGAAACCTGTCTACCATGGGTAACCCTGCTCATTATTTAAAATGCTGGTGGCATAGCCTTCAGAATCACAGCAACTCACCAACCACCACCGTACAACAGACAGATGAGTAGTGGCTGTTTGGTTTTATGTTGAAACTGTCACTTTATGATGGCTCCATGCAATAAGTACTAGCCTTTGAACCACAAGGAGTCCTGGTGTGGCGCTCTGGGTTAATGCGCTAGGCTGCAAAGTCGGTTTGAACTGCAAGGTTGGTGGTTCAAGCTCACTTGTTGCTCTTCGGAAACCCTCTAGAGGGTCGCCACTGACTCAACAGCACTTAACATTTGAACCACAAAGTCCACGATTCAAGCCTGCCTGCTATCCCATGGGGGAAAGATGAGGCTTTCTGTTCCCAAAGGTTTGAAGCCTAGGAAACCCTGTACAGGGTCGGTGTGAGCCAGAACCATTTCAATGGCACTGTTCCTTCTGAGTTGTTCTTATCTATAAAAGGCAAAGTTAGAACAGTAGTGGTTTTATAGGAGAATTAGATTATTAATCTCAAGAGACTTTTTCATGTTTTAAATGTAGTTTGGGGAAAGAAAAAGCAAGCTTGCACTATTTAGTGTGTGATTTTTTTTCTTCTTAGGTGGAAACGATTGAAGTAAACAGGCAAGACTATTGTGTGGATAGAAAATACAGGCAGTACCTGGGCTAAGGAATATTTAAGTGCCTTTAAAGTGGTATGTTTGTCCTTTCAAAGACTGAACCAGTCCTGCTTTCCACAAATTCTTCACAATTGCCTTCATTTGCTGTATATGCAGCTTTTAAATCATAGAAAAGGCCTTTTCTGGCACCAAAGAACCATCTTGCACCTGTTCCAATGGCCAACAAATATCTAAAAGACACAGGAATGAATCTTGTTCATAATCTAGGGATTGCCTATAGTGATGCTAACATTTGTGTACTAGGTACTGTTTTTCCTCATTTAATCCTTGTTGTGTGCTGTGTAGTCAACACAACCCAGAGGGACCCTATAACTTAATCCTTACAAAGGAGTCAAGGAATGCCTGGTCACTAAGTTAGAAAAGATTGGAATTCTCTAGAGCCTTCACAGTGTGTGGCCCTGGTGCTGTTGTCATTTTGGTCTTCTGACTTCCAGAATTAAATTTGTTAAGTTTGTGATATTATGGCATTCCTAGGAAACTAATAGAACCAAAGGGAAAAACTCTCCTCAGACCCTATTATGCCTGTAAAGGCCGAGTGGGGAGCCTAGTCTCATGAAGCTGAAGTGAGGTACCTCTATGCCTCCATTAGAAGTCAGAGGTGGCCAAATAGGGCGGTATTTGAATCCCAGTTTGCAGTAAGGACACAAACTCAAAGTGTAACTTAACTTCTTAAATTACACAAAATCACCAAAGTTGGGATTCAAATCCAAACCTGTCAACTTCAAATCCCCTAATTCTCCCACCATATATATCCACTGCCATCAAGTAGACTCTGACTCGTAGCGACCCTGTTTAGTTTCCAAGACGGAACTGTTACAGGAGCAATCAGCCATCATCTTCTCCAGAACAGGTGAGTTGGAACTACCAGCTTTAAACACTTGACGTAGCTTCCCCACTTCTACCTCCCACCATACTACCCTAAATTCCAACCACTGATTTTGGATGCTTTGGAACATGGCATGCTAAAAGCACAAGTGAACGAACAGCTGTCTAAAATTTACAATTCACAAGGACAGGTAGGATGTTTATTCGTTCTAGTCTCAATGCCTAGCTAATGCAGGTGCTCAGTAAGTAATGAATAAAAAATAAGCCTCTGTGTACTTAATTACCGACTCGGCAACCAGACCTTCTGCTCTAAGACCTCACAGGATAATTAAGAATCCATTCAGAATTAATAATTCAATCAATCCTAGTTGAATTAATAAAGGAACCAAGAGCTGTTACATTCTAGGTAATGTGCTAGGTGATTCATAAATTTGTTTCACATTATAAAAAGTTTTCAAGATTTCTCATATACCTTTTCCCTGAAATAACAAGCAGTAAGTTCCAATGGAAGAAATAAAGTGACTTTTGTTTTGATCTGTGAGTCTTGGGACAATCTTAATCTTCCATGGATTTCCACTCCTAGGACTTGGACTGGCACACAGACGTCAGCAGATGAAAGGATGCCTCCTAGTGGTAGCATACTAGAGGGGAAAGGAGAAAGCCACGTAAATTCTAAGAGTAAAAGCTTGTATGCAAGTATGATTCTAGGAGATGGAGCACCTGTAGGTGGGCCCCTGGTTTTGAAACCTACCCTGTGGAAAGGATTATACTCAGAAATTGAAAATTTTCATAGATAAAACATGGTAACCCAAATCATCAACTTGTTCTCTAGAACTAGATTTATAAAGTGATGATTCAAGCCAATGGACATTTATTTAAAATTGACTTGGGGGGAAAAACAGAATGAGTTTTTTCCCCTGTATAAAAACTGTTACAAAAAAATTTGTTTATGCATTTTTTGGATAGTCTACAAAAGCACAAGCAAATATGGGCACATAGTTTTTTTTTACAAAAATGATCAACACTATGTTCTATAATCTCTTTTCCGTTATCCTACAATCAGGTTCAAGCTTCTCATTCAAGAATTTTGACGTTTTCCTTTGACCTATTTATCTCTCGATGACAAACTTTTCTAACTCACTTAGGAATTACTATACTTTTTTCCTCTCAATTTCTTATTAGCAAGATTCCATTTTGTGCAATTTTGTTTGGCTCCTTATCTACCAGCCAAACCAAGTATTTAATGCAAACAAAAAAGCGAAACCAAAACAATACAAAGCTTTTATATTACTGAACTTTATGTACAAAATCATTTGATTTCAAATAAACATTTAATGTAAAAACAAACGTTCTTTTAAACTGCAATTTTTTTTACATCTATTGTACCATTCAAATGTTTCATCATCTTACATGATTTCTTCAAAATCTCTTATCAAAGGTACATATAGAAAAGCTTTTTTTTTTTTTTTTAATTTTATAAATAGAAACAGAGATTTTTTTTCAGCTTTTATTATAAGATGACATAAAAAGTTTACTCAACAAAAGTAATTTCATTACTATTTGGGGGAGGGAATCACCAACTTTTTGTGCAAACAATGCTAGCCTTCTTTTAAGCATTAAGAGCATAACTGCTTAAGAAATGACATAAGCAATAATTCTACACCTAGAGCTCCCCTAAAAGAATCTATTTTTGTTTGTTTGTTTTTTACAATATGTGCACAGCTTTAGCAAATTAAAGCCCGAGACAAATGCTTGAGAGATCCACTATCCAGAAGCATAATCGGAATTTACCGTAACTCATTATTTGGAGAGCTTACCAAATCAAGGAGTCTGTAATGAAAGCTGCAGTTTCCCTCTTCCCTATTTTTTAACACAAAATTCAATGACTAAGAACTTAATACTGGATGACAAATCACATCCACATTAGTTAAATAGTCTCACAGTAAAACACATCTTAAAGACCAATCAGTATTTACATTTTATAAATTTCTGAAGACACCATTAGAAAGCTCATATATCCCTTCATTAAACAAAATAGGGAACTGCATCTGATGGTGGTGGAATGAAATTAAAAAATTAAAAATAACCTGTATTTACAGCAGCATTAATCCTTTATAAATAAAGAATAAGAAAATGCAATATCTTTAAGGATAATAAAAAATTGAGGTGATGTTACTCAACCACAGTGCTTGGAGTTGGAATAAAAACCTATTGATGTTTGTTAATATGCCAGTAGTGAAACCACTTTCTGTTGGAGAAAATCCAACTGCAAATATGTGCATAAAACACAACACAGGGCAAAATCGCTCAAAACGATTTGAGTCAGCTTATCTGTATTGGATATTCTAATCATGAAGAACATTACAAAGACATCCTTGTCAAAAAGAGGAAAAGAAAAGGTGGGGGTGGGTAAGGGTGAGACACATGTAACATTTTCTGGTTAATTTTCAGAAAACATTTCCCCCCTTGAAAGTAGCATCTTAAAAACCTCAAACTCATTATCTCTTGGTTTAATCTTAATCAAAAGATGTGGACAACTGAATTTTTCGTGAGATTTACCCAATTGGAAAAAAAAAAAAAAAAAACAACCCACAAAAAATCAGAAACAGCAAAATTTTCAAATTTAGAAGAATATACTGGGGGAGCAATACCCTAAAATTACCCACATAGAAGCAAATGATCAGGAACCATAAACCAACATGGTATTTTACTGTCAACAATGAAAAATTAACATCTCAAACAGGCATAAGACGAAGAAGTGCTATTTTTAAATTGTAAAAAAGCATGTATTTAATGTAAAATAATCTTACATTATACTTTTTCATTCCAAATTGTTAAATGATTTCAAAATCAAGGATCAAAGTGTGATTGAAAATAGTAATCAAATGTAATTTCACAAAAATTTTCAATTTAAAAAACAGGGAATCGCATTCCAATTTTCATTCCCGAGAAAATGTCTCACATTACAAAGTAGAAAAACAGCCAGTCACAAATGCTAACAGTATAATTTAATTATATGAAATAATTTCTATATTATCAATTCAATGTATTTCATAAGACAGTTGTTGGAAGTTTAAAAAAGAAAAAAAGACAAAAAAACGTTCTTTGAAGTATTGCTTTCCATGCTCAAACTAGAGAATGTTACAATGACGTCAATAAAACCGATAGACGTGTAATGCTTGCATAATGAAGTGAAGAACCCTGATAGTAATACCCTTGTTGAAATCATTTACTTCATCTATCTGTGCCTGTTTGGAGTTATGATTAAAAAAAACAGTAACAAGAAAACCACTCTTCCTAGAGGCTCAATTCCCTAGAATGCAATTTCAGTGTTTGTCCATAATATGGGGTGGTCAGGCCTTTTCAGAGTTTTTGTTTTTTGCTCTGTTTTGAAACCCCTGAGACACCATCTGTTTCCAAAGCTTTTTCTTTTGAGTTAATTTCACTAAATCCATTTGCTGTCCCATTTTGTTCTTCAGTAATTTCTTCATTTGCTGTGGAAGCAGAATCCCCTTTTTCTAATTTTTGCTGCATTTCACGAAGCTTAGTAACAGCTTTATCTATTGACATTATGCTAATAAGATTAAAGTCATGCATGCTGACTAGATGAAGCATGAAGTTTCGACATAAATTCTTCTTAATTATTTTCTGTCCATAATTTTCTACAAACAGCATACAGGCATGATTCATTTGATTGTCAGCAATAAACCTGTTGAATAATGGAAACAAAGCATTATTTGTCAGATGTCAACAGTGATTAATCCAACTCTTAAGTAGTAAGCTATAGTGAAATTGAGATTCAATCACCTGAAAGAGTTTATCATTTTAGAAATGTAAGGAGATTGAATCTAACCAGAGTTTAGATACCTTTAGAATGTTTTTGTGGGATACAAATATATCGTGATCCCATGTAATAAAGTAAACTGCTCACAAGGTTTTCTTGGCTGCAATCTTTATGGAAGCATATTGAAAGGTCTGTCTCCTGTGGAGATGCTGAGTGGGTTTGAACAATCTACCTTTCAGTGAGTAGTCAAGTGCTTAACCACTGAGTCACAAGGGCATCTTACCATTAAAATAGTAGATACAACTTTTTTTCCAAATGAAATGATAAACATACTAACTATTCCCTTTTATTCTTTCCCTTGATCTTGTCATACTTTCCTTTAAAGCTGCAGTGCCTCTCTACATACTCAACTCATGGCAAATATTCAAAAACTAAAGGTGTCACACCAAGGGATGGTACAGGGTGGCTGTGTTGGTGGAGAGCCAGTGGGAAGTGGGGTGAGGTACTGGAACATGAATAAACTCTGGAGAATCAACTCATACCAAATAGAAGAATTTAAGTTACCACAGAAACTGAAAGTCCAACATAGAGTCTTAAGTCCTGCCTGTAGAGCTAAAGAAAATCAAACTCATTAGTTTACCTAACTTAACTACCTTTTATTAGTGTTATACAATAAATTTGAATCAAGGAACTGAAACAGAGGTGAGTGAAATAATTTGACTAAAATTACATCTGGAAACTGACAGATTTATATATATATATATATATATATATATACATACATAAGGGGGCTTCAAAAAGTACATGGAAAAATGGAATTAAAAGATTACAGGATTTTCCCACAGGCTTTCTTTGAAGCCCCCTTGTATAAATTACACATTACTGATTTTAATGACAAGGACAGAGGTGGAGTAAACGTTTCTGTGAAGGGCCAAATAATAAATATTTTAGGCTGTGTAAGTCTGATAGGACCTTTCACTTTTTAAAACAATTCTTAAAAATGTAAAAACCATTTCTTAGCTCTAAGGGCAATACAAAAACAGGCTATGGGTCTGTGGTGCTCAAGAATATAAAGAAACAGAAAGTATCCTCTTCTCACTGATATCAATGATCTAGAAATGAAGAAACCTTAGGTGCTGGTACTACAGAAGAAAACCGTGAGTGCAGGTGAGAGAAGGTACGTAGAGAAGCAAAATATTGACAGTAAATAGATCACACAAGAAAGGAGCCACAAAGTCACGAGAACTTTTCTACTTTGAAATGGTAACAAGTAAGAAATCAAACCATTTATATTTTTTCTCATTAATTTATTCTTAAAAAACTATGGTAGTAACTGTGATAAGCAATTTTCAAGGTTTCCCAGCATGGAGAACATGTTCTACATATTAATTTAGTAACCACTGGCAATAAAAGGAATGAAAATTTTGCTAACAACAACAACAAAAAAAAAACAGGGAACATTTTAACCTAACATGCTTTTAGAAGTTATTCTGCCTTTATGTTATTGTCACATTAAATGAAAAAGTTAAATTCATCTCAGTTGATCACTGTATTTAAGATTATTTTTATTTTTGTAATGTAACTATTGAAAGAAAGCGGCCTGTTTTCAGAGAAATTAAAAACAAAAATCTGTTTTAAGATGAAATTATACATATTTTTCCTACATGCAGTTTTAATTTTGACTAGGATAAGACTTGGGACATATATGTTAACTAATGGAAGGAATTTTTAGTAGGATTTGAATACAGATTTATAGAATGCAAGAACGAGAGCTTAAAAGTAAATAAAATATTTAAACTAATTTAGAAACACCCTACCCATGCTTCATGACATGGAGATTCCATAACTTCATCACTTCTTTCTCTCCTTCATTAACATCAGAAAATTCTTCAATTTGCTTAAAAATTAATAAAAACAGAAACCACTATTAAATGCAGAATGAATAATTGGTATTTCTAAGGGGAAAAAAATACAGTAATATAAAAATGTTTTGCAACTAAAAATACTGTAACTTCTGTATATAAAGGGCAACAAAAAACAAACTATTAAAGTTATTAAATAGTTTCCTATAAATATATAGTAATGAGGCAATAATGTTCTTTCAAGCAACCTCCAACCCCATATAAGTCCAGGGTCCCAACACCCATACAAAGCCTATTATTTTAAAAATTCAAGGTATACACATGACAGACATGAAAACATTATTACTGTACTATTTTAAAAAGATATTTTAGTGAATCTCAAGGTGTTTCTTTAAATTTTTTTTATGCATAGGAATGTATAATACATATTCTCAAGTTTTTAAAAAATTGCTACAAAAATTATACAAATTTTTATCAAAATATTAAGCTCTTGTTTCTTGACATATCTCCTCTATCTAGATATATGTACTTTGTTAAGACAGTGTTTAAATATCTCTAACCCTTCCCAGAATTCTGCATGCTTCGATTGATACACATCCAAAACGGCAGTTTTAGCATACTTAAGGGGCTCAAATCCTGTTACTTTTAAATGGTCCTTGAATCTGAGGTCTAAAAAGAATTCTAAAGGGATAAGATAAGAACAGGGCTGTAGAGTAGGTGAGGTAAGGTTTCTAATGAAATTCTAATAGTGTAACTCATACCACTGTCGAAGAATGAACAGATGCACTGTGACAGAAAAAAGTTCTCTGTACAACTTTCCTGGCCCTTTTCTCTCCAATATGTTTTCAATTTTCTTAAAACTTCTTCCTAATAAACTCTGGTGACCTTTGAGAAAATCTATCAAGACTAACATATAACATACCCTTTTAGGATCGAAAAAAAACAATCACTATGACATTCTCCACTGATGACTCTGCCTTGAATTTAACTAGCTCAGCAGAGTCTCACTCAGGAGCTACTGTTCTGATTGGACCTTTTTTTTGAAGGCACCGTAACAAGATGTATTAGATGTGCAGTGATCCACTAATCAAACAGACCTGTGTAAATATATTTTGTTTGGGATAAATCCATGCATGTATGAACTGGAATCCTAATAGCAATAATTTCTGACTTACCCTTAGACTAAGACAAACACTTGATTAATTGATGATATATACAAACTACCTATCTGTTCCAATTTATATACAAATTGGACTTAAAGACAGGTTTAGAAATGGAATTCACTCACTCACAATCTGGAACTCCCTTTATATAATTTGGTGTCCACACAATGTCTAAATAATATAGTGTCTTACCTTTATAAAATATGAATGTGTGAAAATATACAATAGAAAGTCACACTAAAAAAAATCTGTCTTTCTTTAGTTGGTAGCCTTTTAAATAGCACAATTATAAAACATGGGATCCTGAATTCCTTAATTTAGCAAAAGCTATTAGTTCAAATGTTTAATTCATAATAAAAAACTGCTAAGTTCTCAACAAAAACCACTTAATCACAAAATTCTAATTGCTAGTAATGATAATAATTACTGTAATGGTTTTTTCTCTGAGCCATTCGGGATCCTTTTCATCTTCACTATCTACTTCCATTTCTTGTGGACGGAGAGGTAAGCATGTATCACTATGGAAATACAGACGATTGTGTCCACTACTGTATGTTCGTTGCTGTTCTACTTCTCCATCTTCAGATTCAAGAAATTCAGACATGCTTGCTTTTGTTCGTTTTGGCCTAATGAAAAGAAACAGGCATTGATGCAATATGGCATTCTCATCATGTAATTATATGACTTTTGAGTTGAGATCTGCGAAAATTTGACAATATTACCATTTTATAAAACTAGCCACATATCAACTCAATATGAGTATATGAGGTAACCTACAAAAAATTACAGTAAAATTTATTTTTGTATACAATGTGAAACAGACTTATTTTACATCGATTTAAACACTGAAATATTAAAGATAAATGTCTTTCTGGGCTTAGAAAATAAAACACATAGTTAAATGGTAAATGGAAAAGAGAAATATGGTTAAAAGGTAAAAGAGGAGGAAGGGCTAGTGAAGTCACAGAAAAATAAGATGGGACTATGCATATAAAGCCCTGTATATGTAAAAGTGGAGTCCTGGTGTGGTGCTGTGGGTTAATGCGCCAGACTGCAAACTGCAAGGTCGGCGGTTCAAGCTCACCAAGCTCCTTGGAAACCCTATATAAGGTTGCTATGGGTCGGAATCGACTTGACAGCACTTCACAACAACATATGTAAAACTATGTATAGCCTAAGACATTCAGGTATATAAGCGTACCTTTGTGTCACTGCTCTTTGAAGATACTGTATTTTTTTTTTACAAGTTGAAGGTTTATGGCAACCCTACCCTACTACATCAAGCAATTCTATCAGTGCCACTCTTTCAAAACCAGATGTTCACGCCGTATCTCTGTTAGCACATTTTGGTAATTCTCACATTATTTCCACATTTTTTCTTAAAGCTACTGCACACTTAATAAACTACATGTAATATGCTGGAATTGTCAAGTCAATTCCAATTCATAGCAGCCTAGTACAGGGCTCCCAAGGAGCATCTAGTGGGTCTGAACCACTGACATTTTGGTTTGCAGATCAGTGCTTATCCTATAGCACCACACCAGAAGTTCAGACTAACATGAGTCACAGATTATTATTAGTTTTTAAGTTTCCCAGTACAGTATAAGCTTAACTTTTACAATATTCTGGGAAACTAAAAAAAAAAAAAAAATGTGTATGACTCATTTAAGAAATACATATATTTTTTTGTGTGTGTGTGGTGGTCTAGAACTGAACCAACAGTATCTCTGAGGCATGTATTTACAAAACAGAAAAATTACAATACACACAGCTACTCAGGAATTGTTTTTTTCCTAGTTTTTGCCAAAATAAAAAATTTCTTTACTCTCAGTAGTCAACCTGCTGCTATGAATGCACTGTGATTATAAAGCTCAATGAAGAAAAACCAGCCTTAGGTACTGCCTAAATACATAAAATCATGCAGGCTTCTTTGTATTTGACAATATCCAAGTAGAGATCATTCTTCTATAGGTTCATACCTAGGTATATCTATAGCAACTGCCACTGAGAGGAATCTTTAATCCCACTACCAGGCAATAATAGTTACATTACAAATTAAAACACAGGGGAAAACTTTAAGGAGAAGGTGACAGAGCTCCTTTGGAAGAGACAGGAACAATTACAAAGCATTAAACCATATCCAGAGACTTAATAAAGTAATGATGCACTGGTGATTTCCACCTAAACAATTATAGGTTCTTCTAACATCAACAATAAGGAGCTCTGGTAGCGTAGTGGTTACTAACTGGGTTTCTAACCTCAGGGTCTGCAGTTCGAAGCTACCAGCTGTTCCATGGAAGAAAGATGAGGCTTTCTGCTCCTGTAAATATTTACAGCCTCGGAAACGCTATACAGGGTTGCTATGAGTTGGAATCGACTCCAAGGCACATAAAAACATCAACAATAAGGAGGCAAGAAAGTGAACATTTGTTATTTGATCTTTTTTACCTACCTGCACACAAGCACATGTGTGATAGGAGTTCTCTTTACTGGTCCATTTCGACTAAAGGCAAATCCGGGTTGGCGATGAATATCCTGAGGATTTCCTGCATAGGAGCCATCATAACACTCATTGATAGAAACATCTATCCTAGCACCTTTTGGGTGATACTGTAAAAGAAAAAAAGCAGTGTTTAAAAACAGAATTAACCTATCCTCCAATTTAATTTTTTATTTACTTATTTATTATTTGCAGGTTCTAAAGTTTTTAAACTTAAACCAAGCCAGGTACATAGAAAGGTGAACAGAACGTCAGAGACCAAAGAATCAAAACACTTGTTTGAAGTTCTGGCTGTGCAACTGATTAACTTGGTAACATCACACAAGTTTCTTCTTGCCTGAACAAGAATGAGGAAAATACCACTTAATTAAAAAAGACTGTGTGAGGATACTGTGAGTCAATACGTGTGTAATACGTTAAGTAAGTGTTAATTGTTATTTCAAACATGTAAAATGAATCATCCATTGTAATCCATGTACATAGCCATTCTTCGACAGCAAAATTTTGGTACTTTTTTCACAACTTAACTTTTTAAAGTCAAGTTGTCTTATGTTTATTGCATTACATTTTACTGATAAGATAAAGTGAAAAGCTACTCACAACATAATTGAAGATAAATCTGCTATGGCAGAGTTTAAGATGCTTAAGTAAACTATAAAGTTTGCGGCAGTTCAAAGTACACCAAGGGCAATGCAGGTCATCTCTTGCTTCAGTTTGTTGTCTTGTATTATTATTATAAAGGAACTGGAAAATAAATTAATCAATAATCAAATTTTCAAGTTTCACATCTCAAAATATGCCTCAATCTCATTTCTAAAAATAATCGAAAAGAAAAGCAATATGAAAAGAAAATTAAGTTTAAAAAATTTTTTTTATCTACTATGCAAAGTATTTCAGATGTAACATACAAAAGAAATACTTTTTCTTGAATAAAGGCCAGTTGTTTTACCTGATAAAATATTCTTAATTTTTGTCGATTTTCATTTGAAGTATCTTTTTCTTTTCTTGTTTGTAGATCGGTAGTCAATGATTCTTTAACAGCTGAAAACATATACTTTTATATTTAATGAAAATATTTGCTTCTATAGTTAAAATATATCACCAAACGCTTAAATACCAATTTTCACAAAATTCTATGGTATTTATTTAACAAAATCATTGTTTTCACTTCAACTGATGATCACAGAAAAGTTCTCTTAATGAGCACCCCTAATTAGATGTTAAGGTCTTTATAGGCAGGGCACTTTTTTTTCCCTTTAAAAACCCAAGAAATTATTATTTGATCACTATTATGAGTTTTAAGCATGTGCTGGTCAGTGTATGGTCTGGATTGGTTTTAGCATTCCCAGGGCCTAAATAGCAGGTACCCACTAAGTGTTGGACTAACAGAAATTAAATAAAAGCCAATAAAATTACTATAAATTCAAAAGATAATCATGCAAAATAATTTTGGCATATTTCATTTCAGATTTAAGGGAAAAAAGTTTTGCTTAAAAAATTAACTATCCTTCATGAGGGCCTCGAAAAATTCCACTATCTTTCAATTCCATTTTCCACAAACTTTCTGAAACCCCCTCATACAATTTTGTAAAAACTTTTTTGTTCTTTGCAACTCTTATCTATCTGAGTGGCTGTATAGTAATTTATTTGGGAAATCTTTTCCCTGACATGCGCCATGTCTTAGATCTTTAATCTGACCATTACAGTGGCCTGCATACGATGAATGGACCATGGTCAATGTCAAAGACAGCTATCTTAAACTTTCTGCCTTCTTTAAAGAGACTTCAATAAAATGTTTAGATTTTTTCAGGTCAAAGACAGTGTTCCTTAATAGGTGAATAAAAAAATTACAGAAAACTACAATTGTTGTGAGGTCCCGTCGAGTCGGTTTCAACTCATAGTAACACCTCTTATAGGGCTTTCCAAGGAGCAGCTAGTGAATCTGAACCGCCAAACTGACCTCGCGGTCCAGTGCATTATCCCATAATGCCACAACCAGAACTCCTACAATTAAGGCCAAACAAACTACAATTAGGGCCAAACAAAGCATGCATGTTAGTGATTGTAAAAATTAATCTGATAAAAATCTCTATTACAATGATTCTTTTCTAGCCCATAAATTAAAAAAAAATACTCTGTAATACTGAATTCGGTGCCACAAAACATGCCATTTTTTTTACATGACATATAAGTAGTTCCAATATAGTTGGAACCAAAATCCTGATGTGGTGCTGTGGGTTAACGTGCTAGAGTGCAAAGTTGGTTTAAACTGTAAGTTGGCAGGTCAAGCTTACTAGATGCTCCTTGAAAACTCTATACAGAGTGGCTATGAGTTGGAACCGACCCAATGGCACGTAACAACAACATATATAGGTCTTATTATATTTGTGGATTTTTGGTGTGCTATAATATAAGCGCCAGACTGCAAGATGGTTTGAACCACATGTAGGTGGTTCAAACTTACGAGTAACTCCTCAGAAACCCTATACTGGGTTGCTATGAGTTGGATGGCACTTAACAACAAAATCAAAACAACCGGAGTGGCTGATGGGTTTAAATTGTCAACCTGTGATTAGCCCAGTGCCTATCCTACAGCATGAAATAGAACATTATGTGATTTCGAGCCATTTTGTCAACACCATATACATACAGGCAGTCCTGGATTATGAATGAGTTTCATTCCCAAGTCTCTTTAAATCAAATTTATATTTAAATTTGATCAGTTTGGTTTGAATTCACTATAAGCTAGTCAATTTTTTTAGTAGTGTACCTTTCTATGCATAAAAAATTTAAAGAAATACTTTCAGATATAATAAGACAACTTTAACATAATACAGTAATATCGCAACACAGCAAAATCAGAACAGACCTGATTTTTGAAAATGTGGGTATACTACACCAATATCCAGGAAGGAGAAAAATGAAAGTCAAAGCACTGGAATGGGACTCCCAAGAAGCACACAGAGCCCCTTCAGGAATTTCATGTGGGAAACTGGATTACTGCCAGGACATACATACAAAGTACTTTGCTTGGCTGTCATCTTTGAGCCAGGAACCCTTGTTTATGACTCTGTGGTTCAAGAGATTTATAGTTTTGTAATGTGCATGCTGCCCTTGTTTTCTAGGAGGGATACTATTCTAACAGGGTGTCAGATCTTTACATTTCCTGTTCCAATTATTCTTCTGGTACACACGTATTTTACAAATGCAGATCTGTTCTGATTTTACTTTGTTGGCCACAACTGAACGAGGAAGAACCAGATGAAAGCCCTAGTTATTGCAAACCATTGTATGTACCTCAACATTTTTAAATTAAGTTTTTGAAGTTTGGGAACATGTATGAACATTGCCTGATTGGATATTATGCATTATGTAGGACTGTACTATGTAGTACCTTACGTTTCTAAAGAAAATTAGATAACACTAATTTACTCATAATGTAATAAATCAAATTGTATTTCTCAAAGAATAATTACACGATTAACTCTGCAAGCATTTTACTTTGATAGACAGATGTTAACTTACCAATGGTTTGTGTAGGTTTAACTGAACCAGGCTTGTTTTCTTGATGGAGACTCTCTGAATTTCTAGTGGACAGAGGTTTGGCAACAGGAGCTGTAGATTTATCATTGGTCTCTCCTGTCCAACGAAGAGTGAACTGCAACGTAGGTCCCTGAGAAAACGTTTCAAAAGGAGGCAGCCTCTAAAAAAGCAAAAAGAAAGAAAACGTTAAAAGACCGAAGCTTCATTGAGTAAATTAAAATTATATTGTTATTGTGAAGTACCACTGAGTCCATTCCAACTCATAGTGACAGCATATAGTTTCTGAGGAGCAGTTGGTAGATTTAAAGTGTCAGTTCAGTGCTTATCCTATGCGCCACACCAGGAGTTCAACATTAAAATCATAGGAAATTGTAAAAAAACAACAAAAATACCCCAGTATTCATTATGATAAATCAAATGAAAAGATTTTCATTGAAAACCCAAATGTCTACAATGATAACAGGCAAATAAAGGAAATGTATGGAGCAATTGGCACTGCACAACTAGAGAGCTCAAGCTATCTATAGGGGACAGTCATGTAGTAGCAATAAGTGAATCACAGTACAACCAAGATTTTCAGACTTTTTAAAAGAAGCCAGAAGTCCAAATTTACACGGGAAATCTTCCCAATTTTGAATGTGGGTTGCTGCTGTTGTTAGGTGCCATTGAGTTGGTTCCAACTCACAGCAACCCTACATAGGGTTTCCAAGAAGCAGCTGGTGAGTGTGAATTGCCAACCTTATGGTTCAAACTGACCTTGCAGTCCAACATGGGTAGCCAACTCAAAAAGTCCTTTTTAAATCAATGATACTCAAAGCCAGTCAATTTGTAACTTCTGCTTTTATTAAGTTACCAGTTACTTTCATTATGTAAACTGCACAGCTGTGGCAATCAGTAATTTCACTTGACTTCCCTCAGCTGTGTTAACAATTGTTCTTTGGTTTTGGGACACTGATCTATCTTTTGCTTTCCTCTCCACCTCTAGTTATTATTTCTAATAAGAATATCTAATAATATACCTAATAATAATATCTCTCAGTCTCAAATCCAAGCTAAACTTTAGCAAACTGCCCTAACCTCTTACTCATCCTCCGGTTCTTTACTTTGAGCTGATGACTCCAAATTGGTTCTCCATTAGAGCTCTACATTATCTCCAATTGTTTCTTGGACATTGTCACTTGTGCCCAAATATATTCAGAAGTGAATCCATGATATTTCTTCTTAAAATAAACTTTCCTTCTCAGGTACAATTATTTTTATTCTTGGTATTTTGTTCATGTTACTAGTAATCCGTAACTAATAAAAACTGGAAACACAATTTCAGCTCTCTTCTATTTCTCAACATCAAATCCTTGCTGAAGTTTTATAACTTCGTCATTACCCTTCAACAGTCACAATACTAAGCTCTTGCCTTTTTATAATAATTTCTTAGCTGTTCTGCCTACTTTTCATCACTTTTACTTCCTAATCCATATTGTTGTTGCTGTTGTAAGGTGCCGCTGAATCAGAGCCCATTTTGTTGGGAGTCCACCTCTTTTTCACTGATGCTTCACTTTACTAAGCATGATACTCTTCTCCAGGGACTGGGCCCTTCTGATAATATATCCAAACAATGAGACACAAAGCCTGGCCATCCTAGCTTCTAAGGAGCATTCTGGCTGTACTTTTTCCAACACAGATTTGTTATGTTGGTGGTCCACCATACCTTTAATATCTCCTCCAACACCATAACTCAAATGCACCAATTCTGATATGGGCATTTTTATTCACTGTCCAAATTTCACATGCATATGAGGTATTGAAAATACCAGGATTTGGGTCAGGTGCATCTTATTCCACAAACTGACATCTTTGCTCTTGATTACTTTGAAGAGATCTTGTGCAGTAGATTTGCCAAATGCACTATGTTGTTTGATTTCTTGACTGCTGTCCCCACAAGTGTTAATGCTGACACAAGTAAAACGAAGTCTTTGACAATTCAATCTTTTTTCCATTTACCTTGACATTACTTATTGGTCTAGTGGTAAGGATTTTTGTTTTCTTTACATTATGGTGCAACTCATACCGAAGACTGTGGTCTTTGTAAGGATCTTAAGTCCTCTTCACTTTCAACAAGCAAGGCATCACTGCTTCTCTGGGTAGGGACCCGCTCTCCACTCTTCTCCATTGATGGTCCTAGGGACCTCCGCTCCTAGACTGAAAAGTTCATCACTCCCCTCCTTGCTATAAAACATCTACCTCTACATTTCCAACCCTCCCAATCAGTCCTGATAACAATTATTCACTATTGTATCACAATAGACCATCTGTATTTCATTTCATCAGCTCCGCCTAGACAGACTGGATACTACTCAATGGAGATTCTACCTTCCTCCAGACCCTCTGGATCTAGGTTTCCTCTTGAAAGCTTGTAAGCCAGTCACTTCGTGCCTTTGTAACCCCCACCACCCCCACCCCCATTTTGGGTAGCCAATGTCCAAGTTGCCCATCCCTGTCTACTCTGTGTGTGGAGGGGGTGGGAATGGTTCTTGCTGTAAGGATTTGTTCCCTCTTTTGAGCTACTGCTTCCATAGGTGTAGGTCAAGTTCATCAAATTCTATCAGATTACTCTTTTTTTCCTTCTCTTTCTTCTTCTGGTTGAGCTCTGATCATCCAGTCATTGAAGCCAGGTCAAGTGGGTATTATCTGCAAGTGTGGGTGTTCTTGTGCATATGGCCTCTCTTATCAGCGGGATGCTTCACTCTCCACTCTAGTCCTCTGTGGCTATGTCACTGACTCTGGGCCCAAGAGTCCTCAAGTCTTGCCACACTACTGACCAACCAGGTCTTCACCTGGGTTCACAGAAGTCTACTGAACATTGTAGGGCTTAGCTTGCAGCTTCATTGCTGTTTTTCCCTCACTTCCCCTTATCGGTGATAAGCGTGGTCACCAATCAGAGCACGTATTCCCATTGAGTCTTAGTCTTGGAAGGGGGTTTGCACTCAGGGGACCCGACCACTTGCCTTGATGTCTCCTGGGCAAGCAATTTTGTTTGTTCTTGTAGCAACAGTCGGTCTGCCTCGATTGTTTTGTATTTTTCCTGTAGGTCTTTCTTTCAAGAAAATCTTGTTCTTCTAGCCGCTTCAGGCTGGTCTGCTTGTCCTTTCAAGTGGGAATTTCCCATCTCTGGAGATCTGGATGTGGTTAAGGCTTCCACCTAGTCTTATGTATTGCAAAGGTTCCGACAGGAAACCTCCTTCACTGGGCACATTGCAGCCCCATTTTAGGTATTCCAATTCATTATAGGCAGAAGACGGACTTACAAGCTTTCTATGGTGATGTTTCTGGCTATTCCTTTCTCTCTCCCTCCAGTGTCTATTTTATAATATAATGCAAGGAAAACCAAGATTCAAAAGACAGCCAAGCAGCTTAACATTATTCCCCCCTTTTCCCCATTCCAACCAGGTCTCAATCTCTGTATCCCAGAGGCCTGTTGTTCCAAGGTTGTGCATACATCATTATTTACCTCTGTCCCACTTAGCCCATTCAAACTTGCCTAATTGTTCTCCCATCTGCTTTGTTCTTCCATTCCCCTCTCCCTTCTTGCATGCTGACCCCTCCCCCCATTCCCTCCACTGCTATTCTTAAAGGATTTCAGTGACTAAACATTTGAGAAGTAGTCAGTTTCGCTTTCTTCCTAGTCTAGAAGCTCATTTGAAACCTGTCCACCATGGGTGACCCTGCTGGTATTTAAAGGCATAGCTTGCAGAATCACAGCAACACCCAAGCCACCTCAGTATGGCAAACTGACAGATGAGTGGTGGCTAATCCACATATATGACACCAAATAATCTTCTCACAGACAGCTGTCATGTCACTGTCTTTTGTAAAAACCTTTTAAAATTACATACATGACTAAACTGCTACACCTTTATTACAAATAATCCTTTAAAATCTTAAATTTGAAACCAGAACAAGGTAAATGCATGAAAAAATAAACTGGTTTATTGCATGATAACAAGTCAGTGTTTAACTTACAGCACCACACCAGGAATTATGAACTTCAAAAAGTTCATGGACAAATGAAGTTAAAAGATAATGGAATTTTTCCATGAAGCTTTTTAAGCCCCCCCCCCACACACACACACAATTTAAATTTTTACAAGTAATTACTTTTCTCTCCAATAAGACTACAACAAATTATATCAGAGCATTATTTTAGATTGATGGCATTTCATATTCCAATGCCACTAGAAACTGTTAATCTTTTTAATCTTTGACAAACTAGTAATTTTATTTACATTATTTTAAATATTAACAAGATTAAGAATGTTTAAAAATATTTACTAGTCATCTGTATTCTTTTGAATAATTGTATGGTTCTCCATTTTTTTCTACTGGATTGCTTACTATTATTGATTTATGGTTCTGTTGTTAACCTTATTTCCATGGGGTCTGTTGTGATATCACTTATATAAAGAATTAATTTTAACATTTGCTTCTGAGCATTCTGGAATTTATTAAATGTACAGTTATTTCCAGATAGCTAGAGACCAGCTCTGTCAAAATCATTAATGTACCCAATTGCCAAATATCTATACCACTACCTCTGTCATAAACTAAATTCCAAATATACATACAGCTAGCTCAGGGCTATCTATCAGTGCTACCATAAATTCTTTTAGCCTACAGTATATTTGACCACCTGGTAAGTCAAGACTCTCCCTCAGTATAATTCCCTAAAACTTTATTTAGTATTATTACATACTTACTCCTTTAGGTAAATTTGAGACTAATTTCATACCTTAAATGTTTTTGGGATTTTGGAAACAAATACATTGATAATAAATATAGAAGTAGGAGCACAGATGTAGGATAAGCACTGGAACGAAAGCCATAAGGTCAGTGGTTTAAGCCCACCAGTTACTCTGAAAGGGAAAGCTGATGCTTTCTGCTCCCTCAAAGATTTACAGCCTCAGAAACCCTATACAGAGTCACTATGAGTTGGAAACAACTTGAGGGCACTTAACAACAGTCCAACAAATGTATATATTCCTATTTATTCTTTTATGTCTCTTAGAAGTTATTTTAATGAGGCTTCATCTAATTCAACAGATTTCTTAATAAATTTATTACTAGTAATTACATGTTATTTACTGTTACTGTGACCCTGATATAAAAAAAAAACAACCCACAGCAGTTAACATTTATTGAACAATTACTTTATGCCAGGCATGGTGCTAACCATATTTTACAAATTATTTAACTCTTCAAATCTATGCCTCATTTTATAGATTAGAAAACTGAGACATAAACTGAGCAATCTGTCAAACGCCATACAGCTAATAAGTGATGGAGCTGTATTTAAATTCAGGTAATCTAAGAACGATGCCTTCCATTTTAAATGCTCTGAGTAGATCATTTTTACTTATGTTTTTCAAAGTATATAAATGAAAAACTGTACTTCCACATAAATTTGCATTTGAGAAAGAAAATATCAATTAAAAAAAAGGAGTTCGTAATTTTAACATTTTCAACCTTCTAAGTAGTTCATACCTTTCCATCAAGAATAGTTTCCCATGTTGCTCTTTTCTTGCTTATAGGACATTCTTCCATTTCCTGCATGGCTACTTCATACTCCCCATCTAAAAGCTGTAAGCGCCTGTTAGACAAAGATATGTACTTTAGAGTAACATGTGTATTACTGTATATACATGAATACTGTTATCTTTAGATTTATGCAAAAAAAGTTTTATTGAATTTATAAACTAATTTACATACATAACGAGATTTTTAAATATGCCTAATACTCCAGTGCTAACAACAGCAACTTTACTAATTACACTAACAACTATTAAACCAGAGAATTACTTCATTACAATCGTACTGATATAATTTTATACATTTTAACAATAATATGCTTATGGTCTTAAAACCTGGTTCAGTTTCAAACATTCAGTATAAAGCATGTTCGTAGGGGCTTCATACTTCAAAGAATGGGTAACAATACTGTTATAATACTTGTCTTAGAGAACCACTAAAAAATTACACTTATTTTTACCTATGGCAAAGGCTTGAACTAGAATTCTTTACTACTTTATACTTGACCACTAAATTAATGGATGATTATATAATGATGACTTTGATAACTATAAAATCCTAGGGGCACCTGGCACATATAGGTGCTCAATAAATTCTCAGGAGTGAATGAGTAAGTGAAATACTAGTTGAAATCAATTTTCAGAAGAGACTGTGGCACAGAGTGCCCCTAGGATTTTATAGTTATCAAAGTCATCATTATATAATCATCCATTAATTTAGTGGTCAAGTATAAAGTAGTAAAGAATTCTAGTTCAAGCCTTTGCCATAGGTAAAAATAGGTGGTTATATAACTTGTTTTACTATATCACAGTAAGTAGCCAGAACTAGTAACTGAAGTTAACAGGTAATCTTTTTCTTAATACTGTGACTATGAGAGTTGTGAATTGTTGTCTTTGCTCTATGTTCTACTTGAGTTTAATTTACTATATTAGTACAACAGTAAAACCATTCAACTTTTTATTTACAATCTAATTTTAATTTTATTTGAATAAGTAATACATGTATGTTTCCAAAGTCACTCATTCTTTTACATGGTTACATAATATTCTATTTTAAGGCTGTACAGTTGATAGCTATAGCCCAATTTACTCTACCTGTAATGTATTTGGGGGCCTGTTTTCCCCACAGCTTCATCAACAGTGCTTTATCAACCTTTTTGATTTCGGCCAATCTGATGAGTGGGCAAATGGTATCTCAGTGGACTTCCTAATTCAGATGACTTTTTTTTTTTTTTAAATAATATATATATATATTCTTTTCTTGTAAACTTTCTATAGACATAGAGTACTTTTACAATGGAGAAATATGGTCAATACCAATTTAGTCAAGTAATTAAACTTTGTGTATATGATGTTGTGCACAGAGACTATAGCATTAATTTTCTGCCAAAAATATTTCACCTGAATCTAATCACACAGAAATAATGATACAAGTCCAAACTGTAAGCTGTTCTACAAAACTATTGGTCTGTACTAAAAAAAAAGCAAAACAAACAAAAACAGCAGTGTCACAAAGGGTGTTGAAAAAAAAAGGTTGGAGAATGATTTCAAACAGAAGGAAATTGGACAGACACGACAACTAACCATAGTTCAAATCACTAGTGCAGAGTAGAAAAAAACAGCTCATAAAAGACATTAGGTCAACTAGGGAGATAGCATTGTATCAGTTGTTTTGTATTCCATTTCCTGGGTACAATAAGTGTGATATGGTTCTGGAGGGAAATGTCCTTTTAGAAAATAGGTGCTGACATGTTTAAGAGTGAGGAGTAAACCTTTTTCAAACTGTCAAACAGTTTTAGAAAAAACACACACAAAATGTACACATATACAAGAAACAGAGGACCCTAGGACCATCAAGAAAGGAATGCACAAATAGAATGCGGGTTCTTATCCAGCGAAGCAGCAGTGCCAGAGATGGAGGCAGAGATGGGGGCATGGAGAGGGGGAGCGGCTAAAGACTATATTCATCAACTAAGAAGAGAAGAACTAAGAGCTGGTGGCCAGGAGCAGACTTGCAGAATGTGCCCTTTGGAGTTGTAATTTATTATATATGCCTGTGTGAGTTTTTTTGTTTGTGTGTTTTTTAAAAAAAGCTAAAGTGAATAAAGAGAAATACTTTTAACTGATGGTATATGGAGGGGATTATAATCAATGTAATGAAACAAGTTACATGAATTGTTGAATGCGAAACTGATGATGTGCCCTGTAAACTTTCACTCAATCCACAATAAAAACTTTAAAATAAAAAAAAAGTGAAAACAACAACAAAAAATGTACACATATACAAACAAAATAAATGTAGCAAAATGTTCAATCTATGCAATATTTGTTCAATGTATAAGGCTTCAAAAAATCCATGGAAAGATGGAATTGAGAGATAATGGAATTTTTTCACAAACTTTTTGAAGTCCATTGTACACGCAAGGAACGTTAGTATATATATATGAAAGAAAAAAAGAATTTTTAAAAAAGAACACAATGTACCCTCATCATGCCTAAAAATAGAACATGTATCAAAATTGATGAAACCCAGGCACATCCTGTTTTCCCCATTAACCATTATTTTCTAGCAGGAGAGGGTTTCAATATGATTTCTGCTATGTACTCCCAAATGTACATAGGAGGGTAAGTCAAAAAGTATTGCTATGAAATCATAGATGCCTTAAGAATATCAAAATGTGAAGCTATTGTTTCTGGACATGCCCTGCATCTAGATCTATCCATGTCTGACACTTCTGAAAGTGGGAATATTTCCACCTCTCTATAACATTTTCCCAAAGAATTCTACCCTCTTTGATTTATACTATGTCAAAATAGCAATTTTGGCATCCTCAAGGCAATCAAATTATGTTCCTTTTAAATGTTGACTTTGGGGAATAAAAATAAGTCTGAAGAGATAAGATTGTAGAGTAGATGGGTATGAATTCTCAGGACTGCCCTTGCTATCCTCAAAGAATGAGCAGCTATACTGTGATGATGAAAATAACATCCTGAAGGCAACTTTCCTAGTTTTTACCTCACCAATGCAATTTTCTATTTTCATAAAACTTCTTTCATAAAAGCCCATGTGATCATTCTGTGTCCTTTGAGAAAACAAATTAAGATTACCACCCCACATTTAGATAAAAAAAAAAAAATCAGAATAACCTTCTAGAGCTGACTTCTCTGCCTTGAATTTAACTGGCCCAGCAGATCCCCAAGGAAACCACTTTGTTGACTGGACCTTTTTTTAAGGCATTCTAACAAAACTATGCCAAGTGTGTTACTGAGAAAACTGGCATGCAGCCACCCACTAGTTAAAGAGACAACAAAATATATGGACTAGAACTCTAGTAACAACACTTTTTGATATATTCTTATCTATCCACACAATGACGATTACACACAATAGTCTTCCTCAAGTAAATCCCCTCCAAGATTTGCATGGGACCCACGTCATTGAAAATTCAACTCAACTACTTATTACCCTCTCCAAGAGTTATTTTCTATATGAAACTGTAATCGTTTCCTCTTTTTTCACTACACTCACCAATAAGTGTTTTAATTTTGAGGTAATGTAATGTTTCTACTAAGTAGATATAATTTTTAGAGCGTGTTGGTGTTTTCTCCAGTAAAATTTAAGATCCGATGAATGCAAGGACCTCGTTGTTTTCTCACTGTCTAAAACAGGTCTGGCAAAGAATTGACACTCAAAAACACTTGCTGTATCAACAATCTTTAATTAATTGAGTCATCTAAATCGTTCCTAATCTATAGTTACTGCTCTTTATGTGATGAAAAGGTCATGATCCACAAATCTAATTTTTCATCCATAAACAAAATAAAAACAAAAAAGATTATAGTATCATCAGTACAGTCAGTTTCAGAATTAAAACCATTCTAGAACATTATGGGAACCTTCCTTATCCATCAACATTACCTGTTTTTATCAAATACCGTCATCTGTGCAACAAATGTCTTTTCCCCATCTTCACGATTTCGCTTTCTTCTAGCTGGAAGTTCTTCATTGACATCTGAATTTGACAAACATTTCTCATAAATCAAATATTCAAGCAAAAACTTGATATTTCTGTTATATGGATCCTTAACATAAAACATAGCACATACATTCCAGTGAGATACAAATTACATTGAAGTTGAAATATTCAGACAATACTCTTCAATTTTCCATTTTTACCATATGCAGATATTCTTACTTTTGACATTCATTGACACTGACCCCACCACACACATTTTTCCAAATGTTATTTTCTGTCTAGAACAGTATTCAAGAACTTTCAAAGGATGCTTCAAGGCTTAATGTTTATTTCTTCCATGACACCTTCTATGTAATTAGGTACTTTTCCACTGACCTTATATCTCTATTACAGTTGCAATTATTTATTTCACATCTATCTCTCACCACCAGTTTGTGAGCCTTTGGAGGATGAGATGAATGTTTAATCATCTTTTTATCCCTAATATCTATATGTTGGATGAATAACTGCCTTAAAGATGAATACAGACTTGCCCAGAGAATAGAGGGATGAATAAAGGAATATATACATGGTAAGTATGCAAAATAAAATCTAAGTGGTGGATATATAGGTGTTCAATATCAAATTCTTTCAGCTTTTCTGCATGTTTGAAATGTTTCCCAATAAAATGTTTGGGAAGACTAAGAGAAATACATTATTTGATAAGAGAGTAACCTGAAAGACCATTTTTTTCCATTCAGCATTCAATATATTTTTACTACATGGAATTTAAGTTTCATTATACAATAATAAAAGCTTTACAGATTAATTAATTATCCAACACAGTATAATATTCAATATTCTAAGGAACAGGGTAATCTTTCATAAAATTAGTATCTAATTAGATTATAAGAGATTTGCAAATAAAGGCCATGATATGAGAATCTATGCAATGTATTTCTAGCACTATTCATTTTCTCCCTTAGAAAAGCAAGATTTCAAAATTAACTCTATGAAAAATACTGGTTCAACCCATTTTTTAAATCAACAACCAAAATCTAGTAAAAATTACCAAAATAAAAATTACCAATATTTTCATTGGTTTCTCCATTAATCATTCCATTAAACTCTCTTCTTCCCGGACGAGTCACTCTAAATAGCAATGAGTAAGACTTCACCATATGGCTGTTACTAGGTTCAAATTCATTACTGGACACTGCAAGGGACGGGAAATTTCCAGGTTTTGTTTGATTGAGGTCAGGATTCAAAGGCACCTGCTTTTTACCTGTGGGAACTTGCCTTATTGGACAACTTACATCCTGTAAAGGTAAATATTAAATTACATTTATTTGTATGCAATTTTAAGAATTCCAAAGTAAAACTTCTGCTCAGAGCTAAAAGAAACATGGTATAGGCCATAATTATCAAATGGAATGTTAATATTCTAATCATATTTTTGGAAATTGTGACACATGAAGCAAAAAGAAAACTCTGCACAACTATATTCTAAATATTAAATCAGCTGAGGTTTCCCCAAAGTTAATGAAAATAATGATATAGCATATTCAGTACTAAGCTGACAGTCATTTGAAACAGTCTTACAATACTAAAAATACGGCATTCAAATTATGCTTAAAATGTCAAACTCATATGTTCACTTAAATTTTCTATTTTAACAATAACTGAGAGGGTCATTAAAAATAAAAAATGGTTTGCAATAACTATTATTGACATTATAAAATAAAAAAGTTTATGTATTCAAATAGCTAAATAGCAGGAACATTGATCATTTCATGAAAAACAGTCTGGTATCATGTTACAAGAGCTATACTGAAAGAGCACAGTTGAAGAACTGGAAGATGCAGAAGACCTTTACAGCAAGCTTTTTTTTTTTTTTTTTTTTTTTTAAAGCAAATTATATAAAAAAAAGAATATGAGGACACTTCAAAAGCTTATGGAAAAAATCTATTATCTTTTAATTCCACTTATCATTCTTTTTTTTTAAGTGTAAAAACCTTTCCTTGACATTTTATAAAGAGTATAAAATAAGAATTTTAAGCTTCACTCATCTTCTAGGTCTTACACTCCACAAATGATTACTCCAAATAGTGTGTATATTCTTTGAAAAAAAAAAAAAAATGGTATTCCTACATACTATTTTTGAAAACAAAAAAACAATACTAGGGTTGGCTGATCTTAAGTTTCGGAAAATGTGTGAACTCTTTAGCCCATGAGCACTGACCTAGTCCCTAGGGGCTAGGGCTCAGAATGAAACAGCCAGCTGGTCTGAAGTACAGGAAAGGTGTGCATAAACTCCCAAACTTGAACTAGTACCTATTTGACCTAGTGTGGATGGCTAGTTGACCAGAACTCGACCTGTGGAAGATAAAGATGTTTGATACTGTGAACCAGTGCAAACTGCTACAATTTCACAAATTAGACTTTCGTGTATAGGTGTGTTTGGTCAAAATTCCACCTGGAATGGAAGGATTCTTCATATCAAGGAGCAAGCTTTGTTTCCTCAGTGTACTGGGCTGATGTTGCTATACCTTTGATTTGGTTCTGACTCATAGTGACCCTGTATAGGGTTTCCAAGGAGTTGCTAGTGAGTTCCAACATCAGACTTTGCAGTTCAAACCAACCTTGCAGTGCAGCACATTAACTCACAGCACCACATGAGAAATTTAGACACTGACTATGAAAAATCAGGGGGCTATAAAAGCAAGAAGTGTCTGGCTTACAAGCTTTCATAAGTATGCTTAGTTTCAGAAAGAGGGAGTAAGGTAGAATCCTCACAGAGTAATTTTCCTCTTTTCAAGTTGGATCTGGTGAAAAGGAATGAAGATGATGGTGACAGGATTTTATGACTCAATTGTGAGTAACTGTTAGTAAGATTAACTGTGACTGTCACAACTGTAATCATACAAGATGTGTAACTAAAAGGGGGAAGTAATTAATCTTTCATTTCAGAAATAGACTATTCCAGAACAATCAGGAAAGAAGAGCATGAGGTCTGTACCTAACAAAGCAACAACAGCAAAGATGGTGGAATAGGTGGTGGCATGGAGAAAAGAGCAGTTGCAGGCTCTAGGTCCATGAACTGAGAAAGGCTGAATGCCTGTGGGCAGGAGCCTGGCTAGCACAATGTGCCCTTTGGACATATAAATGAATGTATATTTTTTTGTTTTGTATTTATTTTACTTTGTATAAATTTTCTAAATAATTTATCTTGAAGGATTTTTTTTGTCAGTTTGTCCCAACAGGTGTGGGTGTTAGGTGGAAATGGACCATAGTATTTTCCAACTTCTTTTAAATTTATAGTTACATGACTACCTCCTACCACTTTAGCCAACTCCCACCCAATGCTCCATCATTTTCACCCATATCAACTTCTTATGATTTTAGAAATCATCAGGAATAGGAGCCTTCATATTTGGGACTACTGAAAGTTTTATTATATCTTTTGGTTTTGGTAGTTGTCCAGGAAACTCAACCATTTTAACACGTTTCAATGATGAAATTATTTAATTTTGTAAATAAACACATTTTAAAGCAATGGATTAATAATTTAGTGGCTGGTAATGTTGGCAACAGAATTCCTTTCTTTTTGGGAAAACTCCCTCTTAGCCTTTATCTAAAATTTTAATAGGTAACAGCTAAGGAAGATACTAAGAGACTTAAAATGATAGGGAAGGAATCGAATTCACAGCATCGGATGCTGGAAGACAGCTTCTTCCCTTCACTGACAGCTATATAAACAATTTTGTGCAAACCTAGACAGACTAGAAAATATATGACGATCTTGAGGGTTGGCAAAAGTTGGTTATGAGTTTTAGGATTCAACTATCAACATATTTCTTAAGCTTTAAAGTATTAAAAATTGGCTTTGAACTGTTATACATATACATGAATACATTCAATTATTAAGACAGTATTACACTTAACTTCTCACAGTCATTTTATACATTACCTTTCTTTTTTTGTGGCAAACTTTCACAAGAAGAACTTCAAGGGTAACAGAATTTTGTTCATTTTCTGAGTTTTGTGATGGCTTATCTAAATAGAAAGTCAATACTTTAATACATACTTTAAATAAAGTGTAAATGCAGTACTCATCTTCCTAAGACTGGGAAATTCCAAATAATAAAGACTCCCATAATTAAGCCTTCTCAAAAGTTAGAATCTTTTTTACCCCAAATCAGTTTCAAATTTTCAGCAAACTCTTTAAACTAAAAATAAATGCTTTTACATATAAACCATTCACAAGACAAATATAACTACTTTTCTTTTTACTCAAATAAGAGGCTCAATTATTTACCCCCAGAATATTTAGTGATTACTTCTGGTTTGAAGATTTAACATTTTATGATAAAATAACATATTAAACATCAAGTCAAAAGTAATTTTCACAAAAGCAATTAAAACTTGAAAGAAAGCACAAATAGTTGAGAACAAACCACATGCAAAATAAAGTATCTTTAATACTTTTCCTAAAATTTAATATTAGAAAACCTACTTAATTTAAAATACATTTAAATTAAACCTATTACTACTACTCATGTTTATTTTAAATGTTTAAAAAACATGAAGCTAATGTCTTTTATAAGCAGTGGACTGCTAACCACTAGGTGGACAGTTCAAACACACCAGCCATTCCACAGGAGACAGATGAGGAGGCTGCCTACTCCCAAAAAGAGTTACAGTGTTGGGCAGCCTACTTAGGGTCCTTATGAATTGGAATGGACTCAATGGCAGTGGGTTTTGTTTTGTTTTGTTTTTATTTGACCATAGAGATAATTCTTTTATTTCACCATGTACTTCAAAGAACATTATGTATTGTTAACAGGGAAAAAGATAGGTAGTTTCTTAGCTTTTCACTAAATCTTAAATCGGAGAATCCTACGGCTTACAAAGTTTAGGAATTGTAATTTTGAATACTAGGTTCTATATTCTCTATACCAATTAATTTACAAAGTCTTTGCAAATTAAGGTTCCAGGGTATTTTTGTATCATTTATTTTTAACACCCAAAGGTGTTGATAGTTCAACACCTTTGTTGGTAAACTCTGAAGTATCTAATCACTAATTCATTATTAAGCTTCAAACATATACCATCAGGTAGATTCCAACCCATATCAACTCTGTATAGGGTTTATAAGGAGCAGCTAGTGAGCTTGAACCTCCAACCTTACAGTTCAAACAGCTTCGCAGTCTGGCGCATTAACCCACAGTTGCCATACCAGGACTCCTCAAACATATACATTATTACCATAATAGATCAATCCATAAATATACACAGAAACAAAATAATTTTTCTTCTTGCACTTTTAGACAGTTTCTTCTACTTAAGAACAATCCTCTTATGCAGGGTATAGGCATAAAAACACTTCTGAAACTCTTTGGAACTTGTTGTTAAGTGCTTTCAAGTCAGTTCCGATTCATAGTAATCCTGTATGGGGTTTCCAAGGAGTACCTGGTGGGTTTGAACTGCCAACTTGGTGGCTCGCAGTCTAGTACTAATCTGACAGTACCACACCATGAGTTATATACAGTGTAAAAAATACTTTAATATAAACAAAATTAACCCAGTATTTAAAATGCAGTAACAAAAATGCTCTTAGAACAAAATTCACCATTAAAATGTTAAGTGCTACTGAATCGTTTCCTACTCACAGTAACCCTCTATATGGCTTCCAAGGATCTTTTAAAAAACCTTTAATCCTCTTCTTCCTATGGAGCAGCTGGTAGACTCGAACCACGAATCTTGAAGTTCACAGTCCATTGCTTATCTCATGAAGCTACCATTCACCCACCATGAAAATGTTGTTGTTGTTAAGTGCTGTCGAGTCAGTTCCGACCCACAGCAACCCTGTACAGGGTTTCCAAGGGTGTAAATCTTTACGGGAGTAGAAAGCCTCATCCTTCTCCCACGGAGCGGCTGGTAGTTTCGAACCGCTGACCTCAAGGTTCACAGCCCGATTCGTAATCACTATGCTACCAGAGCTCCTTTGAAAATAGCACCCTAATAATTGTTGGTATTAGGATCAGCACTGGACTACAAATCACAAGGTCGGCAATTCAAACCCACCAGCTGCTCCTTGGAAACCCTATACAGGGTCACTATAAGTCAGAACTGACTCAGTGGCACTTAAAACAATTCTAAGCCATTTCAAGTAGCAGTTGCAAGAGAAAAGAACAATGAGATTTGAAGGATCTTGCTGTTAGTTTTCTATCCTGATTCTTAAAAAAAACAAAAATCCTCCCCGCCCCCCAAACTATATGTATGCCTCGAAGAGACAGGCAATAAATCTGCTTCTTCCCATTTTCTCTAGTTTCAAAGTTATAATGAAAAGTTATTTTCTGGCAACAGAACTGTCAACAGGATTTACTTTCTCATGTTGTTGTCATTAGGTGCAATTGAGTCAGCACCAACTCATAGCAACCTTATGTACAACAGACAAAAACACTGCCTGGTCCTGGACCAATCTCACAATCGTTGCTACACCTACGTCCAATGCTGCTGGCACTGTGCCAATCCATCTCGCTGGGGGGGAGGGGGAGTGGGATCTTCCTCTTTTTCTACAACCCTCCACTTTACCATTACTTTTTCAAAATGAACATCAAAAACAACAAGAAAGGAGGCAGGGGTGGACGAGCAAGATGGCTGAGGCCAGTGTGGGCCGGCTAAAAGAAATGCTGCAGAGAAAAGAATGGCTGAAAGCCCTATGGGAGAAAGCTGGGTGTAAAGGCCAGGAAGATGGGGAACCAAATACCAAGCATCTCACAGATGAGGAAGAGGGCGAGAAGCACAGGAAACTTAGGTTGGGGGAATTATGTCCCAGAGGATGAGGACTTGGAAGAGGAGGGTGCCCTAGGTCAAACCAGTGTAGAGAAGGTGAAGGAGCAGCTGGAGGTCCTCAAACCAGAGCCTGTCACTGAGGAAGTAGACCTGGCCAACCCTGCCCTTCGAAGCCTGAGTGGGACCTCAAGAGAGACATGGCCAAGAAGCTGGAGAAACTAGAAAAACAGAAACAGAGGGCCACTGCCAAGCTGATCTGTGAGAGAATGAAAGGCCAGGAGACAGCTTGGCCTCTGCAATGGGTGCCACTGTTGAGCAGAATGCTTGCTACTCAAACTGAGGTACACACACAGTGGCCTAGCTATCATGGACAGTGCTGAGAACATGGGTCAAGAGATGGAATGAGAGGGTGAACCCAGAGACCACCACCTCACACAATTAAGAATACGTTTTATTATTATGCAGCTACACTCTGAAGGTGATTTCTGTGTAAAAAAAAAAAGAGCAGAACTTGTAGCTGAGAATGAGAACTGAAGAGGTAGATGGTCGGCCATTACACTGAGCAATGGGACAAAGTCAGGACTCTAACTCCCACAAGGGACAAGGATCAAACATGCTCACAGATGTCAGGCCAGGCTACCTCTACACAGCTTGGGTTTGCAGTTGGAAACAAGATGCTTATCTGTGGTAATGGAGGGACCCAGAAACCTGGTGATTGACAGCCGAGCTCCTACTGTGACTGTTGCTGTTGTTATGTATGTGTTGTCAAGTTGATTCAGACTCATAGTCACCCTGTATAGGGTTTCCAAGGAGCAGCTGGTGGGTTTGAATTGCCTATCTTGTGATTCGAAGTCTAGTGCTGATCCTACAGCATTACACCAAAAGTCAGTTCTAGAACTAGAGTAAGCTTATTCCCATAGTTTAAGATCCCAGACAGCTAATCAACAGTCTACCTTTGCATTTACAACTGTGGGTATCCAAATAGAAAAATTTTCTTACATAGAGAAAAGCAAAAACTACCATGGATGATAAGACTTTAAAACAAAAATTACAAAGCACTTGAGAAAATCCAATTCCTTTTAAAAATGTCTGAAAAGTGGAAGAATTCATATCCAAGAAAATTTAAACAAACAGTAACATGCAGAAAGGTTTTTATGTGAACATTTGTTTTACCATAAGAGAGAGAAGAGGGATTGTAGCCTCATAATTTAAGAACAGGGATTAGATTTCAGAAAGAGGTAATTAGGAACTTTAGAAATAAAAATATGGCCATTATAATAAACTTATTAGAAGAGTTAAGTAATAACTTATTGAAAGAAAGAATTAATAATTTGTAAATTAAAACTGAGGTCATCCAGAAGGTGACAGATAGTGATAAAGAGGGAGAGAGAAGAGGTAGATTGAAAACTGTGACATACAGCTGATAGTAGTTCAATGAAAAGATAACTAGAGGGAAGGTACATAAAGAAAAAAATTGCTGACTACTGATGTTCCTGGCATTATGGTAATATAAGGTGCTTGAACTGATCCTCCCTTTGCATACAGCTAAATAAACAACAACAAAAACTTTTTAAATGCAGCAATGAGCTGACAAATTAAGAAAAGAATAGTTGGGCAAAAGGTAAGAAAGGGAGCAGAATGCTGAGATGGAGTCTTTACCTCCAGGGTACTTGACAAGCCAGGTAAATTTCAAGAATTAGTTGCTAGAGTCTTTGCTGGCTGGAGTCAAGCTAACCCAAGACCTATGCAAAATGAGGGCCTAGCAGGAGAGCCCTCCATTAAGTTGAGACCCAAAGGGGCTATATCATCTGTGAACTGATAATGAATAAATCTGCTTTCCTGGCATCCCAAAGAAAAACTGGATCTTGACACTGTGGAATGAAAAGGGGCTTCCTCTTAAATACTATATTTACCAGACAGCTACCTGACAGTTTGCAAAGAAAAAAACCTGAAAGCCAATAATTTAAAGTAATCCCCTGATATAAACAAATGCAGATCCTCCAGGGTTGAACCTTTTTATTCATCTCAGTCCTCAAAGATTTCTCAATGATAAATTCCAAGAAAATTGAGCAGTTTACATAAAAATGCACCAGATACAAAAAGCAGCAAAGAGCATCAAGAGCAAAAGACATAAAAAATACATGGCAGAATCAGACTCGCAATGGTTTCAGACATTAGGATTATTAGTCATCGCATTTAAATTGTTTAAAAGGTATTTAAGAAAAATCTAGAGAATAGGAGATTTGAAAAAGAACCAAACTTCTAGAAATGAAAAATAGAATTTAAAATCTTGTGTCTGTGGCTGTGGATTAGACACAGTTGAAGAGACAAGTGAGTGGGAAGCTAGGTCTGAAGAATTTAACCAGAATGCAGCTAAGCAAGATAAACCTATGAGCAAGAGGCTGAGAAACATGGGTGGATATGGATTGAAAAGAACCACCATAGCATATAAAAAAAGGGAGCATAAATGGGCCAGAGGCAATATTGGTAAAACAATGACAGAGAACTTTCCAGAACTTTGTAAACCACCAATCCACAGATTCATAAAGGTCAAACAGATAGGGCAAATAAAAAGAAATCTACACTCAAGTGTTCTGATTTTTTTTTTTTTTAAATCTGAGTGGTAGCTATTTAGGTAGATTCATTTTATGAATATTCATGGCACTATACACATGATTTGTATCATTTAAACAATGTTTCTTAAAGCTCAATACACAAATTAACTTTTTTAAAAAATTCCCATGTCTTGTATTAACCATAAATTTCTGCATAACAGCACTAGCTGACTTAAAACCTTTAAGGAGCCCAGCCTGGGTAGTTTTAGTTCAGGATTTCATGCGGTTGCAGTCATCTGAAGTGATCTGAAGGCTGGGGCTGAAGGCTCTGCTTCCAAGGTGGCTCGCTCACACCGCTGTTTGCTGGAGCCCTCCATTCCTTGCCACATGGACCTACATAGAGCTTACTTGAGTGTTCTCACAGCATGGCAGCTAGCTTCACTCACAAAGAACCAAGAAAGCAAGGAGGAAGTTTGAGAGTCAATTTTTCAATCTGGTCCTAGATAAAATATTTTGCCACATTCTGTTTGCTAAAAGCTATATCCAAACCACTCTCAAAGGAGAAGAATTAGGCTCCACTTCTTAAAGGGAGGGCTATCAGATAATTTGTGGACATGTTTTAAATCACCAATACCTAAACACATAATAAAATTGCAGAACACAAAGAACAAAAGATCTAAAACTAGGGAGAAATGACATTACCTTTCAAGAAGCAACAATCAAATGGACACACATCTTAACTGCAGCCAATTCAAGGGAGCTCAAAAAGTTAATGAAAAATTTCACTTTCCATTAGAAAGAAATTCTACTTTGGGTTCTCATGTTATAAATGATGTTATACAATTTACTGTGGAGATGGTTGCACAAATCTGTGATTATGCTAAGTCACTGAATTGTATACCTTAAATGGGTAAATTGTGTAGTATAGGAATCACAGCTCAATAAAGCTGCTTAAAAAAAATTTTTTTTTTAAATTAAGGTACATTTGAGCAAGTTTTGACTTTTACATATTTTGCCAAGTAGATATAGATAAAAGGTTTAACCAAACTACTTTCCAAAGGTATAGTTTTGTTGTTGTTGCTTAGTGTCGACAAGTCAGTACTGACCCATACGACCTTTAAAACGGTTTCCAAGGAGTGGCTGGTGAGCTTCAACCACTGACTTTGCAACTCAAACCAACTTTGCAGTCCAGCGCATTTATCCACAGTGCCATACCAGGACTTCAAGGTATAATTTAGTGAGGGGCAATTTGTATATGTTTTATACAAGTCTCAGGGAATAAGGAGCTAATAAACCTAAAGAATTCAAATTACAATCTTCTAAAAGATTAGATTCCACATACTTGAGAAATACCACAGAAAACCAATTAAACATGATAAATGATTAGGCTTAAGGGCACTATACCCATAATAAAACCACTATGGTTTTATTCTGTTGTTAAGTGTCATAGAGTTGGTTCCGACTCATACTGACCATGAATAGGGTTTCGAGGTGTGGCTGGTGAGCTTGAACAGCCGCACTTACGGTTAAATTGACCATGCATTCCAGTGCTTTATCCCACAGTACCACACCGGTTTTATTCTATTGCATAATAAAGATATAGATACAAATCTAAGCTGGACAAACTAAAAGGCAATTCTAGTTTGAAGTCTTACCTAGCACACTGTCAGCTCTTTTAATAAAAGAGTCCATAACACTGTTATGTCTCATTGGTAACAATGGTTGTTTCAGTTGATGTACTACTGATTTTTTTAAAATATGATACAATAACATCAACTCAAAATGTTCATACAGGAAATGTTCTAAGCAGGAGACTCTTCACCTATTCTAGGTTCAAAGGCAATTGAATTTTCATCATTAGTCTGTATAACTTAAAAGTTATAAATTTTAAAAAGGGGCCTTTAGAAACCATAATGGTAAAAGCTAACAAAATTTAATTTTATGAAAACATTTTCTACTGTTTTCAACTTACGATCTCTTGAAAATGATGGCTCAGAGCTAAGTAGGATACTACTAGATTTTTCTCTAATAATAGAGAAATAAAAAAATGTGGTTTGGAGATAAAAACTAGAAATCCAATCTATTAGATATAAGCCAAATAGAGCTAACATTTACCTTCAAGAATGATCACACATAGGACTGATGCATCTTTGATATAAAGTAAATCCCCTGGGCTAAGAAAGTCATATTTACATTTGGTGTTTGTAAATTGCTCTCATTTTGAAATGACTGAACCAACTAATGCTTCATTACAATCACCTCCACTTGGTGCACATGAAACTCTTAAATCAGTGAAAAGGGTACCAGTCTTTTCTTACACCTCAAGTAAGGTTAAATAAGAACCATATCTACCTATTCCAATTCATCTACAAATTCTATTTAAAGACAAACTTAGGAACTGATTTGATCTCATTGTAACTCAAGGACTACCCCTTTACCAACTTCTAAATCTACCTAAAACTTAATGGATACCAGGAAAGTTGTAAGGAAGCAGGCTATGAACAAACCTTAAGTATAAAGTTGACTTACAATTCTTGAAAGCCTTTAAAGCTGTTTCTTAAAATAATGGTGGTGGTGGTTGTATGCCACCAAGTCGGTTACAATTCACAGTGACCCTGTTTAAGGTTTCCGAGGCTGTAAATCTTTATGGGAGTAATATTCTCATCTTTCTTCTGAAGAGTGTCTGGTAGATTTGAACTAGTAACCTTGCAATTAGCAGTCCAGCTCGTAATCCACTATGCTATCAGGGCTCCTTCCAAAGCGCCAATGAGCTTACTAATTCTGAGACTTTCTAAGGTACAGGGATATGAATTTTAAGCAAACTATCAAACTGTGTCTATAAAACTAAAATTTAAGTGCCACTACAATGGTGTGTGTAACACAGTCTAGGTCATCATTATTTCTACCCTGGATCACTGCAATATTATGGTTATCTGGTTGATGTTTTTTGTTTTTTAATGTTTTATTGTGAATTATGTGATAGTTTACATGGGAGAACATTAGTTTTACATTCATCCTATCGTATATCGTTTCATTGCTATGGTTACAATCCCCTCCATGCATCATTAACCAACCAAAGGGTGTACACTACAAGCCTGCCCCTGGTCATCAGCACACAGCCCCTTCTCCCTCTGTGTCTAAAGCCTCCGACTGCTTCATCTCTCCACGTCATCGTCTCTGCTCTGGTTGATTTTTGCCTCTACAATGTATTTTCCATGTGGCCATCACAGGTATCTTCATAAATGTAAATGAGGTCATGTCACTTTCTTGCTTAAAGCCCTCTAAGTTTTTTTAAATTTAAAGATTTCCAAGTTACATGCTCTACATTCTATCAACGACCACATAAAACTGAAACTGCTGAAGAGGTCAACCAAAGAAAAATGATCAAAACGAACATCCTTTCCATTGAGTATAACTGCCTAACTTTACACTAAGAAAACTAATATTTTGTTTTACATTCACAAAGGCATTTTGGTATTAGAATGATAATATATTTACCTTTTTATTATTAGTGTGGTGAAAATATTCAACAAAACTTTCACCAATTCTATAATTTCCATATGTAAAATTCAATAAATGATAATTTTACTTTTAAAGTACATACCATTTTTGTGGAAGAAACCAGTAAATGTAAGCTGCAGATGAGCTGACAAGCTAGATAAAACAAACAAAAATTTTATCAGTTTAATGTTCTTATAATTAAATTTCCTAGACTGTAAAGTATAACAATGAAATAAAAATTATTTCAGCTAATTTATTTTTTATTTTTCTCATTCTTAACTACTATTCAGGCCGATAACTCCATGTTTTTCCTATTAAGTCTGACATACAATTGTAACAGAATCTCTTTATACCTTTACAAAAAATACGCACACATAAAATTAAAACTATGGAAATTCAGCCTTCCTAACAAATGAGACAAAATCATTACGTTCTATTTAGTAGGGATGAAATACAATTACAAATATGTAGTACTCAGATTTATAATTGTGTTTCAAATACAATTACAGTTTCAGTACGTCATTTACACATTTAGTTTTAGTAGTTAAGGAAAAGTAAGTGTCAACTGCAATGATCCTGTTGACTGAAAAATATCTACTACCACTGGGAAAACTATTAGGATAGAAAAAACAAGTATCAACAGTCTTTTACAACCCTGTTAAACTGCAAAAGAGAGCAATTTGTGTTGATCAGGAGCCACTGATAACTTTCCTAGGCATAGTGTCTAGGCTCCAATACAGACCAAATAACACTCTACTATAGAGAACAGACAGAAGTTCCTGGGCAGTACAAAGGGTTAACAGGCTTGGCTGGTAACCGAGAAGGCTGAAGTTCACCCAAAGTAGCCTTGAAAGAAAGGCCTAGTGATCTAATTCTGAAAAATTAACCATTAAAAACTCTAGGAGAACAAACAAGATGGCGGATCGGGTGGATGTGTAGCAGAGAGCTCTGCCAACAACAACAAAGAATACCAGACCAAGCAGGCTAAGGGGATGGTCCCAGAACTATGAATCACATATAAAGGAATACTTAGAACGTTGGCAGGCTCACAGCTGGGGGAATTTGTGGCAGAAGCAAGAATCTATTGCTTTCTAGTCCAGGACACACAGCTGCTCCAGGAGCCACCATCTTGGGTGAAACCACATGGGGGAAGGATCGGAGCGGCCACAGATGCCTGGCAGAACCGCTGAGATAAAGGTGTGGACATTCTTTTCTTTTAGTATCTGTTCACTGGTCCCTTGCTGTCTGCGCACCTCCATTCTGGTGACTATAGGGCTGCCTGAGCTAGTGGGCACCCCAGCCCCATCCTTGGAGGGTTCAACTACGCATGCGCAGAGATCTCCTCGAAATTTAAAGAGACAGTTTCCAAATGGCCACAGCCAGCCCTGAACTGTTTCCAACTAGAAAAAAGGCCTGAACGGGGATTGGGGAGC
>NW_006408525.1:231007-234230 GCF_000296735.1 Chrysochloris asiatica | reverse complement strand
TGTAATGAAACAAGGAATATGATTTGTTGAATGTGAAACTGATGATATGCCCTGTAAACTATAACTTAATCCACAATAAAAACGTTAAATAAATTTAAAAAAACAAACAAAAAAACTCTATGGAACACAGTTCTACTCTAACACACATAGTCACCATGAGCTAGAATTGACAGCAACTGGTTTTATAGAGCACAGATGGTGGGGAAACAAACAGTAATGATCAAGATCTTACTCAAAAAAATGTACTAATGAAAAGAAGGAAAAGAAAAAGAACAATAAACATCAGTAAAGGAAACGCATTTGCTTTTTATTTTCAGTGATAGTGACAACTTAGACATGTTTACAATTGGGGGGAAGAGATAATGAAGCAAGACTGTTAAAGGTGTAATGATGAGAAACGAGGACAATATAAATGATCTAGTCTTGTAACTTTAACTCATGAAGCCTTCCTTCTTAAGGTAGAAAACTAAAAAGCAAGTGAATGGGTATCTCAAGAATATGCAATAATGTCTATCACAACTATTACAAATAAAGGAAACCATGAAACTGTCTGCTAAGAAATACTTAAAGGATACTACTGTATCAGAAAAAGACATAAGGATTGAGGAAGAGTAGACTGTCCAAGTAGAGTTAAAAAACATTTTGGAACACTAAGGAGCTCTGGTAGCGTAGTGGTTACGAATCGGGCTGCGAACCTTAAGGTCAGCGGTTCGAAACTACCAGCCGCTCCGCGGGAGAAAGATGAGGCTTTCTACTCCCGTAAGGATTTACACCCTCGGAAACCCTGTACAGGGTCGCTATGGGTCGGAACCGACTCGACGGCACTTAACAACAACAACAAGAAGAATTAACTTAAATATCAACAACAATAAAAAGTTATACAATGGAATTCCAAAAAAACAGGTAATTCATCATATTTTACATTACTCACTTTCTGATATGAGTTAAATTCATTTCAAAAGTACATCAAGCATAGGAGAAGAACTGACATATAAAGGCGGATTGAGGAAATTTGGGGATTTTTATCTTGATTGCAGTGGTGGCTACCCAACTGTTTATTGTTAAGTGCCACTGACTCAGTTGCAACCCTGTATGGGGTTTCCAAGGAGCAGCTGGTGGGTAGGAACTGACTTGTGGTTCACAGGCAATCCAGTGCCGATCTTTACAGCGCCACACCCGGAGTCAATTGTTTTTGTTTATTCTTTCTCCTTCTTTCCCTTCCCTTGAATTTTACACTTTCTATCTCCACTTTAAGGAAGCTCTGGGGTAGTGTAGTGGTTATGAATCAGGCTGTGAACTGCAAGGTCAGCAGCTCGAAAACTACCAGCTACCAGATGTTCCGTGGGAGAAAGATGAGGCTTTCTGCTCCAGTAAAGATTTACAGCCTTGGAAACTATGAGTCACTCCGAGTCGGAAGCGACTCCACAGCACATCACCATCTCCACTTGAGTTTTTCCTTCTTTTCTTCTGGTTCTCATTTTCCCTCTCCCCTCATCCCCTTTTGATCTTTCTTTACTACTCACTACATCTCTCTCACTAGTTTTTCTAAGTGTATTTTTTTCTTTCCTTTATTTTCTCTTATTTTTCTTTTCTATAGCTCCATTTCCCTGTTCTTCTGACTCTACAGTTATTATGTTCTTTTCTGGTTGCTATCTGTTTTTATTTCTTTTTTTCTCTTTTCATTGTTGGTTCCGTTTGCTTATTCCGTTTTGTTTTCTTGCGTGTTTGTGTGGCAGAAGGTTTTCTCTTTCCCACCCAACAGGACACAGCAACCATGTCCATAGAGCCCAGTAACAACTATATCCTCTGCAGCTCCACCCACTGGACAAGAGCCGATATACCAGCTCCTAACCACCACCACCACCACCACACCACCTGATCAACGACAGACTGCAGCCAACACCAGCCCAAACCACCCTAAAATGAAGTGCACAAATGGCAAATGAAAACAGAACACACACTATCATTCACTAACTACAACCACTGGAGACGGTGAGAAACTAATAACACATGAACTTAAAATTATCAATTAAACACAAATATGGCAATCCCACAATAGCCCAGAGACAACAGACAATTTTAACTCAAATGAAGAAACAAGAGAGAATGACTCAAACAAATGACCAAGAAGCAGAGCCAAAATACGTGTCTAAGAAGAAAAGGTAATGGAAGCAAGTGAAAAAGAATTCAAAAGAATGATATTTAGGTACATTCAAAAATTGACAGAACGATCTAGGAAAGCAAGGAGAACACAGAAAAAAACTTAAGAATTCAAGAAAACACCACAAGAACAAACACAGACAAAATAAATGCAAATTTCGAAACAATACAAAATCTGCTATTAGAAATCCAGATGACTAATTATAAGGTTTCAATAATGGACAATACATTGAAAGGACAAAGGAGTAGATTCAAAGCAATGGAAGCCCAAATTTGTGAGCTAGAAGATAAATATCTCAGTGCTAGTATACTAGAAAAACAATCAGAAAAATAAATGAAAAAATCCGAAGAAACCGTGAGTTATTTGGGATACTGTGAAAAGGAACAACTTACAGGTGATGGGAATTCCAGAACAGGAAGAGAATAAAAAGCACAGAGAATACTGTGGAAGAGTTGTTGGACCAAAAACATCCTTAACATCATGAAAGACAAGATAAGAATACAAGAAGCTGTTGAACAAACCTCAAACAGGATAGATCCCAAAAGAAAATCACCAAGATATACCATAATCAAACTTTCCAAAACAAAAGACAAGGAAAGAATACTGCACGCAGAATGGGAAAAACGAAAAGTTACCTACAAAAGGAGAACCATGGAGCGGAGGTCCCTAGAACCATCAAGGGAGAAGAGCAGAGAGCGGGACCCTACCCAGAGAAGCAGTAATGCCTAAAATGGAGGCAGAGATGATGACGTGGAGACTTTATTTAGATCCAGAGAGGGAGAGTGACTGTGTGCTGAAGACCTGGGGCGACGGGGGAAGGATTGCAGGTTATACCCTTTGGTTGGTTGATGATAAATGTAGGGGATTGTAACCATGGCAATGAGATGATATACAATAGAATGAATGTAAAGCTAATATTCTCCCATGTAAACTATCACATAATTCACAATAAAACATTTAAGATAAATAAATAAATAAAACATAGTCAGACTGACTGTTACTACAAGAACAAGCAACTTGCTTGCCCAGGAAACATCAAGGCAAGTGGTCGGGTCCCCTTAG
>NW_006408525.1:228338-229746 GCF_000296735.1 Chrysochloris asiatica | reverse complement strand
GGATGACATATACAAAGCTCTGAAAGAAAAAAACTGCCAACCAAGAATCATACACCCAGCAAATCTGTCCCTCAAATATGATGATGAAATTAATACATTTCCTGATAAACAGAAATAACGGAACCTGTAATGACTAGACCAACTTTACAAAAATGCTAAGAGTGTTCTTTAGACTGAAAACCAACAACAACAAACAACAATCTGAGATTAACACACATGACACCACCACCTCAAACTCATACCAGATATAGAAGTATTTAAACTAAAACAAACCTACAAGACTGAAAATAGGGAACCTGGTGGTGGTGGTGTATCGTGGAGTCGGTTCCAACTCATACTAACCCTGCATAGGGTTTCCAAGGCTATAAATCTTTACAAAACCAGAAAGCCTCATCTTTTTCCCTCAGAACAGCTGGTAGTTTCGAACTGCTGACCCTGAGGTTAGCAGCCCAACTTGTAACACAATTACACCACCAGAGTGCCTTAAAGAAACCAGCAGCACCACAAAAAAACACATAGCAAAATGACAGAAATCAAATCATATTAGAATGTAAATGGATTAAATGCACCAGTCAAAAGACTTAGACAACAAAATAGGTAAGAAACCAGGATCCTTCAACGTGCTGTCTACAAGAGATACATCAAAAAGATGGAGACAGCCTAAATGCCCATCAACAGAAGAATGGTTACGCGAACTTTGGCAAAAACACACAATGGAATCCGTTGAAGAATAAATGATGATGAATCTGTGAAACACCTTGCAACATGTATGAACCTGGAGGACATCATGTGGAGCGAAATTAGTCAATCCCAAAAGGACATTTATTGTATGAGATGAGATCAATGTTGTAAAAAGTTAAAAGGTTTTCTTGATAAAACAAACAATTTATGATGGTTACAGGGGGGATGGGAAATTATTCATGAGCTAGAGGACAGACACATGTTTACATGTGGGACAGGCAATATATAATATGAGGGAAGTTAGGAGAGATAAAGACAAAGGTAACGGAAGGCACAGGGAGGAATGCAATAGGTGAAGTGAATAGAGGTAAATACTGTTAACTTTTTGTGCATGGAGGGATTACAATCATTGCAATGAAGCAAAGTATATGATTTGTTGAATGCAAAACTGATGATCTGCTCTGTCCACCTTCACTCTAGTCACAATTTAAAAAATTATAAAATTTAAAAAAAGGCACATCAAGCATCTGAAAATTTTCCATGCTATTTTGTTTAAAAATTGCTAGCATTTTCCAATAAAATGTCCATAAAAGTCACTTTACAAATCAAAATTAGCTAAACTCTAAAATATAATGTTGTTGTTGTTGTTAAGTGCCGTCGAGTCGGTTCCGACCCATAGCGACCCTGTACAGGGTTTCCGAGGCTGTAAATCTTTACGGGAGTAGAA
>NW_006408525.1:186524-227282 GCF_000296735.1 Chrysochloris asiatica | reverse complement strand
CCCCCCCCCCCAGTGAGATGGACTGGCCAAGTGGCAGCACTGATGGACTCAAACTTGGCAACAATAGTGAGGCTGGCCCAGGATTGGGCAGTGTTTCGTTTTGCTGTGCATAAGGTCGCTATGAGTTGGTACAGACTCGATGGTACCTAACAACAACAACAATCATCAATAAGGAATCCTAGAAAGCCCTATGCAGGATCTCTGAGTCAGAACAGCACCTAACATCGTTAGTAAATATACTATATACAAATATACTATATACAATGCAGTGTGTCATTTGCTGACTTTATCATATGTGTAAGGTATATGTAATATTTACAACTCCCAAATATAAAGACTAGATTTATAAAAATACAGACAATAAAAGAAAATAATAATGAAAAGTAAAAAAAAAAAAGAGAGAAGTATTCAATTTACTTACAATCTACTTACAGCACAATCATCAGAATATAATCCCATCATAAATCAGGGAATGCCTGTACTGTAGCACTAGTAGTATTATTTACTTTATGGAAAATTTCTTCTAAACTTCAACTGTGAAATGCCAGAAACATTATCTTGCAATGATCTACTTTAGAAAATATTTCAAATCAGTGTTATTCAAAATGTGGTCTGCAGATTGATGTCATTAGGCAACCAGTTACCATTCTACAAGATAAGTTAAAAACTGAAAATGAGACTTCAGTATCATTCTAAAAAACAAAAGAAATTTAAAAAAAAAAAATCCTTTCACAGATTGTTGACAACACTGATTCAAATGGTACATTATATATTAAATGAGATAACCTGCACTTCCAGCCTACATAACAATACTGTTTCTTTTAGAAAAGCAATTGCAAATTTCAATTCACCAGCTTAAAAAAAAAAAGTTGGAAAAGTGGGCTGCTATGTACAACTTCCATTCTCCCACTAAAAGTAAACACTGATACGTACACAGAATACATACAGTGAAATAATGAGGCCCAGATGACTCATTTCATAGGTGACATCATCTGAGGAAAAAAGGTTTTCTTCCATTCTTGATTCATACTCCTCTCTTATGGTTACTGCATTCCCATTTTAATTGGTTAAGTTGAATCAGAGGAAGACAAAGAAAATAAACTTTAAGGTTGCTCAGGCCTTTATGTCTTAGGCTTTATACAGGATCTAGAACCTGGTGTGGCACTGTAGGATTAGCACTGGACGGCTAACCCTAGAGTGAGCAGTTCAAACTCACCAGACACTCCTTGAAAATGCTATACAGGATCACTGAATGGGAACTGACTTGATGGCACTTAGCAACAAAAACAAAGGATCCAGCTTACATGATCAGAATAACATATAAGGATCAGGCTCATCTATCCATATTTTCTCAGGAGCCAAGCAACATGGCAATAGGAAACTGGACAGGGAATTTGAAATTCGGGGATACTAAGTTTCAAAAATAAACATCTCACAGCTCTGAAGTAGTCTACTACTTTAAGTTCATAAGGGATTAACATTTTGAAACATGATTCACATAGGAACTTCACATTTTAAGAATGACCAGATCCCATAAAAGGCCACTAAATTTTCATGCTAGAAAGAGACCAAGATTAGTGCTTCTAATTTGCACACATGAGCAGGTATAAAGTTTCATTTTTTAGGTCATGACCGTGTTACCTCAAAATAAGACAAGTCTTTTGACAGCTATTTGGCATCTGCCCTCTTAAGATGCCAGCCACTCAACTTTTCTTACATGCTTAATTCTGAGATGTATAAAGCTGAGCAATCATTGATTACATCAAGCCCATTGTTTCAGAATCCAGGAACTCAAAAACATAGGGTTCAGACAAAAAACAGGAACATTTTGTAGTGAGAAGATATAGGTGAATGGGATAGTCTAGTAAATAAATCACTTTCTATTAGTATGGCAGAGAAAAAGTAATTATTATAAATCTAAAGATTATATAAGAAGGAAATTTCTTAAAATTTGTTTTCTAACATTTTGATTTTAAGAATTAGATATGTTCAGAGGCAAATGAAGAAGCTTCAGGAATAGATATATATTTTTTAAATTATGGCTCGGTTTCTGAATAAAGAATAGAACTAAAATTCAAGAGTGAAAATATGCTAATTTGAAAACCATTTCAAATAAATGTACAGTCAAAGACAAGATTGTTGGAAAAAAGAAAAGAGGACAATGAAATCTTACTGATGATGGAAAAGAAGTATATGACCAACTTAAGAACTAGCCTAAACTTTTACAAATGTAGATGAGTCTACAGAAGGGCAGGGGAAAAACCATTAATGCAATGCTTCTATTTAAAACTTAGGATGTTTAGAATAAAGACCAACATATTGAACTAGCCTGTAATACCCTGCATTATCTGGCCATACCCTAAAATGCTCCAGCCTCATCACATCACTCTTCTCATTCTCCCTAGTCAGCTATTTGAGCCTCTTGACAGCTCCTTAAATGACTTGATTAATACCCCCTTTACTTAGATCCATATGCCCGCTCATCCTCCTCCCCACTTCACTCCTACATAGTCATCTTTCAAATCTCAGGTAAGACTTCTCTGACCGATGTTGTTGTTGTTAAGTGCCGTTGAGTCGGTTCCGACCTATAGCGACCCTGTACATACCTATTCCTAAATCCAACACCTCAATCAGGAACTGGTTCCCCTACTTTGTATATTCACAGTCTTTTTATTCTTTCTTTCCCAGAACTTATTATAGTTGTTGCTGTTGTTAGATGCCATCAAGTCAATTCTAACTCACATAGACTCTATGTACGAAACAAGGCCTTGGTCCCTATACCATCATGAAGAAATATCAAACATCTTTCTCTGCTCTAGACACTAAGGTCCATAAAGGCAGCGTGTTCATCTGTTCTGCTAACCATTACATCTTCTAAGGCTTATTAGAATGACTGCCTCGAGGTATGTGAAGGAAGTGGGAATACCAGGGGTGGGGGTAAGAGATCCAGATCTCATTATATTATAAAAAGATGTTTAGAAAATATTACTGACGCCTAAACAGCCATGATGTGACACTACAGGATAAGCATCAGACTAGAAACTGTAAGGCTGTCAGTTCAAACCCACCCAGTTTGCCTCTGGAAACCTTATACAGGGTCATTATGAGCCTGAACCAACTCAAAAGCAAACAAAAACAAGTAATTTTAAAACTTACGTCATAATGTGCATGTGTGTGTGTGGGAGATCATGAATGGCACTTTGTCTTGTCAACCGAATACACAGGCTTTAACGTATTGAACTTATATGAGGGGCTTCAAAAAGTTGGTGGAAATGGAATTGAAAGAGAATGAAAGTATTCTACAAACTTTTTGAAGCCCCCCGATATTCCCTAGTTAAAAATTCTAGCTCAGGTAATGTTTGAAAGGACTTGTGCAGCTACTAACAGTGGGCCAGAAAAGTATAAGAAGCAAGGAAGCATTCTGCTTCTCTTTTGGCTCCACTGACACATTTCAGTCAATGGAGATATCCTCAGAAGTAAGCAGTTACTAAAGAGAGTTCCAAAATTGATTAAGACTGGGATCTTGCTAGGATGGAAAACTAACAAAAAGCAAGGAAGTTATTCTGTAAATCATAGTCCTTGCTCAGACTCACAAGAAACTCGAGTTTAAAAGAATATAAGGCATTTTACCAGACATGCTAGAAAAGAAAATAATTATGTTTTAAATTTATATAACCACACCAAAAAAGCCAAGAACAGACCACTGGAAGAGCCTAGAGTCTAGAAGTTAATTTCCAAAATTTGTTCATTGCTTTGGAGTTTACAGAAGCAACTCTGCAAAAAAAAAAAAAAGAAAAACAATACACCTAGATGATAGGCTCTATTCTAGAATTTAAGGTTACAAATGACAATTCTGGTATATTGTCATGAATTTAGTCCCATGTTTTGCTATTTTTTTTTTCTATCAACTCCTTCTCCTAATTAAATGTCCATAAATAACTCTGACTAGTAAGACAATTATATACATCTAGAATCTAAAATACATAAAATATCCTGAACATCAGCTTTCTTTTTAACAATGCTATGAATTTAATTTAGATTTAAAGTAAATACAAATGTCATAATTGCTTTTGGCATATGATTGATTTTATTCAGGGGCTTGAACACTGCTAGATAGATGGATAACAGATGGGTGGATGGATGGATGTTGTTGTTAAGTGCCACCGAGTCAGTTCTGACTCAGTGACCCAATATAGGGTTTCCAAAAAGTGGCTGGTGAGTTTGAACCTTGTGGTTCAAAATTATCTTTTGGTTGAGTGCTTATCCTACAGTGCCAACCAGGACTCTAGATAGATAGATGGACAGACATTACTCCTGGAATTGTGAAAATGAAATATATTGGGGTTTGGAATGAAGCTATTACAATTTGAAAGCGATGAAACATCACAAATTTTAGTGAAAGTCAGATACCCTTTGACGTGGAGATGAGAAAGAAGAGGAAGGGCTGGTTGGTCTGAAGTGTGGTGAGACCTGGGGATTCCTAAGCCCAGGGACAAGGACATAGCCATGGAGGGCTAGAGCAGAGAGTGAAGCATCTAGCTGATATGAACTGAGGGGAGACACACAAAAATGCACAAACTTGCAGATAGTACCCATTTGACCCAGCCTCAATGGCTTGATAATCAGAACTCAACTAGAGAAAGTAAACAATTTTTGATAAAGAAAATAAGTATAAATTGCTACAATTTGATGAACTTGACCTATACTTATGGATGTTTTTGTTGTCAAGTACCGTCAAGTCAGTTCCAACCCATAGCGAACTTGTATAGGGTTTCCAAGTGGCTGGTGAGCTTGAACTGCCGACCTTGAGGTTCAAACAACTTAGTCCAGCACAGTAACTCACAGCGCCACACCAGGACTCTACTTATGGATGTAGTAGCTCAAAATACCAACTAAGCGGGAAGGAGTCTTCACATCAAGTTATCAATCATATCCCTTCTGTATACAGAGTTGATAGGGACAAGCAACTTAGACATTGGCTACCTAAAATGAGGGGAAAATAAAGGCACAAAGTGACTGGTTTACAAGTTCTCAAGAGGAAATTTAGTTTAAGAGTGTGCGGGAAAGAAAAAAAAGAGTGTGCGGGTCAAGGTAAAAGTCCCCACTGAATAGTTTTCATCTTGTCTAGATGGGTCTGGTGAAGAGAGATGGGGATAAGATTATGACTCAACAGTAACTGTTATCATAATTGTCACAACTGTAAAGGTAGACGTTCTATAACAAAAAGGGGGGAGTAGTTAATCTTATATTCCAGGAACAGAGGACCCTAGGGCCATCAAAGGAGAAGAGCACCAGCGGAATGTGGGACCCTATCCAGAGATGGAGGCAGAGATGAGGACATGGAGAGAGAGAGCAGCTGAGGACCCTAAACTCATGGAAAGAGAAAGACTGAGTGCAGGCGGCCAGAAGGCAAGCTTGCAGAGTGTGCCCTTTGGTTGTTTAAATTATTATATATTCCTGAGTGTTTTGTGTACATCCCTCTCCCCCAAAAAAACAGAGGGAACAGAAGCAAATACTGTTGAATGATGATGCATGGAGGGGATTATAATCTTTGCAATGAAGCAATGAGTGTTAAACTGATGTACTCCCATGTAAACTATCACTCAATTCACAATAAAAACAACAAGTCTCTCAAATTACAACTGCTTGAACAAGTACAGGATCCAATCAAACTAAATGAGATCTCTATGTCTGAAATGGTACAGATTAAGAATGGAGGAAGAAAGATACTCCTGTATGTAATTTAAGATTTTGACTTCAATTAACGCCTTAGAACAAAGTTTTTTTTTTTTTCCCTCTTAGGAAGAATGTGACAACAGAATTTACAAGCAAAGTTTTACAGTTATATATTGATTGTAAAGGTATATCTGACAACTCTGTGAGAGATCATTTTAGTAGAATACCCAATTTTAGAAGCTAAATATACTGTAGTAAGTTATTTAGCTTACTAGTAAGTTACAAGTGTCTTGGGGTAGACTTCAAATGAAGCAATTTCCCAATTCATTTGAGTTTTTCTAGGAGCAACACACTGAGGCAAACATAGAAGATCCTGAGTGGTTGAAATGGACAACTCGCTGGTTCCAAGTGGACCCTAAGCATTAAAAATATTGCCTTACAAAATTACAAACAAATTTTACATAACCCTCTAATATTTCTGTGAGTTGTTTAACACTCCTGTTTTAGTACTGGCTTACCTATTGAATCTACTGGTTTAAAAGGAACTAAATATGTTGGGTGAGAGGTTGTTCAAAGAACATTGGCCAGTATAACCAACTTTCCTCACAACACATACACTAAGGTAGAAGTAATATTTCTCAAAGCTAATGTAGGGTTAACAGCAATGAAGGTAGAACTTTGATAGGAAAGATGAAGAAAAGGTCACATTTTCCTCTTCTTGGTTCATTCTTTCTTCTCATTTGGGACCACAGAAAGCATGGAGGGTAAACTAGTAAAATGGTGAGGAAAAAATAAGCAGGGAGTTTAAAGCTTAATAAAGACCCTGAGGAACCCAAGAGGTCTGTCTAGGGTAGGTGACCAGACAAAGATTTGGAACAGAAATTGAAGCAACAACAGAAAGTACATCCATTGGAAATATATGCGATCTTCTTTTTTAAGGTAATTCTTGGGCAGTGGTTGATAGACTAAATAAAGATTTGGGATCTAACTTTTAGTTTATTTATTAGTCGAAGACCGCCTAGATATGGAAATGCAAATTATACTCCAATCTTATAAGATTTTTAAGACAGAAAATTTTTAAGTGCGATTTTACAATTCAAAAAATAAAATCACCTAATTTAAAAGGCATTTAAACTATATATGACATAAACCTTTACTCAATTCACAATAAAAAGTTAAACAATAAAACAAAATATATATAATCTTATACCAGTCACTGTTAAAACAATGAGAAACCATGAACGAAGTATTGTTAATCCAGTATTTCACACAATCTTCAATGGAAATCCATTTTGGTAATTTTTCCAACTTCATTTTTAAAACCTAGGATTCTACAAGTATCCCTAAAAGTAGTCAATGAATGAACAAATACAACTTCAAGTTCCTGTTTTTCTTTAAAATCGTATTCAACTTTCTTTAGTATACATGTATCAGAGGATAAATGGAAGATAGTGCACAAAAAAGAGGGGAATCAGTACATGCAGCAATTAATTCTATGTATCATATTTGAAAACATACAGAAAGGTGAATCTGTCCAAAGGATCAAGTTTCTCATATGATCATGCAAAGAAGCATTTAAAAAATATAATGTTGGAAATATTCTGCTTTAAAGATTTAAATGACAGGAAGGACAGCTGTGGAAGAAGAAAGCCTCTCTCATTTCGAGATTACTCTGAAGATGATTACTTAAAAACAGAGAACATGATACTGTGAAACTAGCCACAGCACCTAGCAAACAGTAAGTGTACCAAAAATCAGAGTCTCACCTCTCCTTAGATGAAGTGGTAGCATTAAGACTAACTGCAGAATTAAGAGAGACTTTGATTCAAAATGCAAAAAAAAAATGGTAAAAAAGTAAATAAAAAGGCAGTTCCCTGAAATTGGAGGTGTTTAAGCTGAGGCTTAAAGACTCTCTTCCAGGAATGCTGCAGAAGAAATTCCTGATTTGTATATGAGTTTGGAGCAATTAAAGGTTCCTTTTAATTCCTTATTTATAGCAAGGTAATCACTAGAAAAATGATCACTATAAATTTTCCTCTTTCCTCAATTATATTACTTAATATAAACTGACAGGTTATCTTACCTATGAGATTCTTGCTCTCCTCTCATTTTCTCTACTTTTGATAACATATCATCAACTTTAAATGTTTTCCTGGAAGAAACAGATAAACAAAGTAATCACTTCTCAACTGGGAAAAGCAAATAAATTATACTTTATTGTCACTATAGTAGGTAAGATGGAAAACTGATTATTTTTAGTAAGAAAAATTAAGGGTAGTTAGCTACAACAATGAATACTTTTGAGAAAGTATGCTATAGTATAGCAGTTAAATCTTCACGCACCAAAGGTTCCCAGGAAACCTTTTATTATTCCCAACCCAGAGTGATTTCTCTTTACACATGGCATTTGGTTTATATTTATTTTAACATTTAGTTTCCTACATATGAAACTTATATAAATATTTTATTTATCCTACTAGATGATAAACTCCTGAAGGGCAGAGAATGCTTTTCTTTAAAGAAAACCATGTAGTTAGTGCTTGGCATGGTGCCTTGTACTAGGTAGGTATTCAAGCATCTGTTAAACTGAACCAAACAAATGCAGATTATATATATTTTGAAACATTTATACTCTACTTAAGTAACCTGACAAATATATATTGGTATCATTACATATACTGGTATCATCAGATAAAAATGGAGACCCTACAAAACATATCTAAAGTTTATAAGGTATTCTAAAAGATTATTATTCATTGGTTGACTATGTGCTGTGAATTCGGTTCCAACTCTTAGTGATCCTGTATAGCTTCCAAGGCTATAAATCCTTAAGGGAGCAGAAAGCCTCATCTTTCTCTCCCAGAACCACTGGTAGTTTCAAACTTCGGACCTTCAGATCAACAGACTGACTCGTAACCACTACACTACCAGAGCTCCTTCAAAGACTATTAGCAAAGCCTAAAGTTAAGTGAGGAGTCCTGGTGTGGCGCTCAACCAAAAGTCAGTTTGAACTGCAAGGTTAGTGGTCCAAACTCACTAGATGCTCCTTGGAAACCCTATAAAGGGTTACTAGGGGTCAGAACCAACTCAACAGTACTTAACAAGAAAGTGATAGTTCATATTTAAAGATGGTTCTTATTATCATGAAAAGATTTTGATATTTACAGGACAAGAACATGCCCATAAAATCATAATTTTTTCCCCTTAAATTGTTTATGAAAAAGTTTAAGAAAAAAAATTAAATCTTTAATTGGTAACAAATGTTTCTCTTTATACTAATATTTCTTTGAATTTAAGACTTTAAAAGATTAATGCATTCCACATTAATTTATTACCTTATAAAATTTAAACAGATACTAGAAATTACCATTTGCTCATTCCTCAAAGTTATTATATGTAATCAACTACTGTAACTAAAAACTACCAACAAGAAATGCTCATGTAAATACATTGCAGTAAAACACTGATAGAAAAAGTAAAATTGGTAAAGTTTGTGTTTCAAGTGAATGAGTACACTGTTAAACCTTTATTTCTTAAAAAAAAAAAAAAAAAAAAAGGCATCTCTTTACCTTTCCAGTTACTGAAACCTTCAATATTAAAATTTTATCCACTAGATCACAGTAAGACATACTCTATGAAGAATGGCAATGCATTTTCAATCGCCACAGATAAGAAAAGAAGAAAATGAAGGACTTTCACAGGTTAGTTACAGAGAACTTGTCAGTATAAATTTGAAAGGTTAGTATACTGGAGGGCTGTGAAGTTACTGAATCCTTCTAAGAATGCTTTCATGTATATATAATGATTAAGAAGAAATTCTATTTGTAGGAAGAAATGCAAGGCCATAAATCCCAAGGTTCACCTCTTCAACAAGAAGCTGTGCATAGAACAGAATATTAACATTTGAAATAGATGACATCACAAAAGCAACCCAGCCTTCCTTAGAAAACCAAAACACCATAGCCAACAACACAAAAGCAGACCCTCTCTCCGAACACCAAATATCTCTTTTCTTTAGAAAGGCGCTGCTATTCTCAGATTTAACTAAGGAAATAGTTATTATCAAAAACCATTACTTTTTAGTTGATACCGACTCATAGCAACCCCAGAGGATAGTGTAGAACCACCCCATAGGGTTTCCAACGCTATAATCTTATACAGAGTCCTGATGTGACACTGTAGGAATAAGCTCTGGACTGCTAACTACAAGGTCTGCAGTTCAAACTTACCAAAGCAGCTTCTCAGAAACACAAGGTCACTAGGAGTTGGAACCAACTCAAAGGCACTTAACAGTCTTACGGAACACAACTGCCCACATCTTTCTCCCATGAATAAGCAGTCAACCAAGTGAAAGGTCATGAAAAAGGAGAATTTTTTTCTTTTTTTAAATTCAAGCATTTTAAAAGTTAATTTTCATGGGAGGATTAAGAAGCAGATTCAATAAAAGGTGTCTTTCTCCTCACCTATATTTTCCAAATCATACCCAATGACATCAAGTAGATTCCAACTTATAGTCACCCTATGTAGGATTTCCGAAGCTGTAAATATAAGAGTAGAAAGCCTCATCTTCCTTCTGCAAAGCTGTTACTGACTTTGAACTGCAGACCCTGAGGTTAGCAGCTCAGTGTTTGTCCTACCATGTCACTAGGGTTCCTTAGTATAGTATTAGCCTGTAAAATCTTAAAACTTCTATTAACTGAGACTAGAGTATACCATGAGTTTAACAAATATACCAAAATTATTACATACAACTGAAATGCATGTCTTCAAAGGGAATGTCAGGCTTATTTCCAGACTAGGTAGAATATTATCGAAATCCTGAAAAAGTTCCAAAAACACTTTGAACAAAAGGTACTACTATCACTGGACCAAATGTGCCACCTTCCCAAGTCACCACCTACTTTAAAGAGGACTCATTTGAAGATAAAAATTGTAGTATGTTAAAAATCAGTCTTATACTATAGGTCAGGCAAATAACAAAAGAAGTAATTTCTTTACATAATAAACTAACTGGAGTGAGATTTATATATTTCTTAGCTGCTAAATTACTTCAAAATGCCCCAAAGCTAAAATCTCCTGAACGGCAATAATTCAGAAAACAGTTTCTACTATCAAACTTCATAATTCAGAAAATAGTTTCTACTATCAAACTTCAAAACTGTCTCCTTTTGGTGGACAACAGAAATGTATCTTACAAAGAGACATGGCAAGAAACTGATGAATTTTAAATAAGTACTTTTTAATTCATTTATAAATTAACTTAAACTTACTTTAAAATAGGACTCCCGGTGTGTGGTGCTATAGGATAAGAACTGACTGCTAACCACAAGGTTGGTGATTCAAACCTACTAGTCATTCTTCAGAAACCCCAGATAGGGTCACTGTGAGTTGGAACCGACTCAATAGCACTTAACATTTTTAATAACAACTTTTAAAATTAAAATCAGGTTGCATCATAAAATAACTTAATCGTCTTCCATATTAAATATACTTAAATGACAGGGAAAAAATTGACTTCTAAATCATTATTATTATATAGATCAAGGGACTGAGAACTACATAGGCCATGGTTCCAATCCAGCCTACCAATTGTTTTTGTACAGCACATGAGCTAAGAGTGGTTTTTACAGATAAACATTTGTAATCCATTTGCTAGGAAATGACAACATAATTGCTTGCTAATGTCTGTATCACAAAAAAATTATACTAAATTATTATTATGTTTTTAATTTCATCAATAAAAAAATTTGTTCTCTGCACTGAAGAATAAGTACTGGACCACAAGGTCAACTTGAACCACAAGGTGATAGTTCAAACCCACCAGCCATTCCTCAGAATCCCTGTAAGCTGGGACCAATTCGACGGCACTGAACAACACCTACATAACACCTTCAATTTTGCCTTCTGGCCCACAAGTTTAAAATATTTTTATTATCTGGTCCTTCATAAAAAAAAAAAAGTTTGCTGAACCCTGGCAACAAATAGAGCTGACAGATTTAATTCTGTTGCTTAATCCATCATCTCTTTCCTAGCTACCAAGGTAGTTGGTAAGTTTTATGTATTAAATACAATGCTCTTTCTCTAGATTCAGAAAGAATGCCAGAAGTTTTAAACATTTAAACCTTCAAAAGACACCTAGATATAAAGTTCAACTATGTCTTGCTCCAGAAAAAGTAACGTAAAGGTTGGCTCCATAGCTCAGGGGTTAGAGAACTGGTCTTATAAAAAAAGTGATGCCTATTTAATAACTAGTAAGAATATCAGGCTGTGAACCTTAAGGTCAGCAGTTCGAAACTATCAGCTGTTCCACGGGAGAAAGATAAGGCTTTCTGCTCCCATAAAGATTTACAGACTCGGAAACCCTGTACAAGGTCGCTATGAGTCAGAACCAACTCCACGGCACATAAATAACCAACCAACCAACCAACCAACCAACCAAAGAATATCCAAAGTTGTTTATTGAGCTAGTCAAATACTTTTACTATGTCAAGACTAAAATAACACCAAAACTGAATGCTAAGTAGAAAAAATTTGCTTCTTTAAATATAAAGTTGTTCACTTGATATGCTCAACAAATATAAGCTTGCATCTAGGACAAGAAATCTGGCATTCTATATATTATTACATATGGTGAAGTGTTAAATGCTACATAAGAAAACATAAGTATTACCCTACACTTCCAGACTCCACTTTCAGACCAGAAGAATAAGTCTTGTTTTTAATAACATTCATCCTATTGACTTCATAAAAATCATCATCAAATATATCACATGAAACTTTCTGAACCTGTCTTTATGGGAGCTAATTCTTTATTGCTAGGCACATAAAACACTGTTATATACTAGCAGCATAAGAAAAAATACTCTTTTCATTCATTTTACTACTGAAATTTCTATAAGGAAAAAAATTTGGTAATAAATCAGGATTCACAAAAATAGCATCAAAGACTGCTATACAACTAATTCAATCATTCACTCTTCCATCTCAGTTTTCACATTTAATCTTTTATTAGAAATAGTTAAAGTTAAAACAGAACTTTAACATGCTTTGATCAGTTTAAAATAAGATTCATAAGATGTACCTTTTGATGTTTGTTCTGGAGTTTCGATGAGACATGTAAGTAAGAGTTCTGTGCAAAAATATTGGCTATAAGAAAAAGTTTTAAAAATATTAAAATTAAATAACAATGTAGTTTTAAAGAAAAAAATTACACTAAATTTATTTGATTACTTACCGCTATGAGATTGCGAGTTCGAAGAAATCTATATATCTGTGTTGGTTCTGGGTAACAGGGAACAAAATTCAAATATTATCTAAATTTATTTATCACTTAATTTGTCAGAAAAATACCAACCCAGGCTGTGTTATCACCAATATAAACTGATCACTTGTTATATGGAAATCATGTACTAAATAATATCTCCAGGAAATTAATATGCACAGTAAAATCAAAATACATTAGACTTATGACATCCATTCACAAAATGCATCTAGATTTATTTAAATATAAAGTTCTCTACAATCTTGTCCTTAACCTTGCATTTCTACCATACCTATTGCTCAAACTAATCTATGTGCAGACTTGAACAGTAGCTAAATTTAACTAACTTACTTATAACTCATCCCCCCCCAAAAAAAACAGCTAAAATGAGGTAGTCACTAAAAAAATCATTTTTTGATGCCAAATAAAATTTTCATTTAGTTGATTTTTAAAATTTGAATAGTAGCCAGCCAAAATAGGATGAAACTTTTCCTAGATGTCTTACTACAGATGTTATATCAGTATTAGACACTTGGGCCACAACGTGACTGTAGCTAAAACCTTCAACATTTATTTCTAATTAGTGTTTAAATTAATATCTATTTTGCTCAGTGTAAATATTTACCTCAATACATGAGTAAAACTTCAACACATTTTTTTAAAGCAATTGACAGGTTCTCAAAGAAATCTTTTAATACTGAATAGTTAAAATTAAATTTGCTATGATGGAAAATATTTTATATGCATATATCGCAGTACATTAGTGAACCATTAGTATCACTTGTTTTACTAAAGCACCAAAATGAACTATGAGTAGCTATATTAATATGTAATTAAAGCATCTAAATGTCCCAGAAACTAACATCTGTATTAGAGAATCAAGTTTGTGACCAGATTGAGCGCTTAGTGACAGCTGATGTCGCTGAAGTGGACTCATCAAAAAGCAAACACTTAAAACTTTCTTGGAGGATGTCTTCCAATAACATTTAGAAAGAATTTTCAAAATTCCCACCTAATCTTCAATTTGTTTCGTTTTAATTCAATTCAAATTAAAAAGTGGTAACTTTTACAGAGGATTAGAAACGTATGTTTGTCATAGTTCTCCACCATATTCCCAATGAAAGCATCTCCAGGTTTTTTTAAAGTAATATAAATAAAAATAAGAATAACACGAATTTCTCTCAAGTAGGTTCAATAATCACTTCAGTAAAAACTGAAATTCCTTCCATAAAGTTTCAATTATAATTTCATGAAGTCGAAACGAGAGAGAACTAAGGTAGGGTATCAGACGTTTGTTAATACGTCTTTCCAAGCACAGCTGATACCATGCCCTAGCATATGCCACGGTAAAATTGTAAATAAAGACGTTCAGTGGGAGGGTTGGGTTGATTCAAGTTTATATAAGATACTCCAGAGATCACTCAAACTAAAACATCCACAATCAAATAAAAAGGAAAACAAGGAGGGTGCAACATTCATTAAAGAACAGGATTTATTTATCGAGTCACGATGCTTTTTGATAAGTTCCATTGTCTGTTTCACAAGACAGTGGTCTTCCCTTTCCAAATAAGTCAGTTTCACGCCCGAAACCGACCTGAAAAACCTAAACTGACGAAAGGAAGACGTCCCGGACTGAGGCCACCAAAGGGATTGGCTCAAGAGCAGGAAAGGCGCTTAAGCACTCCTCGTGTCTCAGTTTCGGTACCCAGAAAATGGGCTGAGAGATTTGAAAGATCCGAAGCCTCAAAAGGTGCGGTGTTAAAATGCGGCACCAAGTTCGTGCGAAGGCATTTCAAACTCCCGGCAATTTGGCTGGTCTCACCACACCGATCCCTTCACAGGCTTCATTTTGCTTCTCAAAACCTAACCACCAAACCCCTCGTACTTCTAAGAGTCCGAAAGGCGAGAAGAAAACAAGAACTCGTCCCCAGAATCTGACTGCATCTTCGGTCTGAAAGCAGCCGGCTCAGAACATGGAGCCCCGGAGCCTAAGAGTCAAGATCCTGCCCCGGACCCCCTAGCCCACCTCCCCAAAAGGCCCGAGACTTCAGGTCTCCTTAAAGCGCAAACCCGCCTCTATTTCTCCCTCCACTCCCCAATCAAGTGGACACCCGGTGAGGAAGGGGGGCCCGAGAGGAGAGTCCCGTCTCCCCAAAGCTGGAATAGGTGGCGAGCCTTCCCCTCAAAGACCCGTCCACACTCACTCTCAAAGGCCTGGAGGAAAAGCTCGTGGTCAGCCTGGACGTGCTCCATTTTCGGCTTCTTCACCGGTAACACCGCGGCCCCAGCCGCTGCCGCCGCGGAGGACGACGACGAGGCCGAGTAACTGCCGCCGCCTCCACAGCCCCCGCCGCTGGATTTGCCGCCCGAAGCAGTCGCCGCAGCCACGGCCGCCGAACCCCCGAAGCCACCTCCCCCGGACCCCGCGCTGGGCCCCGAGCCGCCCCCTCCCCCACCGCCGTGCTTCTGAGGCGCCATCGCGGTTCCTGCCTCCTCCCCCCGCCAGCTACCCGCCGGGCGGCCCCGGAGAGTAAGCGCCTGCGATACAAACCGCTCGCCCCAGCAGGCTCCGGCGGACCGAGGGGGGAAGGAGGAGAGAGGGGAGGAGAGGGGAAGGGAAGGGAGGAGGAGAGGAGGGAAGGAGGGAGGCTTAAAAAAAAAAAAAAAAAAAAAAGTGTCTCCTCCTCACAGCCCCGCTCTGCTCCCGAGGCCGCTCACCCTACCCTAGCCTCGCTCCGCCTACCTCCCCCGCCCGGCGCTCTGATTGGCCAGCGGGAGCGCGCGCCGCCCGGCCACTCAGCCCGTTGGCCCGCGGATTGCCCCGTCAGTCACGCGGAGGCGCTTCTCCAGGAGGCCCGGCTTGGTTGGCCCGTGCGCGCTGCCGATCGCGGGCCCGGCCGCCTCTTTGAACTGAATTCGCGGGAAAATTAGGGGTCGGAACGGCCTTCCTGCTGGCCCCAGTGCATTATGGGGAGAGAGGGACCCAGCGAGCGGATTAGGGAGCCGTTTCTCGCCCTCCGAGCGTTGGCAGTCACCGCCCCCAGGGGGGCACAGGACCCCTGAAGAGAGGCGGGCCTCTGAGGACCTGGGGGTGAGGGGCTTGTTAAATGAACTGAGAGTTCATTATGGCTCATCGAGTCTCTAACTTCACTGGAAGGACTCTCCGTGGGGGTTGGTGTGCCCACGTCGGAGTGGCTTCATATCTGAGGGGATTCCAGAGCCGGAGTCGCATCCCCTGTCCCCAAGTCTCCACGTGCCTAACGCCACCCATAGCCAAATCCCACCCAGCAAAACCCTTGAGCGGATCCGGTGCTGCCGGAGAGTTAGCACTTTCCTCTCGGACGCGATGTGGCTCCATCAAAGGGACCGATGTACATTATGGAAGGGATTTCATATAGCAGTGAGGAACCTTTCTGTAGGTGTTACTGAAATCGTGGCTTCTCCACACGATGGAAACAAAACCTAAATATTTGATGGGTTTTCCCCCAGACGCTATACGAGTGACTAGAGGGATAAACTGGTGATTTCTTTAAAGTTCATTAGCGCTTCTTGAAAACTTTTTTTTTCTGTCTTTCTCTGTCTCAAAAATTTAAGAGGGTGTGTTTTTGCGGGTGTGGCTTAAAAATTAGATGCATAGGCCTCAATTTGTCTTCTAATACAAAGGTAGTTTTGGAATGGATCGTATGTGCTTAAAGATAGGAATTTCAGGTTTAACTAGAGGATCTCTAAGGGTGTCCCCTTCAATTCAAATCCTGTGATGGCTTGTATTTCATTAAAATGCCACATCTTCATACATCCCAATCGATAAACTTACAAGTATTTCATCTTTATAGTTGCCTGCCAAACAGTTTATTTACAAAACAATGATCTTTGGAATCATTATTCGAGTTGTTTACAAAATAAGCATCACTGACTGACTTTATCAAAGCGTTCCTATGATAATTAAGAACAAATGATTCCCTTAGTATAATGTTGGGCATTTCAGGTACTCATCTGAAATTGTGTATACCTTTTGCTGAGAAGTACATACAGCTTAGGGTTTTGGGGTGTGGCAGATGAGTTTGAACTGCCGACTTTGTGGTTAGCAGTCCAGTGCTTAACCTACAACACCACACCGGATAAATGATTGTTGTTGTTGTTAAGTACCGTGGAGTCAGTTCTGACTCATAGGGACTCTGTACAGGGTTTCTGAGGCTGTAAATCTTAACAAGAGCAGAAAGCTTCATCTTTCTCCTGCGGAACAGCTGGTAGTTTTGAACTGCCGGCTTTGAGGTTAGCAGCCTGATTCATAACCACTACGCTACCAGAGCTCCTTGGATAAATGATTAGACAGAAAAAAAGTTTGTTTTCTTGTTATACTAATCTCTGCTATGTATATTTTTAAATTTCTACCCACAAAAGGAGATCTTTTTTTCTTTTTAAAATTCTGAAATAAGGTTTCTCTGATTAATGCCACACCACAGAGGCTTATGGGTGTTTAGATCTTAGTAAACTACTTGTCTTCAGCTTTACAGAATAGAAAAAGATTTCAGTAATTCTGTCAGGGCCTGGAGAATTAAATCACACTAAGGAGCTCTGGTAGCGTAGTGGTTACGAATCAGGCTGTGAACCTCAAGGTCAGCAGTTCAAAACTACCAGCTGTTCCGCAGGAGAAAGATGAAGCTTTCTGCTCCTGTAAAGATTTACAGCTTCAGAAACCCTGTACAGGGTGGCTATGAGTCAGAACCAACTCCACGGCACATAACAACCAAGCAAATCATAAAATATCAAGTTATAAACCAGAACGCTGATTTGTTAATTAACTAGTAAATGAACCACATTCACATTTCATATGCATGTGCAAGTTGGACAATGAATAAGGAAGACCATAGAAGAATTGATGCATTTGAGTTATGGTGTTGGAGAATATTAAAGATACCATGGACTACCAGAAGAACAAACAAATCTGTCTTGGAAGAAGTACAACCAGAATATTCTTTAGGAGCCAAGATGGCCAGACTTTATCTCTCATACTTCGGACATATTATCAAAAGGGACCAGTCCTTTGAGAAGGACATCAAGCTTGGTAAAGTGGAGAGATGGATAAAAAGAGGGAGGCCTCAACGAGATGGATTGGCACAGTGGCAGCAGTACGGACTCAAGCTTAGCAGCAATTGTGAGGATGGCTCAGGACCAGGTGGTGTTTGTTCTGTTGTACATTGGGTCGATACTGATGCTGGGGCACTAACAACAACAATCATGTGTACAGGGATGTTTCTTAAGGGGTGGGAGCTGGTAGAGTAGGAGAAAAAAAAGCCTAGTTATACATTATTATAAATCCTTGATGAACAGAGAAATGAAACTAAGTGAGTTGGAGTGTTCTTAAAGGGTGTTGCTATTAAGTGCTGTCAGTCCCATCAGACCCATAGCCACCCCTATATGTAGGTTTCCGAGTGTTTGAACTGTCAATCTTGTTAGCAGTGCAGTGCTTATCCTACAGAGTCATACCAGGAATCTTCTTAAAGGGTATTTCATTGAAAAACTCCGTGGTATCATCGTTTGCTTGGACGGGAGCATGGTCTATGTACAGCAGCTAACCAGTCATGAGAATGAGAGCCAGCCATGCTGTGAGTGTGCTAGAAACCAACAACCAATCAAAATTGTCTCTGAGTCAATTCCGACTCATAGCGACACTGTAGCTTTGGTAGTATAGTGGTCACAGTCGGGTTGCTAACCTCTAGGTCAGCAGTACGACACTACCAGCGTTCCCCAAGGGAAAGATGAGGCTTTCTGCTCCCGTAAGGATTTACAGCCTCGGAAACCTTAAGCAGGGTCGCTATGAGAACCGATCCACCAGCACACCACCACCAACAGACCACCAGGACAGAGTAGAACTGCTCATAGGTTTTCCAAGACTTTAATCTTCACTATGGAGTCCTGGTGTGGGGCTGTGCGTTAATGCCCTGCTGGACTGCAAAGTCGGTTTGAACTGCAAGATCAGTGTTTCAAGCTCACCAGCCGCTCCTCACAAACCTATGCAGGGTCACTCTGAGTCGGAACCAACTCGAGAGCACTTAACAACAGTCTTCACTATGCGTCAGATGGCCACACCTTTTTCCCTCCGAGAAATTGGCTGGTTGGTTCCAACTGCTGACATTTTGGTCGACAGCCGAGCACTTTAACCACTGTGCCACTAAGACTCCTTATGTGAGATATTGTTAAGTGTCTGTTAAGTCCTTCCTTCTCTCCTCCCTCTCTTCACCTTTCCATCTGTCCACAGCAACCCGGGTAGGGTTTCCAAGGAGGAATAGTTGGTGAGTTTGAACCGCTGACCTTGTGATCCAGTGCTTGTCCTACAGAGCCACACCTGGAGTTCTTGAAAACATATTTGTTGCTATTGTTGTTGTTAAGTGCTGTCACTCATCCTGACCCCTGTATAGGGTTTCCGAGGAGCTGCTAGTGCGCTTGAACCATCGACCTTGCAATTCAAACTAATATTGTGACCCCGTGCTTATCATACACAGAGGTACACCAGTACTCCATGGATGACATATAGCTGTAACAAATTCCCACTTTTTGGATTTTTCTTTGTCCAAAATGTCTGTAGATTATTAATATCTCAGAAAAGTTTGAATTAATTAAGGGAATATTTTAGTTACATGATTGTCTTTTTAATCAGATTTTATTGTATAGGTAAATACTTATAGATCATTTCAGAATTGTTCACTTCTGTGGCTAGCTTATTTTGTGTTTCATTTCTAAATTGGTCAGTGGCAATTATTTGAGACAGCTCCAATTTACTGACAATAACATGTATGTATTTATTCCCCTATCTCACACTGAATTTGAATTTTTTTGTTTGTTTTTGCCTTCAGGGTATACCTGTAAACTATTAAAAAGCAAAGGTTTCATCAATTTCTTTTATTTTTCTTGGCAAAGTACTAGATATATTTACAAGGAAAGAAGAATTACAATCGTTTTAATACTTTAAAGTTGTCAGTATGTTTTTATGTACATTATCTCATTTTTCACTAAGACTTTATGATACAAATATTCCCATTTTACAGCTGAGAAAATTGAGAGGTTAAGTGAATATAGTTCACTTGGTAGCAGAACTAGGATTTGAACTCATGTTTTCTAACTCCAATTTCTATGCTGTTTTGCAATCAGAATAGTTATCCTTAGTAGAGTACCTTAAGCTGAATGTCTTTAAGTTTGTTTATTTGTTTGAAAAAATGAAAGCTACTTAGGTTCCCTTACCAAAACAACAAAAAATAATTTTGTATGCCTCCCTCTACCTCACCATTATCCACCCATAATTCTTACCCCATTTTGTCTTACATAGACTTCTGTGCTGGAGTTTAAAGTCTTTTTTTGTGTGTGTAATGGTCTCCCATGGTAGTGAGAACTAACAATCTCTTATTTTAAAGGTATAATTATAAAATATATAGGATTATAAAGGAAACCAATTATGATAAATTTGACTATCAAAATAGTCAAAGAAAAAAGTGATGTGGGTGTTTCTTTATGAATGTACTAAATAAGATTTAGCAGCGGGTCATTCTGATAACTATCATCATTTCAAAGTAATGATGAGGGTAAACAATATTTTAAGGTACCTGCAAGAACTGTAATATGATATGGAAATATCTGTGATCTCTCTTGGTAACAAAGCCACAGGCACTGCTACCCGCATTATTGTGATTTGTTGCCTATATTAGTAGTTGAAGGAATGCTAAATTTCATTTAGAGGTTGGTGAAAATAAGGATGCAAGTTTTTACTATTCCTAGTTCATAATCAAGTTACAAACCCTTATAACAGCAGGTCTTTTTATTTCTACTCCTCTGAAAACTCCTGAGGCAGGAATGATGGATGATTTGCCTTAGTGACCAAGATGTCTATCACAGGGTTCATCTAATGCGTCCTGATGGCGGAGGATGGCCACCAGTTCACAAATACAATACTAGTGATGAAAGCTTCCTATGTGCCAGGAAATATTTTAAGTTTTTAATATCTTTAACATTTTTAATTCATTCAAATCTCATGTCAGCTCTCTGATGTGGGTCATATTGTTATCCCCATGTCATAGATGACAGTCTGTCTTCCAGAGTTCTCATTCTTGACCCATCATACCATGAAACTAGATGGTTTTCGCAACATAAAATACCATACATGTCATTTCTGGGCCAAAATAGTATTTGTAAATATTGCCTCTGGTGTGCTGGAATAAGTAATCACTAATGTTAAATACATTTGCCAAGAAATAATGTTGATATGAATATTCTCCTTTCCCATCGTCATCAATTTAAATTGAGAGCCAAGATTATTAAATTAAGACAATGAAAGATATATCAGGAAAAAAATATGTTTAAGTCTTGCTTTGAGGAAACTAAAAAGGTATGTTTGTCTATAGGTGCTCTTAAAAATCAAATTTGATTTAAAAAAAGAATGGCCTCCTAAGTAAAAAGAGTAATGATCTCTCTAATAAAGGAATATATGAAAGTACACTTTGAGCAGTCCTATTTGCAACTTCAAATTTTCACTCATTTTTCATTCTTTTGTTTAGAAAAGAAAAACATGAGAACCATAAAACATTCACGGTCTATTATCACCATAATAATAAATCACTGGTTTGTATTTGTGTTTATTTAGAGTTAAGTACACATAATAAGGATGGTAGTAAGACATAGTTAGAACCCTTGAGACAAGAAGAAACCTGACACTAATAACCTAGGGAGCAAAAAAAAAAAAACACCTGAGCCAAATGGGAAATTTCTAAACCTGAACCTGGGAGGCCTACATCTGAAGACAGCTATTATGTACGTTTTTAAAACTACTACACAAGTTTTTTTATGCTTCATTTTAAACCCTAGGGGAAGTAGATTCCTGTTTATTGAGCAGGCTGTGCATACAACAATCATAAGCTAGTTTCTATCATCAAACCCTCTATTCACATGTGAACTGAAGCTCAAAAAGATTAAGGAACTCTCCCATCATGCCACAGATTATAACTGGAAGAGCTGGGGTTTGAATCTGGTTACAAAGGACTCAAAATCCCATTTGTGTTTTCCAGTACAACAGAGGTAGGTATTCAAACTATCTTCCTGAAAGCTTCAGTGCTACTTTGCAGGGAGAGGATGAGGCCGCAATATAGTGAACTCCATATCCCCTACTCTATTTCAATCTGAGCTATACTGCTTTATCTGATTTACAATGTCTTAAAGAAACAGTTCTATTTATTTTTTTTTTTTTTTTAATTTTTGGAAGCAACCACATTACACTGTGCTGCCTTCCCAAATCTGATTCTGGGTTGTTATTTTTAGATGTCTTCAAGTTAGTTTCAACTTATAGTGACCCCATATAAAATCCAAAGGATTTTCTTTGCAGTAATTGGTTGCATAGTGGGTTACATGTTGGGCTGCTAACTGCAAGGTTAGCAGCTCAAATCTACTAGCTGCTCCTCAGGAAAAAGATGAAACTTTCTACTCCTGTAAAGATTTAGACTTGGAAAGCCTATACAGGGTCACTATGAGTCAGAACCGGCTCAGTGGTACACAACCACCACCACCACCACCATCACCACCACCAATCTTTACAGGGGCAGACCAGTAGGTCTTTCTCCCTTGGAGTTACTGGGTGGTTTCCAATTGGAACCGCCATCCTTTTGGTTAGCAGTTCAGCACTTAATTGTTGCACTATCGGGATGCCTATGTTCTGGGCTATGGTGGTGGTAGTGTGCCATGGAGTCAGTTTGACTCACAGTGACCCTGTATAGGCTTTCGAAGTCTGTAAATCTTTATGGGAGCAGAAAGCCTCATTTTTTTCCCCATGGAACAGCAGTTTCGAACTTCTGACCTTGAGGTTAGCAGGCTGACTCGTAACCACTACGCTGCCAGAGCTCCTTATATTCTGAGCTATAAGCAACTAAAAATGACAGCATTAAAAACAAATCTATGAGACTTTCTGCTCATGCAAAAATTTACAGCCTCAGAAGCCCTATACATGATCTATCTACTTAACAAAAACATGCTAGGAGTAATTAAGATTACTTTGTTTTGTGATAATGAAATCTAGATTTAAGAAATCAGTCTGTGTATATCTCATGCATGCCCTGACCAGACAAAAACAAGTCCTAGCGTGGCACTGTGGGTTAATGCGCCAGACTGCAAAGCCATTTGAACTGCAAGGTTTGTGGCTCAAGCTCACCAGTCACTACTTGGAAACCCTACACAGGGTCGCTATGGGTCGAAACAGACTCGACAGCACTTAACAACAAAAACTCTTATCTTTGTATGCACTTATTATTATTTCCAAAAGAAATGATTTCTTCATTTTCTGAAGGGAAATGAACATTATGTCTCCATCTTTCATTGAAGGGGCATTGGTAGTGCTGCGGGTTAGGCATTGGGTCAGTGGTTCAAACAACCATCCACTCTGCAGGAAAAAGATGAGGCTATCTGCTGCTGTAAAAATTACAGCCTCAAAATCCTATATACAGCCGCCATGAGTCAGAAGTGACTCTAGTTTGGTTTTGGTCCTTCATTACTCATGTCAGCACAACCAGGTATTATAACCACTTCTAAGGTGGAACTGACTCAATGGCACTTAACAACAAATGATAGCTATTTACATTAAAGTTTATAAATTTAACCTCATTTACAATTGCTAATTCACTGCTATTAATCAGAACAAATTAAGAGATTCAGGCCTTTATTTTTAGCCTAGTTGTTATTATTAAAAAATATTGCTCTTATTTCCATCATGTGATTTTTGTTTGAGGGATATATATTTAGCTATTACTAATTTAGAAATTTTATTGTGCCAGACTGCAAAGCCGTTTGAACTGCAAGGTTGGGGGTTCAAGCTCATTAGCTGCTCCTTGGAAACCCTATGCAGGGTCACTACGGGTCCGAATTGACTCGATGGCAGTTCACAACAACAACAATTTAGAAATTAATTTGTTATATGGAAGTAAATTTTATAGCTAGAGAAACCTTAGATACTATCTAGCTGAAGCCTCTTGTTACACACCTAAGCAAACTGAATCCCATAGCTAAGTAATGTTCCAACATTACACAGGAGGATCAGTAGATTTGTATGTTAGGAGAGAAGCTGTAGGTTTGACAGTTGATTGAGGTATTCACAATTCAGGGTTCTTTAGGATGTGTCATGTATTTATTTCATACAAAAAGAAAAATTCCTATCCACCCTACTCTATTCAGGATTTTATTTCTGCTCACACATTATCAGTAGCAATAGTTCCTCGAGAAACATCACAATTTTTCCCAAGTCAAACTACTACTTTTCTTTATACTCATTGCTTCCAATCTCCTCATATTTTAAACGGTATGTGTGGAGGGGAGTGTTCATCTGATTCTGTATTGACTTGAAATTTTAAAAGCATTTAAAATTCATATTCCCTGCAGTTAAATAGTACTCTAACTTAATTTTTTACAGAGAAATTTATAACAATAACCTATTCATGTAACTAATTTGAGAAAGTTGCCATCTTCATGGGGAAACTGAACTCAAGAAGGGCGTTCTAAAGAGACCACGGAATGATTTAGCAGCAGTTTTTGACTGAACAACACAAGGCTTATATGTTACTACTGGGACAGTTTGTACTTTATGTGCCTGGAAAAAGGTTTTGATATTATAAAAGCATATAATAATAAAATTTCAGAATTTTATTATTTTCTATCATATCAATACTGGAAGAAAAATGGGAATGATTGGAGGAGTAAAAAAAAAGCTTTCTACTCTATATATCAAAAGAAGTTTCTGTACTCTTAATGGATCAGGATCAAATTAATACACATAGGCCAAGGAATTTTTATTTGGTTGACTTTCTTCAGATAACACTCTTTGAAGAGAGTTCTTTTAATAGGAGAGAAATGCTTCTGGTGGTATTTCTATTTTAAAGATCTATTTTTTTTTATCAAGTTTCACTTTACAACAAACTTTGAGGAAAGAACACTGGACTACAAATCAAGACTTGATTTGGTAATTTTGAGAAACTAACTTCTGTATGTCTCAATTTTCTCATATAAAATGAAAGTTTAATTTAGACAAGTGATTTAAAAAAATTTTTTTTATTGAGTTTTGGTGAAAGTTTACACAGCAACTTAGGTTCTCCATTGACATTTTCACATAAATTGTTCTATGACATTGTTGTTGTTGTTAAGTGCTGTCAAGTTGGTTCCAACCCATAGTGACCCTGCACAGGGTTTCTGAGGCTGCAAATCTTTACGGAAGCAGAAAGCCTCATCTTTCTCCCGCAGAACTGCTGGTAGTTTCAAACTGATGACCTTGAGGTTAGCAGCCTGACTGGACTGGACTCTTAACTACTATGCTCCCAGAGCTCCTTTCTGTGACACTGGTTACATTTATTACAATGCGACCACACTTTGTGTCCAGTATTTTCCCTCTTCATTATGCAAGTTTCCCTGCCCCCTTATCTTCTCATGTTTAAGTTATTGTTGACCTTTTGGTCTCATACTAGTGGTTTTTCAGCAGTGTGCCTATCTTACAGATAACATCTTTTATTCTGTGCAGTTATGTCAGTTTGAACCTCAAGGTCAGCAGTTCAAGCTCACCAGCTGCTCCTTAGAAACCCTAGACAGGATCGCTTTGGGTTGGAACCAACTCAACAGCGGCACATAACACCACAACAACAATGCTCTTTAGTGAAGGGTAATCTCAGGGGTCTGGCTCCTAGGTTTAAGGACTGTCTCATGGCAGTAGTCTCACAGCATCCTCTGTTAGCTACTGCTCTAGTTTGGCTGGCTTTTTTGTTTCTTTGTTTAAATAAGAATTTGAGTTCTCCATGTTTTTCTTCCATTCTATCTAGAACCAATTATTGTGAACATGGTCAGAATGTAGACCAGTGATTCTTGACCATAACAATCCCTGAAAGTTGAAGGTAGATCATGTGTTATTTGGAAGAGTATATTCAACATTATAATTCTGTTTTTAGAAAGTAGAACGAAAAACAAGCCTGGGTATTTTACAGTACAATCACTGATAATAAATTTCTTCATTGGTAGCTATCTGAAGATTTTTGAAGTATTAGTATCCTTATAGTCCATCTCTCTAGAGAGATAGATAAAGTATATGAATTCATTGCTCGTTTTGTGGTGCTGCTAGTTCCTTTGTTCCACATAATTTTCTGTGCTGAGTTCATTTGGTTTGTGGGTTTTCTTATAATTTTCACTTCTGTCGTGTTAGTATTTACTAAATCTATATGATCTTCTCTTTTTATTTTGATGTACAGGTATATTAATTTTCAGGGTAAATTACAGGCTACCCTATAAAGAGCTCTGGTAGCGTAGTGGTTATGAATCGGGCTGTGAACCTTAAGGTCAGCGGTTCAAAACTACCAGTCGCTCCATGGGAGAAAGATGAGGCTTTCTACTCCCGTAAGGATTTACACCCTCGGAAACCCTGTACAGGGTCGCTATGGGTCGGAACCGACTCGAAGGCACTTAACAACTACAACCCTATAATTAAAAAATCTTTTCCCATGTTGAAAACTATCTGTTTTACCTTGAAGTCTACTTGACTTCCTTGCCATTTGGAGTGCACATAACCATCCCACCACTATCACTAAAATATCTACACTATCCTCTCCTGCTTTGTAGTTGACTTCATTGTATGTTGGTATCTCTGGTTCCCTATTTAAAGTCTTGTAGATTTGTTGTACTTTAAATACTTCTATGTCTGGACTGAGTTCTGGGTGGTATTACCATGTGTGCTAATCTGAGATTGCTAACTGCTGTTGTTGATTCTCAGTCCAAAGAACATGCTTTAGAATTTTTTGTAAAGTTAGTCTGGTCATTACAAATTCATTTAATTTCTATTTATTAGGAAATGTTCTATTTCACTGTCATATTTAAGGGACAGCTTTACTGGGTATATGATTCTTGGTTGGCAATTTTTTTCTATCAGAGTTTTATATATGTCATGCTATTATTGCCTTCTTGTCCACATGGTTTCTACTGAGCAATCAGAGCTTAGTCTTATTGGTTCTCCTTTGTAGGCAACTTTACATTTTTCCCAAGCTGTGCTCAGGATTGTTTCCTTGACTTTGGTTTTGGAATGTTTGACTATGGTATGTCTTGGTGATTTTCTTTTGGGATCTATCCTGTTTGGGATTTGTTATGCTTCTTATATAAGCTTACCTTTTTGTCTTTCATGATATTAGGGAAATTTTCTTCTAGAAATTCTTCCACAGTTTTCTCTGTGCTTTTTATTGTCTCTTCCTGTTCTGGAATTCCAATCAACCGTAATTTGTTCCTCTTCATGGTGTCCCAAATAACTGTTAAACTTCCTTTGGATTTTTTCATTCTTTTTCCAGATTGTTCTCCTAGCATGCTAGTATTGAGAGATTTCTCTTTAAGCTCACTAATTCAGGCTTCCATTGCTTTGGTAGCGTAGTGGTTACGAATCGGGCTGTGAGCCACAATGTCAACAGTTCGAAACTACCAGCGGTTCCACGGGAGAAAGATGAGGCTTTCTGCTCCCATAAAGATTTACAGCCTCGGAAACCCTGTGTAGGGTCACTATGAGTCGGAACTGACTCCACGGTACTTAACAACAACAACAACAACGTTGCTTTGAATCTATTCCTTTGCTTTTTCAATGTATTGCCTATTTCTAAAATTTAGAATTAATTGTCTATATTTCTAGTTGCAGGAGTCCTGGTGTGGCACTGTGGACTAATGGGTCAGACTGCAAAGTCATTTGAGCTGCAAGGTCAGTGGTTCAAGCTTACCAGCTGTTTCTTGGAAACCCGATATAGAGTTGCTATAGGGTTGCTGGGAATCAATTGGAGGGCACTTGACAACAACAACATTTATAGTTGCAAGTTTTGTATTATTTCAAGATTTGCATTTAATTTGTTTATTCTTGTAGTGTTTTCCTGAATTCTTCTAAAGTTTTTCCTGTGTTTTTACTTTGCTTGATCTTTCTGTCAATCCTTTGAAGGTACCTAAATAGCATTCTTTTGAATTCTTTTTCAGTTAGTTCCATTACCTTTTCTTCCTCAGAAACATTTTCTTGCTTTGCAACTTGGTCATTTGTTTGAGCCAGTCTCTCCTGTTTCTTCCTGTGAGCTTACATTGTCTTTTGTCTCCAGGGCAATGTGGGGTTGTAATTTATGTATTTAAGGGGTAATTGTGTGTTGGTTTGTTCTTATGGTTCTCACCAACTGCCACCTGTGTATGTGTAGTTAGAGAATGGAATTGTGTACACAATTATCATTTGCCATTCATGCACCTCAGTTTTGGGTAGGTTTGGCTGGTGTTGGCTGCAGTCTATGGTTGATCAGGTGGTATAGGAGCTGGTATTGGATCTTGCCAAGTGTGTTGAGCTACCGAGGGTATGGTTGTGGCTGGGCTGTATGGATACCGTGGCTGTCTCCTGTCAGGTGAGAAGGAGAAAAACCCCTCTGATACACACACACACACACACACACACACACACAAGAAAACAAAACAGAATACACAAATAAGGAACGAACAATGAAATGAGAAAAGAAAAAAGGGATAAAACAAGCAGTAACCAGAAAAAAGAATATAATAAGTATAAAGACAAAAAAGGGACAGGGAAATAAAGGTATAGAAGAGAAAAATAAGAAATAAAAATGAAAGGAATAAATTTAAAATAAAAATCACTTAAGATGCTAAAAAGCAGAAAAGAAGGGCAGGAAAATGGAGCTATCGAGGAGAAAAATAAAAAGAAGAAATGTTTTTAAAACTTAGAAAAACCAGGGAGAGGGAAGATGAAAATAGAAAAAGTAGTAAAGAAAGGTCAAATGGAAAAGAAAAAAAGAATAGGGGAAATGAGAAACAGAAGAAAAGAAGGAAAACAAAAACAGAGCTAGAAAAGATACAATTCAAGGTAATGGGAAGAGAAGTTGAAGGAGGAGAAAGAATAAGCAAACAACAACAACAAAAGAAACATAGTCATCAAGCCTGAAAACAAAACAAAAAAACCAGTGCAGCTGGTTTTTGGACCTGGAGAGGAGAAAATTCTGGAGGGTTCCTGCAAGACCAGCAGCTCAGGAGGTGGGTGTGAGAGGTTTGTGACAGCAGAGTTCCTGGCCCTAGATGGAATTTCTGTTGGCCTCAGGGTACTCAATCCAGAAATAGTTAGTGGAGGCCCTTGATGGGCTTGGTTTCAGTGTCTTTTAGGGCCATATGGCAGTTGGGGGCAGGGTGACTGGTTAAATGTTATTCTGGTGCCTCTGAAGCTCCTGTAGGTTTGGAGCTGAGTTTCGGAGTCTGCCTGAATTCACACACCAAAGATGCACACCAAAGTGAAGAAGCAGGCCCCGCCGCCTTAAACGTGGTGGCTCCCAACTCCCAGTGAGCAGGGGAGGTTCTGGGGATGGGAGCTATCTACCTCTCTGATCACCAGAGAAGCATGGGGAAAAAGAAGAAACCACACCTTTCCTGTCACCTGTGTGAATCTGCTCTACCAAGTCAGAGCTGCTCACAAGATGGTCATGTCCTGCCGGCTTGTCCCTCTTTCTCTGTCCCTACTCAGCTTATCCTTCCAGCAAGGACTCAATCCACTTCTCTGAACTTTCCTCGGAATGAAGCTCAGGGTTCCCGGATTTTCATCTGTGTCTGTATCATTTTGTCTCTCGTCCCTATGTTGTAGAGGGTCTGTATAGTACATCTGCCTAGCCCACTATCTTTCCGAAAGTCCTGGTCAGGAATTTTGTTGCATGCCCCTTAGTTTGGTTTTGTCTGATATTTTTCACATGGCTAGAGTGGGGTTATGAACTTGTGGTGTGGTGCTGTAGGATCAGCACTGCACTGCAAACCACAAGGTTGGCAATTCAAACCCACCAACAGAGTTGGGTTCTGGGTACATGGGAAGATCACAGAGGGGAAGTGCCATTCTCATCATAGCAAGGGAACATACTATGTTGTTGTTAAGTGTCATTGAGTCAGTACTGACTCATAGAGACCCTATGCACAACAGAATGAAAGGGAACATGCTATAATGGTGTTAACCTTGATCATCTATTTGTCAGATAGCTCCACTGTAAAGTTATGCTTTCTGTGAGTCATGCATTCTATGTGCTACTCTTTCAAAACACATTTCCCACATGTAGCTCATATTTAAGAGTTGGAGTATGGTAGTGAATTAAGTTCTATCTCCTTGTTGTTGTTGTTATTGTTGGAAGTGCCATTGAGTAAGTTCTAATTCATAGTAACCCTGTGTAGGGTTTCAAGGAGTGGCTGGTGAGTTTAAACAGCCAACTTTGTGATTAGCAGTCCAGAGCTTATCCTATAGTGCCACACCAGGACTGCTGCCTCCTTGATGGGGATAGTAACTACATAATTTATTTGGAATTCTTCTGTATGAGAGATTTGTTTCTTCTCCCTCATTTATGCATTTGTTGTTAAGTGTTATTGAGTCGGTTCTGACCCATAGCGACCCTGTATAGGGTTTCCGAGAAGTGGCTGGTGAGCTTGAACCACCGACCTTGAGGCTCAAACCAACTTTGCAGTCTAGTGCATTATCTCACAGAGCCACACCAGGACTCCCATTTATGCATTTAGTCTATCATTTATTTTTATCAGGATGGACTCATAGTTACTTTATGCTGAAAGCTATAATCCAACACTGCATTGTTCACATTGTTTCAGCTGTGACTATTGAGAGCTCTTTCAGGTTGACTCCTGTGCCCCTTTGACATGCCCCCATTCTTTTGTTTTTTTGAGCACTTCCTTATTCTCTAGCACTATAAAATGCTGTAGGCTCATTTTGTATGTTCCCTATCACAGCTTTATATTTGCCATCCAAGGAATTCTGATTCCTTTGATTGGACAATGATGTAAATACAAAAACCAGTATCATGGTTTCTAGGCTCTCTCAGTGCACTGAATTAGGAAATAAATGAAAAAAAATATATATATATATGTCATTGTTAAGCACTATCAAGTTGGTTCTGACTCATAGCAACCCTGTATAGTGTTTCCAAGGAGCAGCTGGTGAGCTTGAACAGCCAGCCTTGTGGTTCAAGCTGACCTTGCGGTCTAACGCATTAACCCACAGTGCCACATCAGTACTCCATAATATATATAATTTGGTGTTGTTATTAACTGCATATTTTTAAGTCAGTTTCAACTCATAGTGACTCTGTATAGAGTTTCTAAGAAGTGACTGGTGGGTTTGAAACACCAGATTTACAACTGGCAGTCCAGTGCTTATCCTACAGTGGCACACTAGGATTAGCACATTTATTTGTAACATATAGACTTAGAAAAGTCACTTCACCTTTCTGGGTCAATTTTCTTGCAAAATCAGGTTTTACTCGATCAATTATTCTCAGCGTGCAATAATATTTAGGTCAGAAAAACCTTGATGATCCCCTGATAATACGATTGCTAATCCTAAAAAAGACTTCTCAGATGGTGCTGTAGGATCAGCACTGGGCTTCCAACCACAAGGTCGGTAGTTCAAACCCACCAGCTGCTCTTTGGAAACCCTATACAGAGTCGCTATGAATCAAAGCCAACTCGATGGCACTTTAACAACAATCCCATTAAATCCTATATATTTGCTTTCTGGGAAGTTTATGGCTCAATTACAACTTTCAAATATATTTTATCCAAAAGGATATATTTTATTACTTCCATTTCACATTATTTCCATAACATCTTTTCTCTCCATGCTTATAAATATACTCCAGAAATTTAGCAGTATACACTTTAATATTCCTATCTTTCCCAGACATCCATCAAACAATCAATAAATAAATCCTTTCTGTTAGTTCAGTATAAAATGCTTGCATTTAACTGAATAAACCTGCAGTTTATTCAAAGGATATCTCTTTTACATTTAAATAATAATAATAGTAGTAAATTTTAACAGTATACTTTACCTTTAGGGCTTGTGATGAGAGAAGTAATGTTTAATAAAACAATTCAACTTCACTACTAGACCTAAAAGACAAGGAAAAACATGCTGAGATTTTCCTTGTCAGATACCTCAGGCAGAATTAGTCATTTGCTAGGCATTCCTATAGTTCTTTGTGCATATCTTTTCTTATACTATTTTTCACATTTAATAGTAAGTATTAAAGTTTCTATTTCTCCTACTACACTGTGAATGCCTTAAAGAAAGGATATGTAAATTACTCATCCTTGTCTCCCCAGCATCTTGCCTCAGACCTTGCCCATAGCAGATACTTTGCTTGATGAACAAATAAAAAGGTGGAATGTGAATTCAGCCTGGATTGTTGAGTAGGTTTTCAGTAGGCAGAGACGCAATAAAGAGTTTCACTCAGGGGTTTGACATGATAAGAACTGCATTGGAAAGATTCCTGTGATGTCGTTTTATTATATTAGAGACTGTGATTATTTATCTTGAAGCAGTAGCTTTTAGAAGCTGGCTCATACCAGTTTGCAATAGTAAAGTGTTAAAATTTTGCAAACCACTGGTTAAACACAGCTATTATTAAAAATTAAGGAGCTCTGGTAGCGTAGTGGTTACGAATCGGACTGCAAACCACAAGGTCAGCAGTTCGAAATTACCAGCTGTTCCGTGGGAGAAAAATGAGGCTTTCTGCTCCCGTAAAGACTTACAGCCTTGGAAACCCTGTACAGGGTCGCTATGAGTCGGAACCGACTCCACAGCACATAACAACAACAACATTATTAAAAATTAGATTAGATAAATTTACAGCTAAATTATATTAAAAACAAAGGTAATAAACACTAAAAGCTCATCACTTCTGAAATTTTTTTCCCTACATTTTACTATTATCTATGCGCTGGAGGTTATTCATATCTATTGTTTCTGTCTCGTGGACTATACATACTAATGTGCTATTTTGCATCTCTTTCAAGACATATTTTTATGATTCCATATTCATATATATATTTATTTTAATTATTTTTATATTGGTAATTTGACATTGATAATGGTGAAAATATTTATACTATTGTTGTTGAGTGCCATAGTGACCCTGTATCAGGTTTCTGAGGAGCTACAAACCAGGACATTTTTTTTTCTTCTATGGGTCGGAACCGACTCGACGGCACGTAACAACAACAACAACAACAAGAGTTGGTTGTTAGACATTAACTAGCATATCATTGTTTAGGAATCCAAACAGAGTTGAGAAAAATACCAGAAGGTAAGAAATGGGAGGAAAAGTTGAGAAGATTAGAAAATGACTTAGAGATTTGAGTGTGTGAATAACAGAAATTTGAGAAAGAATGAACAGAGAAACGGGTCAGGATGAAGTGGGGTATGTGTGTGAATGGAGATAGATACCTGAAAAATGTTGTTGTGTTGTTAACTGTTGTCAAGTTGGTTCCAACTCATATGAGATTACCTAAAAATAAATTCCCAGAACTGAAGGGTATGAGTTTCTCAATTGAAAAGGTCCTCTGACCCACCCCTCCACACACAGAGTATACAGGAATGGGCAACTTGGACATTGGCTACCCAAAATGGGGGTGGGGAAGAGGGGGCTACATAGGCAAGAAGTGACTGACTTACAAGCTTTCAAGAGGGAACCTAGAGCCAGGGGGCCTGGAGAAAGGCAGAATCTCCAGTGAGTAATATCCAATCTGTCTAGGCAGAACTGATGAAATGAAATGCAGATGCGTCTCTTGTGATACAATAGTGAATAATTGTTATCAGGACTGATTGTGAGGGTTGGAAATGTAAAGGTAGACGTTTTATAGCAAGGAAGGGAGTAATTAACTTTCTAGTCTAGGAGGGGAGGTCCCTAGGACCATCAATGGAGAAGAGCCGAGAGCTGGACCCTACCCAGAGAAGCAGTGATGCCTGAGATGGAGGCAGAGACGATGACATGGAGAGATGGAGCGGCTGGGGGCTTTAGACTCTGAGAGGGAGAGGGGCTGTGTTGATGACCAGGGGGCAGGCTTGCAGGGTATACCCCTTGGTTGGTTGATGATGCATGGAGGGGATTGTAACCATGCCAATGAAACGATATACGATAGAATGAATGTAAAACTAATGTTCTCCCATGTAAACTATAATTCACAATAAAACATTAAAAAAAAAAGTTCCTGAGTGTTTAGCACAATGAATAATTTTTTTAAAAAAAGCACATCAAACTATATCATTGTACGTTTTCAAAACATCAAGGATGAAAAGAAAATCCTCAAAGCTCCTAGAAATAATTAAAAGAGTCATACATGAAGGTGTTATCATTGTTGTTAAGTACTATCGGTTCCAACTCACAGTGACCCTGCAAAGAGTTTCTAAGAAGCAGCTGGTGGGTTTGAACCTTCAACTTTGTGGTTAACTGTCCAGTACTTATCCTACAGCACCATACCAGGACTCCATATATGAGGCATATGAGTCATATACAAAAGTCAAATATCATTAGACTTTCCAACAATAACAATGGAAGCTAGGAGACAATCCACAATTTTAAGGAAAAAAGATTTCCGAGTAGAATTACATACAAAGTGATGATATCAACCAAGTGAGGAGGTCAAATAAAGATATTTCCAAACATGCAATATCTTTTACTACTTTTACAAGTTCTCTCAAGACGTAAGGGAAGTGCTCTAGCAAGACTAGGGAGAGAAACTGAGAAACTGGAACCCAGGACACAGGGGCCTCACACAAAGAAAAAGTTGATTCCCAGGATGGGGATGAAGGGAATCCAAGGGCAACGGCTGTGCAGATGGCATAGTAAGCAATAGTTACGACTGGAAAGAGAAGATTATTTCAAGGAACAAACAAGGTAGACAGATGAGTTTGAATGACTCAAGAGGAGATTTACAGTACTGGCAGAGCATCTGTTTGTTTTGTTAAAGTTGAGACCATGATTAACCCCAGGGAAAAGGGGAAAAAAAATCTGGTAAGAAAAGAAATCTAATCATAGTATATTACACAGATCAACTGTGAAAAGTATTTTCAAACTCATACTAATGTAAAGTTAAAAATGGATTTAACCCACGGTTGTAATAACCAACGTATTGGGGGAATGAGTGTGTGTGTGAGATAGATAGATAGATAGATAGATAGATAGATAGAGAGGAGACAGAGAGAGAGAGAGACACACACACACACACACACACACACACACGCATGTAGGGGAGCGGAGGAAGGGGACAGAATTAGTGAGAGGTCAACAAGAGTCAGTAGAAACTCTCACACTCCCTCCCCATATGAATAGAAAAGAAGGAAATTTCCCACAGAAATTGTTCACCAAGATATGGATGTCTCAGCCCGCTAAAGAACCAAAAAAGGGGGGGGTCAGGAAAGGAAAAGTGGAGGGGTAGCGGAGCAGTTTCTTTGGAGTATGGCTACTAGGAGTATATTGTGAGGACCCTTTGGAGGAAGGGCAGGGGCTCCTTTTCTCAACCCCCGAGCTTCAGGAGAGGGCTTTGAACGTGTGGCCTGAGCTGGGAACCTGACACTCTGGAGTTGGCCCGATGCCAGAAAAAGCCCGCGGCCAACTGCGCCCCGGGGCTTGCCTCCGACCCCGGATAACCACAAGGCCCGCCCGCACCGACAGCTCTGCTTGGAGGCAGAAGGCGTTGGAGTTGGGTTGGAGCTGCAGGCTGCGTAGAAGGCTCAGCGGGCTGGGCCGGGACGCGGGAACGAGGCTGGAGGGGAGGCCCGTGCTTTCTTCGCTCGAGCTGCTGCCGCCCTATCCAGATATTCGCAGGAAACCTCTAGAGGACCGCGCTCCCGGGAGGGCGCCCCGGCTGCCATCTTCCGCCAACCCCAGAGTCCAGACCTCTGGGCTAAAAGAGGGCGGACCTCAAGCTCCAGTCCCTCATCCTGTCCTAACTCACTGCGACCCTCGACCCCTGGCCCCGACTCACGCCTTCAGCTTCCTACACCAGACCCCGACCCAGGCCCATAGACTCTGAGAAGCCTGGGGCGAGGGCCGTGACGGAGCGGGGCAGGCAGGTGGTGGCCTGCTCAGCCAGGATCTTGAGTACTGATGATCACTCAGCCCTGGGGTGCTCTATATGCTTAAAAAGAGGGCATCCGACAGAGCTTTTAGGGAGGGGGACCCGTGAATGAAATACAAAGGGAGTGCGAATTAACACAGTGGCGTTTTGGTTACAATGGTTAAGTCTATGCAACACGTTGGTTATCTGTTATTTTGAAATACAGCGGTAAACTAGTAGAAATAGCTGAAAAAGTTCCACATGGTTTCAAGGAGTATTATAATTCGATGAAGGGGAGAGTGTGGTAAGGAAATGCTGTTTTTCTTTACAAGCCTTTCTTTGACTTAAAACTAGTTAATTAAAAAAAAAAATTTCTTTTTAAGTGACCTCTATGGTCGGAACCGACTCGACAGCACATAACAACAACAACAACAAAGTAACCCAAAAACCTAGATATCAACCAGGCCGACTCTTGGGCAACTCATCTCATTCTTTGAAGTCCTGGTTTGCTCCTCTGTTAAATGAAGCTAGTAACACCCAGCCACAGAATTATTGTAAGGACTGAGGAAGAGGTAGACTGAAGTACTTTACTGTAATGGCCACAACTAGTTGTTCAATGAACTTTAGGAATAAAGTTATGTAAAATGAATAAGGGAATTTGTAGCCAAAAGTGGCCTCTTGCACTACAATACCTGTGTGCTTAAGGGCTGAAGTGGATGTGATCCAATTTCCATGTGGGTTTTTGAGCAGACCAAGGCTGTAAAGGAAAGTAATAATAGAACTGCCTGTGTGAACAACTTGAGTTCTTTTTAAATGTTAATTTGTACCTGGACAGCTCCCAGGTTGTGAAGGGCTGGATGAGATGGGGAGAAAGGCAGAGGGGATTTGAGAGACGGAATACACTATTTATTATGGGTATAAGTTAAGGAGGGAAATTCTCCATCTACAAAAAAGATTCTTCACGTGAAAAAAACGGATCACAAATCCCTTAAGGCCAAATCTTTAGTGTTTAAAAAACAAAACAAAACAAAACCCTAGAAAATAAAATCTGAAATATAGTATTTCAAGTAATTGCTGTGAAGTATTAACAGAAGTAAACGTAAAGCAAAATCTCTGTCTACTAACCCTAAAGTGATAATGTAGCTGGGATTCCAGAGTTTGATTCCAAACCTTCTTTTTTCATTCTTTTATGGAAATAAAAATCATAATTCAGCAAGGTATGAAGTCCCCATTCCACTTTCAAGAGGCAAACAGTATAAATGGTTTGGTGGACAATCCTTCAAGTTTTTTCTTTGCTCATATGTGCACATGTACTGCAGTTAACTACTGTTATGCAACTTACCCTTTGTTTTCATTAAATATTGTATAATAGGTCTATTTCCTTAAGACTGTGTGCTCCTGGAAAGATTTATGTTCTTGGAAACCCTAAGGAACAGTTCTGCTTTGATTGTTGAGTGGGAATCAGCTCAGTCACATTGGTTGTGTTTACACACATACCACATTAGCTTCAATAGTTGCATGTTATACTGTTGTATAGATTACTATTCATTTAACCTCTTTGTGATAAACAATCCAGGCTCTTTTACCTTTCTTTTTGCTGCTACTAACATTACTTCAGTATCCATCCGTATATACGTGTATGTTTGTGTGCTTTAAAAAAATATTTCTGTAAAATAGTTTTGTAGATGTAGGAATTGCTGGATTTTCAGGCAGGCATGTTTCCAATTTTGGTACATACCACCAAACTGTACTGCAAAATAAAGCTGATGGTCTTAGCTGTCATGCCCCACTGCCATTTTTAAATAGCTTGCTTACTGTGCCTTAGTGCCAGCTGTGTGTGGAGCCATAGGGGAGCGCTACAAATGAAAAAGGAAAAGGAGGAAGATGATGACCAAGTCTTTGAAGGCTACAGCCCTGTTTCCTTAGGTGCTTTGTGTTTACTCAAGCCAATGATATTTATTGACACGTACTTAACAGGGGAACTTTGGGTTTGTGGTTCTTTAGTGGTTCATAAATTTAAAAGAATATGGTATTTTAATTTAACATGATAATACTTTTATAATAACCAGAACAACAACAAAAAGATTGTTAAAGGTGACTAAACATCTGTGGTTGTAAATCCATCCAGAATTTCTAATCTAAATTTGTTTAAAGTGAGGTACATTCATGTTGGAAGTGGATTTTTGCTTGTCGGACGCATGAGATCTTAAACAGAAACCAAATGACTCCAAAGAGAACATTCCTCTCTGTGCTTCCTAATACTTGCTCAAAACTTGGTTACTCAGAACTTTGAATGTCATCTTGAATGCATAATTTGGCAGAAAATATGAAAATGAGATCATCTTATTCTTTCAAATGTGACAGAATGGTATCTTAAGGTTGAAGGGTTGTAAAGACCAGTTGTACTCCCTTAAGGCATCTCAAGCAATTGTGCATCATTGTAAGTTGACAGAGACCAACAAGGGGCAGAGCTTCAAAAGAAGGGGATTCAAAACAGCTCCAGGGACCTTATCTGCAGGGGTCTGTGGATTCTTTCTCTGAGATGCTCTCATTTAATGTGATTCAGAGACTCTATTTTCTCTTAACGTGTCTATGATACTTTCTTCTTTCCTTTACTCTGTATCTTTTCTATTCTTTATACTTTCTTCTCCCTAAAACTTTGGCTGGCAAGCTCTTAACCTCTTTGTGTAATTCATGTGTACCAAACACCCAATTCTCTTAATACTTTTGAACTGAGTTCCATGAGGGAGATTAACTGAACTGTTTATCTTTTCATGGAGTACATGACAAGTTTTCAACCAGCCAATAGATTGGTTACCCTTGAGTTAGGATCTAGCTCATTTGTTGTTGTTCTTGTTAAGTGCTGTCGAGTCGATTCCGACCCATAGCGACCCTGTATAGGGTTTTCAAGGAGCAGCTGGTGAGCTTGAACCATTGACTTTGCAGTTCAAACAACTTTGCAGTCTGGTGCATTAGCCTACAGCGCCACACCAGAACTCCCTAGCTCATTTAGTAGCACATTTGTTGTTGTTGTTAAGTGCTGTCGAGTCGATTCCGACCCATATAGGGTTTCCAAGGAGCAGCTGGTAAGCTTGAAGCGCGTTTAGTAGCAGCAAAATGTGCAGGGTCAAGTGGTAAGAAAAAAGTTATCTTGGGTAGATGAATTTCCTATAGAAGGGATTTGGAGCATACGTATTAGATACTGGGAAGTTCTTCTTATAACAGGTTGTTATAATATTGCCATTAAGTTGGTTTCAGACTCATAATGACCCTGTATAGGGTCTCCAAGAAGCTACTGGTGGATTTGAACTACCAGTGTTATGGTTAGCAATCCAGTATTTATCCTCCAGGACTCCTTATAACAGGTAGTATGCATAATCTAGAGTAGTCTGTTTTTAATGAATATGAATGATCTTCAATAAGTTCATGGAAAATTGAATAGAAAGATAATAGAATTTTTACATGGATTTGTGATTCTGTAGGTTAGACATTGGATCACTAACTGTAAGGTTGGCAGTTCAAATCCACCAACTACTCCCCAGGTGAAAGATGAGACTGTCTGCTCCTGTAAATATTTCTAGTCTCAGAAACCTTACAGTGGGGTTACTATGAGTCAGAACGGACTCAGTGACAGTGCAATTTTAAAAATGTTTCCAAGCACTGTGCTAGTTTCTGGAGACTTCAGAGGTAAATAAAATACTAGCCTAGGTTTTGTTCCTCATTCTCTTGTGGAAGTCATAACAGCATGGGGGATATACATAGATTAAATAAGTAAATCATAATCTAAACAGATATGTTGTACAACTATATAAATATTCATTTAACAAGTATGAATTGAGTATTTACTAGGGTAAATAAAGTATTACTACAAAATCATAGAAACCTTTATTCAACAGAAATATAAAAATGTGGAGCTATTGTTTTTTTTGATATATCCTCCATCTGGGTCTATATACTTCTGAAGGCTGTGGTTCCCTAACCCTCCCTGAAGAATTCTGCACTCTTCAATTTATACAATTTACACAATTTACAGTCAACATGACTGTTTTGACATCTTCAAAGGACTCAAAGCATGTTCCTTTTAAATGCTCTTAGAGTTTTTGGAACAAAGAGAAGTCTAGAGGGGAGGGATCAGGGCTGTAGGGTGGATGGAAAAGGTTTCCTAATAAAATTCTCATAGAACAGCCCTTATACCCAACAGTCATTACTACCCAACAACCCTTACTACCCTCAAAGAATGAGCAGGTACATTGTTGTGATGGAAAAAAAATCCTTGATGCAATTTTCTTGGCTTTCTTCTCACCAATGCAGTTTTTTATTTTCTTTAAATTTCATAGTAAGCCCTTGTGATTATCCTGTGTCCATGAAGAAAATGTATCAAGATTACACTTTTGGCAACCTCACAAACAGTCACCATAACTGCCTGAGCTGATTTCTCTGCCTTCAGTGTAACTCAGCAGATCCCTTGAAGTCATTGCTTTGAATTCACCTTGCTCTCTGGATCACATTGACAGATGGAAAACCCATCCCCAGTTACAATTCATTCCATAAAGTAGTTTTAGCTTTTTTTTTTTTTTTTAATGTTTTATTGTGAATTATGTGATCGTTTACATGGGAGAACATTAGCTTTACATTCATATATTCATCCTATCTTACATCCTTTCATTGCCATGGTTACAATCCCCTCCAACCAACCAAAGGGTATTCCCTGCAATAGCCACCCACCCCTACCCCAGCCCCACCCCCCACCCCCGTTGTCACCTCTCTCTGGGTCTAAAGTCTCCAGTCACTCCATCTCTCCACGTCATCATCCATCATCGTCATTGTCTCTGCCTCCATCTCTGGCGTCACTGCCTCTCTGGGTAGGGTCGTGCTCTCTGCAATTCTCCCTTAATGGTCCCCGGGACCTCCATTCCTAGACTGCAAAGTCA
>NW_006408525.1:149323-185895 GCF_000296735.1 Chrysochloris asiatica | reverse complement strand
TTGTAGGGCTTAGCTTGCAGCTTCATTGCTGTTTTTCCCTCACTTCCCCTTATTGGTGATGAGCGTGGTCACCAATCAGAGTGTGTATTCCTATTGAGTCTTAGTCTTGGGAGGGGGTTTGCCCTGAGGAGGTTTCCATTAGCTTTGACCTTGCTTAAATGACTGATAGATTAGCTCTTTGAACTAGCTGAGTTTTAGTTTCTTTTAGTATATATATGTATATTTTAAGATACATTTTAGTGTCTTTGTTTTTTTAAGACTTTCTGACAAGACTAAGACATGTATTACTGAGAGAATTTGCAGTCACCCACTGATCACAGAGACATGTTTGACATGTTTATTTGGAATCAACCTGTGCATGTATGAATGGGATCCCCAGTAGCAATTCTTTTTTACTTACTCTCTCGTATTTGTGCTTAGCTCTAGAAACTGAGTAGAAAACAAAATGTGTTAAAAATAGTTCAGCTTTCATAGAGTTTATGTTTTACTGTGAGTGTAAGGAAGGACAAATAACAAACACTGGTGTGGCGCTGTGGGTTAATGCGCTAGACTGCAAAGTTGGCAGTTCAAGCTCACTAGTGGCTCCTTAGAAAACCTAAACAGGGTTGCTATGGGTCAGAACTGACTCGATGGCACTTAACAACAAAAACATACAGTATTTTTGGAGTTCTGGTGTGGCAATGTAGGATCAACACTGGACTGCTAACCACAAAGTTGGTGGTTCTAACCCACCAGCCACTCCTTTGAAACCCTATATAGGGTCACTATGAGTCAGAACTGACTAGACAGCACTAAACAATATATAATATATTAGGAGCCCTGGTGGCACAGTAGTTAAGCACTTAGCTATTAACCAAAAGTTCAGTGGTTGGAACCCACCAGTCACTCCAAAGGAGAAAGATATAATCTGCTTCTGTAAACATAGTTGTTAAGTGCTGTTGAGGTTGGTCCCGACTCATAGCCACCTATTAAGTTTGAACAACCGACCTTGCAGTTCAAACCGATCTTGAGGTCTAGAGTTTATCCTATAGTGCTGCACAAACTTGGAAACCCTCTGGGCAGTTCTGCTTTGTCTAATATGGTGCTAGGAGTTGTATTCATCTTAGGGCCAGTGGTTTGTTGTTGTCTTTTTAAATAGTATTTTAGATGGTAGTCAGTGACAGTATATTAAAATACTAAACATGAAGCAAGAATGTGGAGTTCAGAGTGTTGAGGAGAGGGACTGGAATTTTAAATGTGAGAGGCCTCCCTGAGAGAGCATTTGAGACAGACCTGAAGAAGGTAAGGGAATTAGCCTTATATTTACCTGAACAAAAGAATTCCAAGCAGAGAGAACATTCAGTGTAAAGGCCCTGCGTTGCCACGTTGAAGGGTTAGCATTTTGTAGTGGGAGAAAACTAGGGGGAGAGAAGATGGGAAAATGAGATCCAAGAGGAAGGAGGATCAGGGGATCAGGTCATAGGGGGCCTTGTAGAAAAAGGAAGGAATTTTAATTTTTAGTCTGAGTAGGATGAGAAACCACTGCAGGGTTTTCAACAGGGGAGTGATGCTGTTTGACATCTATTTTAACAAAATAACTTTGGCAGATGTATTAAGAATAGAATCTAGGGGCCAGGGAAAAGTAAAGAGATCAGTTGGAGGCTACTGAAACAAAAGGTAATTGTGGCGGAGAGTAGTAGGGTGGGAGCAGAAGCAGCGTTGAGAAGTGATCATATTCTAGATATATTTTATAGAGCAGGCAAGATTGCCGATAAATTAGAAAGTGATTCAGAAGCAATTCCAAGACTTTTGGTCTGCTAATCCGGAAGAATGGAGTCGTCATTAACTGATAAGGGGGAGATTATGGTGAAAGCATAGTCAACTCCTGCTTTCGCAGAATCTCCCCCATTTCAGTTACTGACATTGCTTTCAGACATACTGATTTTGATTTAAGGCGCTCTGGTAGCATAATGGTTATGAGACGGGCTGCTAACCTTAAGTCCAGCAGTTCATAACTACCTGCAGTTCCATGAGAGAAAGATGAGGCTTTCTGCTCCTGTAAAGATTAACAGTCTTGGAAACTCTATACAGGGTCACTATGAGTCAAAACTGACTCCACAGCACATAACCACCACTACTAATTTTGATTTATTTTATTGTGGTAGAGTAAATACAATAAAACACTTGCACTCTCCACCATTTTCAACATGTACAACTCAGTGACGTTTACCATATTTTAGAAGATGAAGCTTTCTGCTCGGTAAAGATTTACAGCCTCAAAAACCTGTGCAGAAACCCTGTGCAGGGTCACTGTGAGTCGGAACTGACTCCATGGTACTTAACAACAACAACAACCATGTTGTGCAACCATTAATAACCATACTAATTTAGAAAAGCTTACCAGACATGTGGAGTCCTACTGTGGCACCGTAGGATAAGCACTGGACTATTAGCTACAAGGTCTGTGGTTCAAACTCACTATCTACTCCTTGGAGATCCTATACAGGATCTCTATGTGTCAAAATAGTCTAGAAGACATTTAATAACATGAGAAAGCCATTTGATTGGAGATGTTGAGTGGGCAGTCAGATATACTAGAATGAGTCTGGAATTTGTTGTTAAGTGCTGTTGAGTCCATTCCAACTCACAGCCACTCTGTATAGGGTTTCCAAGGAGAGGCTGGTAGATTTGAACCGCTGACCTTGCAGTCCAGTGCATTATCCTGCAGCACCATACCAGGACTTCCGAGTATGGAGTTTAGAGGAAGTCACCAGCACATATGTCTATGACATTTAATATGGCAGTCACTGGCTACATGGGACGATTTGATTTAAATTAATCAAAATAAAAAATTCAGTTGTTTTATCCACTTTTTAAGGATTCCCTGGTATTACAAACCATTAAGCTCTCAACTACTAGCCAAAATGTTGATGGTTTGAACCTACCTAGAGGGGTGCTGTAGGATAAGCTTTGAACCTCAAGGTCAGTTTGAATCGCAAGGTTATTGGTTCAAACTTACCAGCCACTCCTTGGAAACCCTATATAGGGGTCACTGTGAGTTGGAACCAACTCGATGGCACTTAACAACAACAACAAGAGGTGCCTCAGAAGCCAAGATTTCTGGCAGTCTGCTTCTGAAAGGTCACAGCCTTGAAAACCTACAGTACAATTCTACTCTGCACCTATGGGTTTGCCAAGGGTCAGAATCGACTTGAAAGCCACTAACAACAGCAATCACAGTGCAAACACTTAATGTCGAAAGGGTTCAGTCCCTGAGTCTCTTTTTCTCTCCTTAATCCTCTATGTGATCACGTATAGGTCCATGACTTTAAATATCATCTCTAGCAGCACTGTCCATAGAACTTTCTATGATGATGGAAATCTACACTATCTTATAGAGTAGCCACTAGCCACATGTGTCTGTTATTAAGTATTTGAACTGTGGCTGCTGTTTTAGTTGCTGTTAAGTTGATTCTGACTTATGACAACCCCATAGGGGTAGAGTAAGGAGCTCTGGTAGCGTAGTGGTTACAAATCAGGCTGCAAGCTGCAAGGTCAGCAGTTCGAAACTACCAGCTGTTCCGCAGGAGGAAGGTGAGGTGTTCTACTCCCGTAAAGATTTACAGCCTCAGAAACCCTGTACAGGGTCGCTATGAGTCGGAACTGACTCCACGGCACATAACAACAACAACAACAACATAGGTGCAGAGTAGAATTGCTCTGTAGGTTTTCAAGGCTGATACCTTTCAGAAGCAGATTGTTGCCAGTCTTGTCTTGTCTTTTGAGGAACCTCTGTTGTTGTTGGGTGCTTGTCATTTCTTTCAACTCATAGCAACCCTATATAGGGTTTCCGAGGAGCGGCTGGTGAGTTTGAACTGCCAACTTTGTGGTTCAAATTGATCTTTCCGTCGAGTGCTTATCATTCAGCACCATACCAGAACTCTGAACCACTTATATAAATGCATATAACTATACAAATTGGTGGTGATAGGGGGCTGGTAAGAACAGTCGTCTTCTTTTTATTTTTAATAAAGTAAGATTGCCAACTGGATAAGGAGGTGAAAGATATTCAAGACACAGAGAATAGTTATCTTAATGGTGGTGGTGGTGTCAAGTTGGTTTTGACTCAGTGTTACATGCCATCAAGTCAGTTCAGACTCATAGCATTCCTGTGTAGGGTTTCCGAGGCTGTAAATCTTTATGGGAAGTAAGTATCATATTTATCCCACAGAGTATCTTGTAGATTCAAACTGCTGACCTTGCAGTCAGCGGTCCAATTCATAACCCACTATGTTACTAGGGAAGATCCCTGGTAGCGTAGTAGATTACAATCTGCTAACCGCAAGGTCAGTCCTTCCAATTGACCAGTTGGAGAAAGATGAGACTTTTGCTCATGTGAAGATTTACAGCCTCAGAAACCCTATAATAGGAATACTATGAGTTGGAACAGACTTGATGGCATGTAACAACAACAACATACTAAAATAATATGGCCTTGCTCCAAAAATGCCAGTTTTCTTATGGTCTCCAGCCATAGTATGTTATTTTGTATCTCTATTAACCAGCTGCTCCTTGGCAACCCTATACAGCAGGATCACTATGGGTCGGCGCTGACTAGAGGGCACTTAACAACAACATTAACATAAGCTAAGGAGCCCTGGTAGCAATAGTGGTTAGGAATTGAGCTGTTAACCTCAAGGTCGGCAGTTCAAAACTACCAGCTGTTCTGCAGGAGAAAGATGAGGCTTTCTGTTCCTGTAATGATTTACAGCCTTGGAAACCCTGTACAGGGTCACCATGAGTCGGAACTCCATAGTTCTTAACAACAATAACAACAAGGAGCCCTAGTAGTATGGTGGTGGTGCTTGTGTGTTTCAGAGTTGGTTCCGACTCATAGAGACCCTGTATAGGGTTTCCAAGGAGTGGCTGGTGAGTTTGAACCTCTGACCTTGCAATTCAAACAACCTCAGGGTCCAGTGCATTAGTTAAGAAACTAAAACCAAAAACCCCAGATTTCTTGCTGAAATAATTTGTGGCTGAGCATGTGATGATGAGGCTAATCAGCCTAGGTCTAATTGGAGGACAAAATGAGAAGAAGAAAACTAATTTTCTTTGTCATTTTTAAATGATGAATAAGAACAGATGTCAAAATTAAAACTTGAGAAATGGATACTACTTCCCACAAGTTTCTTTCAATGATAAAAATTAAATTTGATATTCATTTTTAATTTCTTGAAGCGGTCTTCAAAAGGCCTGTAAGTTAAAGAGGGAATTGGGTTTCTATCTGGATTGGGGCAAACTGGAAAAAAGTTGATGCAGCTGTGGCTTTGATGAAATGTATTCACATACAAACAATTGCCAGTCCCCATCCTGGACACCAATCATTTCAGAACATGTTTTTTGAAAATGTCAGTTCGTTTTAATATTAGGTGGCAATCCCCAAAATACCATATTCTTGGTTTTCTTTTTGTATTTTGTTTGAGTTTTCAAAAAGCAATTATTTAAGCCATGGAGGAAAAAAAAAAAAAAAACCCTACACAAAATTGCTTTTAACTAATCAAAAGAGACCCTTTTCATGTACATGTGTTTTGAACTAGAATAACCTAAATAAATAAATAAAAATTCCATGAGAATTTAAAACAAACAAACAAAAAAACTTTAAAAAGTAGAATCTCACGTTGCCATTCTATGCGCCTGCAGTTAAAGACCATGTCATTATTTCCACTATACTTACCTCCTAATTTTCAGGGCTTATTAGCCTGGCTGTAAAAACTTGCTCCAGTAGAAATTTGGCAAGCTGACAAGGCTATGTGCCAGAAGTAATTTACTATCCAGAGCAGTTCCTAAGTAAAAGAAGCTATATAAATAGTAGAAAAAGAAATGAAAAGTTACTGGTTCCAGATATTTTAATGTGTGTCACCTCAAACTTTTCAGCTTTTGTTGTTAGAAATGTGAGATAACATGAAAGGTTTGAGAAGTGCAGATGCTTTGCATTCGCATCAAACTGAGAGCTCCGACGTTCTTAGGCATCAAAGACCAATCTGTGTCTATCACTCCTGCTCTGACTTTGAAGTCTACCAGAGTGCTGTGTGGGAGAAACAGGCAGGGGATTCCGATCGAGGAAGGGGGATGGGATTCCAGGTGCCTTGTCTCTCATTATCCCTGAAATTAAGTACTTCCGTTTACCAAATACTAATATTGTAAGGAAAAAAAAGTTGAGTGTTTCTTCTGCTGTTTTTTTATCCACTAAGTTGTCCATGAACTCAGAATCTTTAGAGGTGACTTGACAATGTGAGTATCCCACAGAAAAGTTCAAGTTTACTTTGAAGATACAATTAAGTACTTTAAAGGCAAGCATCCTTGATTTACAGACATCTGACTAGTGTTCATCTGTGTATTTTGACCCTAACTGAAACTTTCCTTCCTTTACAGGGCTCATGAGCACTGTAACTAGGTCAAGGTTTTCTCTCTAAGCCATGAAAATGAACAGGGTACATCTCTCTGAGATCAATTTCCTTCAACAATCTGGGTGAGACACTCACAATAATTTGTATTTCAAAAACAATAACGTGTAAGCTAGAGTGCAAAATTCACATGAGCTCTTTTGGAGAGGGAAAAGGCTTTGATTAACCTAAAATTAATAATAGTTACATGTCTTGAAAAGAATTAGCCTCAATGAGAGAGTTTGGTGATTATATTTTTCTTTTAAGTTAAAAATTTAATTTCCATAAAGTGTACACAAATTGAATTCTTGACACAAATCTTGGATGAATTTTTACATATGTATATACCCATGGACGTAACTGACCATTCAAATCAAGTATTTCCAGCACTCACAATGCTCCCTATGCCTTCCCAGTCATGCTTCCTTACTAATCTTACTAAGGTGTGTTTAAAAATTAGAATACAAGACTAAAAGTAACATGAAGCTTTCCCAGGGGTGCTTTCAAGGTCCAGACTCCAAGAGCACTTTTTCTCTGTTCTTAGGGGTCCTTAACTGGAAAAGTGTGTTCAGCAAAGGATTCTGAGACCTACTGGGTACTATGCAAACACAGTTTCTTTTGCGGTATTGTTCTTTCTCTAGTAGATGCTTTTGACCTATTGGAGAGTTCTTTTTTAGGTTGGTATTTAAAAAAAATATTTATGTAATGTGATTGAGTTAGTATATGAAGCACTTAGAATACTGCATATAGCAGCTAGATACATACATGTAAGCCCTCAATAAGTGATAGTTATTATTTGTGAGATGCACAAGTGACAAAAAAAAAAAAGCTTTGCTGTATCTGTTTTAATAATTCTTGGAGCAAGATAAACATGGGTAGTAAATTTCAAAATAAGGGGGAGTGTACAGGTTATTTAAAAGTTGTCATATATGATTAGCAGGGTTTCTATCAAATTTGTTTTTTAAGAAAGTTACAAATCTGCTAGAGCTTCCAGACTTCCTTATAAAATGGCAAGTATCTTTTCTTATTTTGTTATGCATTTATTTATTGAGCATTTATTATATGCTACAAAACCAGTTGCCATCCAGTGACTTCTTACTTAAACTAACCTCTAGGCACCGTTTCAAGTTCTGAATGTCTAGTGAACAAAACAGGAGTTTAGTATATAGCATCTCCCACTTTTACAGATACCATAGGTCCCAGAGAAGTTCGTAATACAAAGACATTTCATCTTTGTTTTATGTCCATGATTTTTTTCCACTCTCCTAATGTCTTTAACTGCTTAGGAAATCAAGAAATGATGACATGGAAACCAGCTTTTGTCTCAGTCTGTGACCAGCTGGTAAAGTGTAAAAGGAAAAAAGGAAAAGACAGAGAAGGTGGAACTTGGTTAATTGCTAAGACTGTTCCCCTTTCATAAATCACAGCAGATCAAGGTGTTAATACATGTGTTGAAATAAACAGGTTTAGCAAGAACTCCAGCTTTGGCTTTTTATCATCTTCCAGAACTTAAGTAGTCCTGAGCCACGTCGTTTTTAAGTAATGGTACTAGCAGTACTGCTTCAGTATAGGGGTGCGTGATGGTTCTCTTAGAAATGCTACTTTATTTATTTGTTACTGTACCTTACCAATTTTTCAATGCCAAGATCTCCTTCTCGAAAAAAATTATAGTTCCTGATACCAACCCAAGGCCATGGGCTTTGATTTTGCTTTCAAATTCCCGTTATTCAAACAATAAAATTTCTCCCGATTTAAAAATGATTCAATCAGAGATTCTAGTCGGCACAGGAAAATCAATGTTGTCACATTGGTTTGCAAAATGTACCCGAAAGTAAACAGGTGTTTTAGCTTCCCTAACAGGGTCGCTATGGGTCGGAACCGACTCGATGGCACTTAACAACAACAACAACAACCATCTTCATTACGAATCGGGCTGCGAACCTTAAAGTCAGTGGTTCGAAACTACCAGCCGCTCCGCGGGAGAAAGATGAGGCTTTCTACTCCCGTAAGATTTACACCCTCGGAAACCCTGTACAGGGTCGCTATGGGTCGGAACCGACTTGACGGCACTCAACAACAACAACAACCATCTTCATTAGTGACTTATTGAAATGTTTACTATTACTATTACATTATTCTACACTTTTCGCTTTTTTGTTGTTGAAAATTGGGAGCGTAGGGTGGGCGTGGAAAAAAGAAACCAACATCCTGAAGAAAAGGTATCCCAACCTTCAGGTAACTGCTCGCGATCTGCAGGCGCCTTTCCCGACCCCCGCCCAAGTCCAGCAAAGCCCGCACTAGCTCCGCCCCACTGCATCCCCGCCCCTCCTATCTAGTCCCCTGGAGCGTCCTACTCCACCACCCGGATGAGTTCCTGCTGTAATCCCACAATTGGCCATAGGGCGGAGATACTTGTCCTAAATGCAATATGGCCTTCCCCGCCAGCTGAGGTGGCGGAAGCGGAAGAGGCGGGAGCTAGGGAGCACGTTACGTTAGTACGTATGAGCGTAAAGGCGGGATCGCGGAATTGATGCTGCTTCTTTTCTGCGCGTGTTTGCTGTTGTGAGTTTCCTGATTGTGGTGTAGCGTTGGAACCTCATGGCGGAGATAATCCAGGAACGCATAGAAGATCGGCTCCCGGAATTAGAACAGTTGGAGCGCATTGGACTGTTCAGCCATTCGGAGATTAAGTGAGGGAGGGTTGGGGAAAAGGAAATGGTGCCGCGCACTGAAGGGAGTTTGGGGGCGTGTGCGTGTCGGGAGGTTGGGATAAGGTGGGAACCCGGGAGGGGTAACTTAAGTCTAACTAGACTTGAAGACAGGAACCTTTCAACTTCATATTTTACCGCTGTGCTAGTCACCATAGTTGGCACTCAGGAATTTATTTGTTAAAATTAGTTAAATTTAACTGGTAGTGTAATGGATTACGAGCTGGGCTACTAACCGTAAGGTCAGCAGTTCGAGTCTACCAGCTGCTCCGTGAGAGAAAAATGAGGCTTTCTGATCCTGTAATGATTTACAGCCTTGGCAACCCTGTACAGGGTCGCTATGAATTGGAATCTGCTGAGTGGCACACAACCACCACCAATAGTTTTATATGCTTTCTGTTACTATATCTTTATTTTGCAATGATTGTGAATTTAGTAGTCTATAGACTTCTTAAACATTTGTGCATAAAACAGCGTAACTGTTTAGACTCTTAATAAGTGTTCAGTAATTCTTTACTATTACTTTAGTGGGGTACCAGTGTGGTGCTGTGGGTTAGTGTGCTGGACTGTAAAGTCGGCTTGAACCCTAAGGTAGGCTGTTCGGCTCACCAGCCATTCCCAGGAAACCCTGTATAGGGTTGCTATGAGTCCGAACGGACTCGACGGCCCTCAACAACATTACTATAACGAGTTCTGGTGTGGCTCCATAGGATAAGCACTGGACCTCAGGGTCTATTTGAACTGCAAGGTTGATGGTTCAAACTCACCAGCTGCTCCTAGGAAACCCTATACAGACAGGGTAGCTATGAGCCAGGAACCAACTCCATGGCAAATAACAGCAATTACTGTAAGTAAAGATAATTTTCTTCCACATCAGTGAATTTTCTCCCATACATCTTTTTTTAATAATAAACCTTTCTAATGGACTCCTGGTGTGGTGCTGTAGGATCAGTACTAGACTGTGATCACAAGGTCAGCATTTCAAACCCACCAGCTGCTCTCTGGAAACCCTATATAGATAGGTCTCTGTGAGTGGGAACCGACTGGATGGCAATTAACAACAACAATCCAAAGCAATGTAGGATTTAAAAAAAATTTAAAATTTAAAATTCAGAAATAGAGTAATTTTGGGAATAGACCTGATTATTACTGAAATGTAAGCAATCTGAATTTGGAGGGAAAAAAAATCTTTTCTCATTTATGTTGTTAGTAAGATGGCTCAGACTTAAGCAGCCGTGCATAGGGTTTCCAAAGAGCTGCTGGTGGGTTTGAACAATCATATAACTAATGTAAATGACTTAACAGTTTACTTAACTTTGCTGATGTGAATGTAAATGCTCCTGGTGATAGATTAAGATAATTTTCCTAGATAATTTAAAAGTAAGTCCTGATGTGGTAAAGAATATAGAAGTAATCATGTTGAGAGAAGGCTGGCATACCATAGTTAAAAATTTCATGTTTATTATGTGTTGTGATGAATGTGTTTTAAAAATGTATAAGAGAGACTTTAAAAAAAAGTTTTAACCTGATTTTTAGTGTTATTGTAATATTTTAAATTACTTTCTCCTCAGAGCTATCATTAAGAAAGCTTCGGATCTAGAATATAGAATACAGCGAAGAGCCCTTTTTAAGGAAGATTTTATCAATTATGTTCAAGTAAGTGAACAATTTAATTATTAAGTCCCCTATGAGTTTTAAAGCAAGTAAATTATAGAATGGTGAATGCGATGTTAATTTTCTACAAAATACTAGAATCTATGATTACATGGATACTTTTTGAACAGATAGGAAGTAGAAGTAATTGTTGGAAATAACATTGCTCTACTAAGGCTTTGTTGTTGCTGTTAAGTGCTGTGGAGTTGGTCCCTACTCTATATAGGGTTTCCGACGAGCAGCTTGTGAGCTTGAACCGCCGTCCTTCCGGTTCAAACTGGCTTGGCATTCTAGTGCATTAACCCATAGTGCCACACCAGGCCTCCTTGACAAACTGAATTTCCTTTTTTTTTTTCTATTGACTTACTAGATCAGAGATAGTGTAAGCAAGCTTCAAAAACTTTGTGGAAAACTGCATTATCTTTTTTTTTTAACTTTGTATTGTGAATTGACTGAAAGTTAATAGACAAGATCATCAGTTTTAAATTCAGCAAGTTATTTGCTCTATTTCATCTCAGTGACTATCATCCCCTCCCTGCAACAACAGTTACCCTACTTCTTCTCCCCTTTTATATCATATATTTCACAAATGAACAAAGCAAAAATATTTGATGTGCACATACAAAACAGAACAAATATATATTCATTTGACTGTCCAAAGGGCTCTGCAAGCCAGCCTCCTATCCACAGACACACACAGTCTTACTCAGTCTATGGGCCTAGAACCTGCAGCTGCTCTGTCTCTGCCACTGATGATGATTTTCAAGGTAAAATGCCTTTAGCTTTTAATTAGATTTTTCCGTGAACTTTTTGAAGGCTCCTCCTGTGTCAGCATTTCAGCAAGGATTTTATAAACAGCCTCTTATGGAACAAGATACAGGAGTTTGATGGTAGTAGATGATTGAAAAGTTAACACTATGTGATTAAATCTATCAGGCTGGAAGAAACATATTGCAGAAATTCTGCATCCTATGTTGGAAGATTTTGAGTAAAGACGAACATACCTGCCACATCAGTTTTCAGATGAGGAAAATAATAGTAAATTAGATGACAGCATTAGGATTCAGAAAGAGCCCAGTAATAAGGTTCTGAGCTTAGATTACAGAAACAAAAATACACACACACAACCAAATAAAATTGTATATGAGATTTGGTGATGAGTCAGTGTTTTTAGAAGAAATGCCAAAATTAGAAGTTAATTCCTAACCTAACTCAAAATAAACGAAGAACATGCAATGTTAAAATTGTAATACAGTTATCTGCATTAACAAAAGTGAATTGTTTGTAGGGGACATTTCAAACAGTAGACATTCAGAAAAATGTTGGCTTTAAAAAGAGTGTTTATACTTAACACATGTCAAAAGCATTGTGTTAGGTTTAAGATTAAATTTTAAGAAGGATATTGAAAGATTAGAAGATAGCCAGATAGAAATCTTATTCTGGGAGGAATTATTGCAGGAAATAGAGGTATTTAACCTTGAAAAGACTTTACTTGTCAAATATTTGAAGAGCTGCCTATGTGTTCGTTGATTTGTTTTACAGAGCAGCACTGAAATATAAATTTAAAACACACACATACTCGTTTCTGCTTTTGTATACATCCCTGGCTCATGTAACCATATAAATCAGCGTGTCCTTTTAAATCACTAAGGTAATTTACAGATAATCTACAAAATTAGATCCTTTCCTCATATAATGAACAAAAATAAATTTTTGAAGATCTAAATGTAGCGGGAAATGAAAACGTCCAGAAAAATATGGAGGAATGACTTTAGGTAGGGAAAAATTCTTTAAATGATTTTTAAAATAAGTGAGTCTAGAACAAATCACAGAAGAAAAGATAGACTGATTAAACAATATTAAAAGTAAACATTTTTGTCTAAAATAAAACACTAAGTAATGTGAAAAGACAAGCCACAGGTAGGAGAAGATATTTGCTACACAAGAGGGGGCTTCAGAAAATTCCATTTTTTCATGAACTTTTTGAAGTCCTCTTGTATAGTTAAGATTTATATTTATATAAAATACAAATCAAAAAGATAAGGACAAAAATGGACAAATCATGAGGGTATACCATTCACACACAAAAAATAATTTACAGTTGTACTTCTTGAAAAAAATGTCAACATCGTAGGTCATGGTGACTGTGTGTGACTGAGTCAGTTCCCACGCATAGCAACCCTGTATAAGGTTTCTGAGGCTGTAAATGTTTACAGGAACTCAGAGCCTCATCTTTCATGGAGAGACTGGCATATTTGAATTGATGATTTTGCAGTTGGCAGCCCAGCTCATACGGACTCCTTATCAACCTCATTAGTAATAAGATATAAATCAGAGTGCAGTACCACTTTTTTTTTTTTTAATTGACCGAAAATTTACAAAGCAGATCATCAATTTTACATTTAACAAATTCTATACTTTGTTTCATTTCAGTGATTGCAATACCTCCATGTACTAATAGTTTCCCCACTTTTCCCCTGTGGTTCTGATTTCCCTTCCGCTCTCCTTCCCAGTCCTTCTGAACTTTGTCCTTAGGTAAATGTTGCTCTTTTGCTCTGGAATGGTTGACCATTCCATGGTGAGCCTACCATACTAGTGTTGTTCCCCTAAGTGTAGTGTGACTTTATATCTATCTTATTGGGAAACATTTTAAAGACTGACATTATATAAAGATTTTTGGATCGTGGAATTCATAACTGTTGGTGGTAGTATAATTGCTTCAACCACTTAAGAGAGCAGTTTGATAGCATCTCAATGTTGAAAATGAATATGTTCTATGACCTAGCAATTTTATGCATATGGTAAATATTGTGGGTTAAATTGTTTTGTTTCATTTTAGGGAGCAGAACTGAAATGGATAAGTAGTTTTAAAACACACACACTCTATCTTACTTAACTACATATTCATCCACACACACAACCATACAGTAAATATTGAGTGCTTACTGTGTATATCGTACGGTATAGGTGTGGGGATGCAGCAGTAAATTAAGCAGACAAAAGTCATTGCCTTATGGAGCTTGCGTAGCAGTGGTAGTAGTGGGTATAGAATTTGACGGAGGAATAGAATCAGAAATAGGTGCATAGAGTATTCACTTTTTCTAAAATGTTTTACTTCTAAAAATTTCAGTCAAATAAATAGTAAAATGTGGGCTTTGGTATAATTGTGTGGTAGGTGCATGGTGCTCTGTGTACCTAAAACATTTCATAAACAGATTGAAATGAAGCAGCCAGACTTGCCAGATCTTGAGCTTTCTGTGTCTAATAGTTTTCAAGCAGAAGCATAGAAACAGATAGCACTGGTCTTAGAGAGCCTTAGGGGTTCCAGGTAGTACTTCAGAGGGTCTTGGCTGGGAGAGCCACTCAGGCTTGCCATCCTGTTTCAGCCAGTTCTTATCTGCATTATTTGTTGATAGATGCATCAGCTAAGATTTTGAGAGGTGATTTTTTTAAACTAAAAGTATGAATGAATGTGCTCTTAGACAAGACTGTGAAGGAGTCGATATGGTTCAGAATCGACTCGACAGCACTTAACAACAACAGCAACATGGAGTCCTGGTGTGGCGCTGTGGGTTAATGCGCCAGACTGCAAAGCCGTTTGAACTGCAAGGGTAGCGGTTCAAGCTCACCAGCTGCTCTCGGAAACTCTATACAGGATCGCTATGGGTTGGAACCAACTTGACAGCACTTTACAACAACAACATGAGCCAGAACTGACTCGATAGCAGATAATAACAACATTGTTTGGGAAGTTACATTAATTAGTAGTCTACAGATCCTGGTGTGGTGCTTAGGATCAGCACTGAACTGCGAACCACAAGGTTGGCAGTTCAAACCCATGAGCTGCTCTTTCGAAACCCTGTACAGGGTCGCTATGAGTTGGAACTGACTCGATGACCTAACAAAATTGTTTGGAAAATTAGATTAATTGATACTGTAGTACTTATAAAGAGCCCTGGTAGATTAGCGGGTTCAGAGCTGGGCTGCTGGTCCTAAGGTGAGCAGTTCCAGTCCACCAGCTGCACCATGGGAGAAAAATGAGACTTTCTGCTCTCATAAAGATATACAGCCTCTGAAACCCTGTACTGGGTTGCTGTGAGTCAGAACCGACTCCATGGCATATAGCAGCCACCACCATCATAGTCTTGTAAGGAGCCCTAGTGGCATTGTGGTTAGGCATTAAACTGCAAACTTCAAGGCCTGTAGTTCAAATCTACCATCTGCTCCTTAGTAGAAGATGAGGCTGTCAGCTCCTATAAAGATTTACAGTCTCGGAAAGTACATAGGGTCTCTATGAGTCAGAATTGACTTGATTACAGTGTTTATTTTTGGTGTGTTCTAGCTCTTAAACGGTTTTAGTAAAAAAAAACAAATTTTTTTTAATGTTTAAAGTCATATGGGTCCCTTGGTGGCATAGTTAACCGGCTTGACTACTAACCAAAAAGGCTGAAAGTTCAATCTACTCTTATCTTCTGAGGAAGTAAAGGTCTGGTATATCTACTCCTGAAAAATTAGCCATAAAAAACTTTAGCACAGTTCAGAATCTATTTCATGGTAACTTTTCTTAATGACCTGATCAGTTTCTTCTTTTGTTATGGATCTATTCAGGTTTTCTACTTCACTCTGTGTAAGTTTCTAAAAATATATCCATCTCTTCTAACTTTTCAAATTTGTTGGGAGTACAACTTTGCATAGTATTCTGTTACTATCCTTTTGATTTCCTTTGGTTCCATTGTGACATTGCCCATGTGGTTTTAATGCTTGTTTGTGTCTTCTTGTCTTTTGTTAGGTGTGCCAGTGGTCTGTCAATTTTGTTAATCCTTTCAAAGAACCAGCTTCTTGTCCTGTTGATTCTTTCTATAGTTTTTCTGTTTTCGATTTCATTTATTTCAGCTCTACTCTTCATTAGAAAGATGAGGCTTTCTACTCCCGTAAAGATTTACACCCTTGGAAACCCTGTACAGGGTCGCTATGGGTCGGAACCGACTCGATGGCACTTAACAACAACAACAACAACAACTCTTCATTATTTCTTTTCTTTTGGTGGCTGTAGATTCCCTCTGTTGGTCTGTTTCTGAATGTTGTAAATGCTGTGTTAATATGTTAATTTTGATTCTTTTCTTCTTTTTGGATGTGTGCATTTATAGCAATAAATTATCCTGTCAGTTTCTCCGTGTCCCAAAGATTTTGGTATCATGGCAACTTTTTAAAAAATGTTTCATTGTGAATAATATGATAGCTTACATGAGAGAACGTTAGCTTTACATTCATCCTATCATATATCATTTTATTGCCATGGTTACAATCCCTTCCATGCATCCTCAACCAACCAAAGGGTAGTCCCTGCAAGCCTGCTCTGCCCCTAGTCTTCAGCACTTAGCCTCTCTCTGGGTCTAGAGTCCCCAGCCGCTCCATCTCCCCACATCATTGTCACAGTCTCCATCTCTGGCATCATGGCTTCTCTGGGTAGGGTCCCGCTCTCCACTCTTCTCCCTTGATGGCCCCAGGGACCTTTGCTCCTAGACTGCAAAGTCAATCACTCCCCTCCTTTTGCTACAAAGCATCTACCTTTACATTTCCAACCCTCACAGTCAGTCCTGATAACAATTATTTACTATTGTATCACAAGAGACCTATCCACATCTCCTTTCATCAGCTCCGCCCAGCCAGATTGGATACTACTCAGTGGAGATTCTACCTTCCTCTGTACCCTCTGGATCTAGGCTACCTCTTGAAAGCTTGTAAACCAGTCAATTCTTGCTTTTGTAGCCCCTCCATTTTGGGTAGCCAATGTCCAAGTTGCCCATCCCTGTCTACTCTGTGTATGGAGGAGGTGGGAATGATCCACGGTGTGAAGATTTGTTCCCTCTTTTGAGTTACTGCATCCATAGGTATAGGTCAAGTTCATCAAATTGTATCAGATTACTTTTTCCTCCTCTTCTAGTTGAGCTCTGGTCTTCCAATCATTGAAGCCAGGTTAAGTGGGTATTATCTGCAAGTGTGGGTGTTCTTGTGCATATGTCCTCTCTTCTTATCAGCTGGATGCTTCACTCTCCACTCTAGTCCTCTGTGGCTGTGTCACTGACTCTGGGCCCAGGAGTTCCCAGGTCTTGCCACACTGCTGGCCAACCAGGTCTCCACCCGGGTTCACAGGAGTCATTGAATGTTGTAGGGCTTAGCTTGCAGCTTTATTGCTGTTTTTCCCTCACTTCCCCTTATTGGTGATGAATGTGGTCACCAATTCAGAGTGTGTATTCCCATTGAGTCTTACTTTTAGAGGGGGTTTGCCCTGAGGTGACCCGACCACTTGCCTTGATGTCTTCTGGGAGAGCAACTTGCTTGTTCCTGTAGTAATCAGTTGGACTACCTTTATTGTTTTGTATTTTTCCTGTAAGTCTTTCTTTCAAGAAGTATTTTCTGTTCTTCTAGTTGCTCCAGGCTGGTCTGCTTGTCCTTTAAGTGGAAATTTCCTACCTCAGAAGATTCTGGATGGGGTTCAGGATTCCACCTATGGTCTTATGTAATGCAAAGGCTCCATAGGAAGCCTCCTTCACTGGGCACATTGTAGCCCCATTTTAGGTATTCCAAACAGTTATGGGCAGAAGATGGACTTACAAGCTTTCTATAGTGATGTTTCTGGCTATTCCTTTCTCTCCTCCTTAGGTGTCTATTTTATAATGGTATGCCAGGGAAACCAAGATTCAAAAGACAGCCAAGCATCTTAACATTATTTCCCCCTTTTGCCCCTTCCAACCATGTCTCAATCCCTGTATCCCAGAGCCCTGTTGTTCCACTTAGCCCATGTAAACCTGCCTAATTGTTTTCCTGGCTGCTTTGTTCTTCCATTGTCCTCCCCCTTCTTTTGTATTGCCCCTCTTCCTAGCACCCAAATTATCCTGTGTCTCTTCCCTGCCCTGTGTTCTACCTTCCCTTCTCTCCCCTCACCGCCCCCCCCATCCCAGTAACCAGTAAAGAATTCCTCCCCCTCCTCCCTTAGTTTCTTTTTCTTAGTCTTTTACAGTAGGGATCCTGTGCAGTATTTCTCCTTTTGTGACTAATTTCACTCAACATAATGTCCTCAAGATTCATCCATGTTATGTGTTGGTTTGCAGCTTCCTTGTTCTTTAAAGTAGCATAATATTCCATTGTTTGTATGTACCACAGTTTGTTTAGCCATTCTTCAGTTGATGGGCACTTAGTCTGTCTCTATCTTTTTGCTATTGTAAATAGCGCTGCTATGAACGTTGGTGTGCAAATACCTACTCGTGATATGGCTTGTATTTCTTGTGGGTAAATACGAAGTAGAGGAATTGCTGGATCATAAGGTATTTCTATTTCCAACCTTCTGAGAAAGCGCATGGCAACTTTTTAAAAAAGAGTTTATGAGCAGGAGTTGAAATCAACTAGATGGCAGTAGGCTTTTATTTTAATTTTTATTGTCTGTGTGTATAAACTTTACAAATACAAGGTGAACTATCAGTGAATGGTAGATATTTACTATAAGTTACTCATCTTGATAGCAAACTTTTCTACTTTATGTTATTTTGTGATTTTCAATGTTTTCTGCATTTAAAAAAGTTATAATAGTTTTTTATCTTTCTTTAATTGTATGTTTTTTTAATCTGTAGTATGAAATTAATCTTTTGGAGCTGATTCAGAGAAGAAGAACAGTAAGTAGATGGTTTTCTGGAAATTGGGAAAAACCCAGAAGCAAGCATTGTGGCTCTATAGTAGGAACTAGGTTTGGGAGGAGTTGGCCTTAATCAGTTGTGTGGTGTCACACTTATAAAGACTGTTGAGAGTTACTTCCTACCCCCATCAGTATTGTTTAATGGTGAAGCGGGAATGCTGCTTTGGATACTTGTGATTAAACTGAGGCTTTGGTTTTTTTGTGTCCCTTTGTAGCGCATTAGGTATTCATTTAAGAAGGATGAAATTGAGAACTCTATCGTACGACGAGTACAAGGCGTCTTCCGACGTGCTTCAGCAAAATGGAAAGTAAGTGCTCAGAGCATCCTTTACTGTAAGAGATGACACGATGCGTATAAAATGTGACTTAGGCATCCAAATGCATTGTTCTGTATTCTTACCGTGGGCATCTTAGTTCTTATCCTAGTGATGGTATATCATTACTTAAACCGTTTTTTTGAGCCATTGAACAGGCCACTAAGGAAGTCAGTCTCACTGCCTTATAATTATTCTGTGAAGATGGTTGCTGTAGACAGGTCTTTGATACATAACTGACGATCAGAAAATTGGGAGGTGTTTGGATACGTTTCTAAGTATATGGAAAAGTAGGAGAGTTTTGCAATTTGGGAGTGTGAAATAAATGGTCAGAGCAGACGAAGTGCCTCAGTAACTTGATTCTGTTCAGGTTTGGCTCTGGGGCTGGTCCTATTCTATGAAACGTTTATATGTACTTTAGATTCCTGGGAATAGAACATTTTGTATTTTTATGTTTCATTGAGACCATGGAGAGCTTTGGTGAGTAAATTGGATGTGTGTCTTTGAGTGTGGTGGGAGGATGTAGGGGAATGGACTCTGTTACTATGACTGAGAGATCTGAGGACTCCGGAAGAGCTTAATAGATCTGTTGTTTTTCACAAAATTTGTCATTGCAAAGCTGTATTACATGTCAAGATGAAATTCAGGTCGCTTACTGCGTTGCTTTCCTTGCAGGATGATGTTCAACTTTGGCTGTCTTATGTAGTCTTTTGTAAGAAATGGGTGAGTATTAAGGAGGCATGTCTAGCTCCCTTTTCCATTTTTTCTTTTTAGTCTGCCTTTTAAGCTTTGTGCTTGATTACTGAGCTCCAAGTTTTCTCCAGTGTTATAAAGACAAAAAAAATTCAAGGAAGACTGAGCTTCAGTGTAATAGCATTTGTATATATCTGAGTTACTGTTTTTATAAATGAGTTCTATATCAGTTGCAAAGAAAACGATGTTTACGTATATATGTTCAGTAAAATTGAGTTATAGTTATAATAGTTATGTTTAGCAGGTTAGATGTCCAAAAACAGTCATTGTGTTTGTATTTGTTGCTACATGCCTAGGAATAACAACTCTTTATTCCATTGGATTTTACAGTTGGTGAGGGCACAGTTAGAAATTAATAGCAGTGATTTCACTGTGCAGGAAATAGAACATTTTCTTCCTCTTTTACAGGCTACCAAAGTTCAACTTAGCAAGGTATTCTCTGCCATGTTGGCTATTCATTCAAACAAGCCAGGTATGGTGAATTTTTTTTTTTTCCCCCCCATGAACGCTTTAGTTAGAGTTAAGCATTTTGGGCTTTATTTTATTTTATAAACCTAATAGAAATGGTTTTGCGGACATGAGCTTAGGCTTACACAATTTTTATTTTTGATTATCTTTTTCTTTGTTCACTCCTGCCGGATATACACCAGTTATGGTGTCAGGTCTGTCTGTGGACAAGAAGGATGGTGTTTCTTTGTAGTTGATGATAAGACAGAATGCTGTTTTGAGGCACTTTCTCATTGGAGGCAGGCAGAATCAGCGATTTCAGAAACTCAAAGGAGAAATTACTGATAACAGATTTTAGAACAGTATCTCTTTGGGTATAGAGTAGGTACTTGTGTTTTATAAGGGAAAGACTTGTTAATTGTGTCTGAATAGCACATTACAGTGGCGATGCAGTGCTGATTCTCAGGGTGTGAATATCTCAACCAGACATTACTTACTACACAAGATTCAGTAGGTGATGTTGATCCCAGTTTACTCAGAAGGGTTCAGCAGACCAACATCAGGTGTGCCTCACTGGACTCCTCTTAGCAGTCTGGGAACTAGTCTTTAGGTGTGAGGGGACAAAACCTGAATGATGGGGACGCCATCCATGGCTTAGAAGCCCATGGATGGGCATAGCTTCCTGGGATCCTAGAAAGAGCCATGCTCAAGTGTCAGGAGTCATGTGCTCAAGAAAGCCCAAAGCACTGGTTCTATCATTCATGGCCCACGCGGTCCAGATGCTAGCATCAACCATGGGCCATTTTTACCTTAATAAGCAGTTTTGCCTAGTAACATATCTGACCTTTATTAAATGTCTTGGGAAATTACTAGAATTTATTTAATGTTGAGTTCCCATGTAGAGAGACAAAGGTTTTGTTTTTAAGGCTTTATTTCTAGCAGATAACAATTGAAAATTTAACTTAAAAATTATGAACTATTTTAAATACATAGAGAAAAGAGAGAAGAACTAGAACTTGAAAATAGAAAGGAAAAATTAATTTCATTGATTCTAAGACATATTTTTTTTGGCATTTTCACAGCTTTAAAATTTGTATGTGACTTAAAATGCTTGTGCTTTTAGCTTTGATGAAATATATTAACAGGTACTATGTACACCCTCGGAAACCCTGTACAGGGTCGCTATGGGTCGGACCCGACTCGATGGCACTTAACAACAACAACAACAACATGTACCCATCAAGGAGCTCTGGTAGCGTAGTGGTTACGAATCGGGCTGCGAACCTTAGGGTCAGCGGTTCGAAACTACCAGCCGCTCCGCGGGAGAAAGATGAGGCTTTCTACTCCCGTAAAGATTTACACCCTCGGAAACCCTGTACAGGGTCGCTATGGGTCGGACCCGACTCAATGGCACTTAACAACAACAACAACAACAACATGTACCCATCAGGGCAGTACTGGTGTGGCTCTGCAGGATAAGCACTGGACTGCTAACCGCAAGTTGGCAGTTCAAACCCACTAGTCACTCCTTGGAAATCCTCTACAGGATCACTGTGAGTTGGAACTGACTCGTAGGCAATTAACAGTAATATACCCATCAGGAGCCCTGGTGGTGCTGTGGGCTAAGCATTGTGTTTAGATCCACCAGCAACTCCTTGAGGGAAAAACTGAAGCTGTCAGTTCTTGTCAAGATTGGAAACTTTAAGGATCAGTTGTACTTTGTCCTACAGTATCCCTGAGTTGGAATTAACTCGATGGCACTGGATTTGATGGTTGATTATATACCCCTCATCTAGACTGAACAGAAAGAACATTTACCTATTTACATCAGCATGTTTTTTCTAATTTTAAAGTAGCAAAACTTGATGGTCATTAGAAACCCTTTTTTCTGCATCCCCTTATTTTGGTAAAACCTTTAAAGAAATTATTTTGAGTATTAAAATTGGAATGTTGCTCTCTTTTGGTTAGCTAAATTATATTGATTGAAATAAAGTCTGTTGATTTTTTTCCACTTACAGCTTTGTGGATTATGGCAGCCAAATGGGAAATGGAAGATCGCTTATCTTCAGAAAGTGCAAGACAGTTGTTTCTGCGAGCCCTCCGCTTTCATCCGGAGTGTCCAAAACTTTATCAAGAAGTGAGTATGTGTGTGCATAGGATGAGTGATGCGTCTCTCAGTTTGAGGCTCTGGGGATGTTCCATTATCTTTTCATTCCGTTTTTCCACGAACTTCTTAAACCCCTCGGATATCCTTTATTAAGTTTGCCAAGTAGAAGTTTATGGAGGTAGGGATAAGTGTGTAGGGAAGTTTTTTTGGGGGAAAGGGACCAGAAGGATGAGGAGAAACGTCTTTATATTTTTGGCCAGTGATAAGTGTTGATAGTACAGCTTCTGGGTTGTTAGAGGTTGGAATTTCCATGTGGCACTGTAGGATAAGCACTGGTTCACTAAGTTGGTTTGAACTGCAAGTTGGAGGTTCAAACTTACCAGCTGCTCCTCAGAAATTCTTATCAGGATGGCTATGACTCGGAACTGACTTCATTGGCACTTAACTAGGTTTGTAAGAAATAGGACTGAAGCTTGCTATTATTTAGAAGGGAAGGCAGAGTTCAGCCATCTTTATCTTTTTTTTTTTTTTAATCATTCTCTTTGCCTTTTCCTTTGATGTCTCTTTGTTTCACTTTCGTCTCTTTTTCTTGAGAGAGGTATTTTGTCAGTACTTTCTAACTCACACGGAGAATGTATTCCTTCTTGGAGGGAGGGGGCCTTTAAAGAATTGATGACCTAACTCTTGAGAGAAAAACAGATGCTAATAATGATGTGTTTTTGAAAACTGTACCCTTTTCTAAAGCATTTTTCAGGTTAAGAGAGAAGTTGCTGCTTAGTCCTCAAATGAAAATTATGTAAGGAGAGGCAATAGACAGAGATTTTATGCTGCTAGGTTTTATAGAGGTCCTGTCTGTATTTTTGATTTTATAATAATTACTGGTGTTTTTGTACTGTAGCCTTGTATTTCTTTCCTTTTCTTATAATCTGCTAGATGTCCTCTTACTGCTTTCATTGCTTTTGCTGAGAAACTACTGTAAAATAATTATCCTGCTGTTGGAGGGTTATAGTTTAGTGTCATTTTTTATATGCTTTTTTAGGCTCTTAATGCCCATAATTGTATTTTCTAAAATAGAAATAAATTTGTTGCCTATTCTTACCAAAATATAATAAAGAGTACCACTATAATATAAAGAAAACAACAGAAAAGGTACTTAGAGACTTTTCACCTGTGTTTTGAATGCATACAGCATAGATTTAATTTCTTTTAGATGGCATTGTTTTACATATTCTTGTGCTCTGCCCTTTTCTATGTACCATGAAGGAGCCCTAGTGGTATACGCAGGTATGCCTGGGGCTGCTGACTCCAAAGTTCGTTTGAATCCACCAGCCCCTCCATGCGAGAATGAGAAGGCTTTCTGCTCCTGTTAAGAATTATCTTGGAAACCCACATAAGATCACTAATGAGTTGAAATCGACTCAGTGGCTGTGGGTCTTTGGTTTGGGTAGTTGCATGTTAGTAAATATTGATTTATATCAGTGGTATTCACACTTTCTGATCTTAAATATTACTTAGACACTAAAGACCTTTTGTTTATATGGGTTATGTCTATTAATTTTTATTGTGGTGGTGGCGGTGGCAGTGGTGTGCCGTGGAATTGGTTCTGACTCGTGGTGGCCATGTATAGGGTTTCCAAGGCTGTAAGTCTTCATAGGAGCAGAAAGCTTCATGTTTCTTCCACAGAACAGCTAGTGGATTTGAACTGTTGACCTGGTGGTTAGCAGCCCAACTTGTAAGTTAAAAACAGAGTTCAAGTTTATGTATTAATTCATTTAAAAAAATAATGTATCATGAATAACATGTTAGTCTTGCAAACCCCTTGAAAGGGTGTCAGAAATCCCTAGATATACCTAGACCACATTTTGATAACCTCTAATATGCAGCAGAGGAGTCCTGGGGTGACGCTGTGGGTTAATGCGCCAGACTGTAAAGCCGTTTGAACTGCAAGGTCGGTACTTCAAGCTCACCAGCTGCTCCTCGGAAACCCTATACAGGGTTGCTATGGGATGGAACCAACTCGACAGCACTTAACAACAACAACAGTGTGCAGGAGAAGGAGCTGTGGTAGCGTAGTGGTTACAAATCGGGCTGCTAACCTCAAGGTCAGTAGTTCGAAACTGCCAGCGCTTCCACGGGAGAAAGATGAGGCTTTCTGCTCCTGTAAAGATTTATAGCCTCAGAAACCCTATACAGGGTCGCTATGGGTTGGAACTGACTTGACGGAAGGTAACAACAACAACAACAATGTGCAGCAGGGGAATCCATCCCCTGCTTCAGGAGTTCATCCAGCTTTCATGGTGCCAGAAGTATGGATTCCATGAGAATTTGAAATTCTAATTTGTACTTTAACCCTTTTGATCAGAATTCGTCAATATAAACTTTGATCAAAATCTTCATTAGTGGTTTCCAGGCACCATCCAGTTCTTCTGGTCTCAGGGCATTTTTAACTTTCCTTACTCTATTGCTCCAGGTGAATAGAATCCAATTATTGTACCTTGGATTACTGCTTGAAAACTTTAAGACCCCAGGCTATGTAGTGAACTTGCAGGTAGAACAGAAGCATGTTATTAAACATGTTATTAGGCCAATTAATTGAGGTGCCCCACAGAGCCATTACCCTAAACCACCAAACCAAGGAACCAAATCTCATGAAGTATTTGTTTGTACTTAATTAGACTCAGCAGCTACTTTCTAAATTTTTACTTTTTTTAAAATCTTTTTTTGAATTGGGTGAAAGTTTACAGAGCAAATCAGGTCCCCATGAAACATTTCATACATATTTTGTTTCAGCTCATTGGTTGCAGTCCCCACAATGAAGCATCATTAATTTCACTTCCTCCCTATGTTTCCTGTTTCCATTTTTCCTTCTTTCTTAACCCTTCTGAACTTTGTCCTTGGGTATGTGCTGCCCCATTTTTGGGGATGGAAGATTGGATAGGAATAAGGAATGAGTGTTGGGTTGGGACCATGGCTAAGTCTAGACTAGGCCTGTTGTTGTTCAGTGCCATTGAGTTGGTACCACTCATAGTGACCCTCTGCACAACAGAACGAAACATTGCCTGATCCTGTGCCAACCTCATCATCGTGGCTACATTTGAGTCCATTGCTGCTGCCACTACGCCAGTCCATATTGCTAGCTGTCCCCCTCTTTTTCTCCGACCCACAATTTCACCCAACATAATATCCTTCTCTAGGGACTAGTACTTGCTGATAATATGTATGACGTATAAGAGATGAAGTCTGGCCGTCCTGGCTTCCAAGGAGCATTCTGGATATGCTTCTTCCAACACAGATAGTTTTGCTCTTTTGGCAGTCCATGGTACTTTTAATGTTCTCTTCCAAGACTGTGACTCAAATACATTACTCTTGGTCTTCCTTATTCAATTGTCCAAATTTCACATGCATATGAGGCTATTGAAAATACTATGGTTTGGATCAGGCGCACTTTAGTCCTCAAACTGACATCTTTATTCTTCAACACTTTAAACAGTTGTGTGCAGCAGATTTGTCTGATGCAGTATGTCCTTTGATTTCTTAACTACTGCTTCAATGAGTATTGATGATTGAGCATAATGATGTCTTTGACAACTTCAATCTTTTCTCCATTTATATGGATATTTATTGATCCAGTGGTCAGGATTTTAGTATTCTTCACATTGAGGTGTAACCCATTCCAAAGGCTCTGGTCTTTGATCTGCATCAGTAAGTCCTCTTTGCTTTCAGCAAGCAAGATTGTATCATCTGCATATCACAAGTTGTTAATGAATCTTCTGCCAATCGTGAGGCTATGTTTTTCTTCATATAATCCAGTTTCTTGAGTTATTTGCTCAGCATACAGATTGAATGAGTATAGTGAAAGAATACAATCCTGGAGCACACCTTTCCTAATTTTAAACCATTTGGTGTTCCCTTGTTTTGTTTGCACAACTGGCTCTTGGCCTATGTACAGATTCCTCATGAGTACTGTTAAGTGTTCCAGAATACTCGTTTTTTGCAATGTTGTCCATAGCTTGTCGTGATCCGCACAATTGAAAGCCTTTGCGTAGTCAGTAAAGCACAGGTAAACATCCTTCTCATTCTGTTGGAGTTTTGAGCAACTACATCCATAAGAAAAGGTACAGTTTACAAAATTGTAGCAATTTACACTTGCTTTCTGTATCAGACTTGTTTATCTTCATCTGGTCAAGTTCTGATCAGCAAGCTACCCAAGCTCGGTCAAATGGGTACTGTCACTTGCATGTGATATTAATGATAATGTCTGATGATTTCCACATTCTGTTAGGTCACCTCACTCTTGAATGGGCATAAATATGGATCACTTCCAGTCAGTTGACCAAGTAGTTGTCCTACAGATTTCTTGGCATAGATGAGTGAGTGTATCCATTGCTACATCAGTTTGTTGGAAGATTTCAATATGCAGTCCATCAATTTTCAGATCCTCGTTCTTTGCCAGTGCCTTCAGTGCACCTTGGTTTTCTTTCTTCAGGATCATTGGCTCTTGATTATATGCTACCTCTTGACTATTTCTTTTTGGTACAGTCACTAACTTTGTCTTCTCAGGCTGACATTTGAAATGTTCCATTTAGCTCTTTTACCTCCTCATTCCTTCCATTTGGCTTATCATCTCTATGCTGGAGGGCACATTTCAGAGTCTTCTGACATCCATTTGGTCTTTTCCTTCTTTTTTTGTCTTAATGATCTTTTGCTTTTCCCCTGTATGATGTTCTTGATGTCATTCCACAACTCTTCTGTCTTCAGTCTTTAGTGTCTGATGCATCAAATCTGTTCTCCAGATGATCTCTAAGGTCACATGGGATATATTCAGGGTCATGTTTTTGCTCTTGTGGATTTGTTTTCATTTTCTTGAGCTTGAGCTTGAACTTGCATATGAACAACTGATGGTCTGTTCTGCAGTCTGTCCCTAGCTTTTGTTTTGGCTGTTGATAGGGAATTTTTCTACTGTCTCTTTCCACAGATGTAGTCAATTTGATTTCTGTGTACTCCACCTGGTAAGGTCCATGTGTATGTATAGTTGTCTTTTATCTTGTTTAAAAAAGGTATTTACAATTACAAAGTCATTGGTCTTGCAACATTCTATCATGCGATTTCCAGCATCATTTCTATCACCAAGGTCATATTTTCCAACCAATTGCCAGTAGTTATTAATACATCTTGATTGCATGTGTGATCAATTTCAGACTGAAGAAGTTGGTAGAATTATTTAATTTCATCATCACTGGCTTTAATGGTTGGTGTGTAAATTTGAATAATAGTGGTAATATCTGGTCTTCTTTGTATGGATATTTATTATCCTATCACAGTGTTGTACTTCAAGACAAATCTTGATATGTTCTTTTTGATGAGGACTGTGACACCATTCCTCTTCAGGTTGACATTCCTGGCATAGTAAACCATGTGATTGTCAGATGCAAAATGGCCAATACCAGTCAATTTTAGCTCACTAATGCCTATGATGGTGTACAAGTGTGGCACTGTCGGTTAATGTGCCAGACTGCAAAACCGTTTGAACTGCAAGGTCGGTGGTTCAAGCTCACCAGTCAGTCCTTAGAAACCCTATGCAGGGGCGCTATGGGTCGGAACCCGACTCGACACTTAACAACAACAACAACAGTGCCTATGATATTGATGTTTATGCATCTTTTTTCATTTTTGACAGCTTCCAATTTTCCTAGTTTCATACTTCCATCCATGTTCCGATTATTAATGGCTATTAATACTGTTTCTCTTCATTTTGAGTTGTGTCCCATCTCCGATGAGGGTCCTGAGGGCTTTACTCCTTTTGCCTTATCATAGTCAATTCTACTTTGGGGAGGTAGCTCTTCCCTAGTTGTATTTTGAGTGCATTCCAACCTGAGGGACTCATCTTCCGGAACTATATATGACAATATTCGTGTGCTCTTTATTTGTATTTCAGTATTCAGTATTTTGGTGTTGCAGTGTTCCACTGCTACTCATAAGGTTTTCTCTGATGAAATATTCTGAAGTAGTCCATTTCTCCTTCTTCCTCGTCTGTCTTATTCTGGAAGCTCAGCTGAAACTTGTCCATCATGGGTGACTCTGCTGGTATTTAAACTACTGATAGCATAGCTTCTGGAATCACACAATACACAAGCCACCACAGTATGACAAACGGACAGACTAGGCCTAGGACTTTGTTTATTGTTAGGGTTGTGGTTAGAACTAGACTTAGTGTTAGGGCTGATGATTGCCTGGAGTAAGGCTTAGTCTAGTTCTTAGGATTTCAGTTAGGTGTATTTATATGTTTTTCTTGGTATCTATTTGATTTCCTATTCATTAGTAAGTTCTGTAACTACATTATTCCCTTTTATCTTTATGTTTTATTGCAACCTATCTCTAATTCTATATTTTCAGTCTTACAGCTCTTTTTTGCTTTGTAAACATCTATATCTGGATGGAGTCTAGGCTATATTGTCATATGTTAGTCTCAGATTGTTGTCTGCTGTTTTTGGTCTCTGTCCAAAGAATTCCCTTTAGTTTTCTTTTATTGACCTGGTTTTTACAAATTCTTTTAATTTCTGTTTGTCTGAAATGACTTAATTTTGCCATCATATTTGATGCACAGTTTTGCTTGATAAATGATTCTTGGTTCTCAGTCTCCCCCCACATTGCTTTATATATATCACTCCATTGTTTTCTTGTCTGCATAGTTTCTGCTGGGAAATCAAGGGTTTAGTTTTACTAGTTCTGCTTTGTAGGCAACTTTTGTTTTATCTGCACTGTTGTCAGAATTCTTTCTTATCATTGGTCTTGAAAAATCTGACTATAATATATCTTGGTGTCTTTCTTTTGGAGTCTATCTTATTTGGAGTTCATTCAACTTCTTGAATGGCTATCTTCTTATCTTTAATAATGTTTGGGAAGTTTTCTTTCAGCAACTCTTGAACAACATTCTCTGTGGATCTTTTGTCTTCCTGTTCTGTAATTACCTATCACACACACGTACTTTATTCTTCTTATCAATGTATTACCTTCTTATGAAACCTTAGCATTAAATCTTCTGGCTTTCTAATTGCTGTCCTGTATGGTTCCTGTTTTTGCAATTATTTTGCCAGCTTTGCTTCCTGTATTTTTCTCATAGTTTTGTCTATGTATGTTTTCCTTGATGTTGTCTGTAGTTTCCTTGATGATCTTTCTCATAGTTCACTGAAGTTGCTTGATTAATATTCTTTTAAATTCCTTATTAAAAGGTGGCTCCGACACCATTTTTGGTGTTAAATTTTCTGACTATATTTTGGTGACTTATTTGAGGCACTCTATCTTGTTTCTCTGTGTAAGCTGAAATTGTGTATTTTCTCCAAAACATTGTAGTGTATTATTAATATTTAATTGATGATTGTGTATTAGTGTATTCTTAGTCACTCAGTCACTACCTATCTTCTGGATCCTGGATGTGGTAGAGACCAGAGTGTGAACGCATTTAGTTCTCTGTTCACTTTTTGTGTAGCACAGGTCAGGGTGGGTTCACACACCTCCAGAAGCAAGGGTGCTGTGCTAGGTGCCCAACTCCAGACAGAGTAGAGGCTGTGCAGGAGGGGGTGCTACCAGCCACTGGATTGGCGAGGGCATAGGAACAAGAGAGAATTGCACCCTCTTGCCGTTAGCCTCCAGCTTACAGGTCACTGTATCAATAGTCTCTGTATCAACAGCTCAATAAAGTTCAAGCTCGTTGCTGCGCGCCACATCACGCAATGCCATTCCAGCTCACTGCCTGTTTTTCTTTTCTGTCTCACTGTTCCTGTTCAGCTTGCTCTTCCAGTTGGCATGCAGTCTACCTCTTTGTCCTCTCCTCTGATGCTCTGGTTGTCATCAGATACATATGTATGTTTTACTTGGTCTCTCATGTATTTGTTGCAGAGGGTTGCCTTAGTGCATATGGTTCCTCCACTACTTGTCCAAGACTCTAAATGCTACTCTTTTGATCTCAAATGGTTGATTACTCTAAGGAATGTATATTCCTAGTGTTAATGTTCCCCTTATAGACCTGCATGTTGCTTGGCTGAAAATGGAGCAGCGGGCTGAATTCACTTTCAGACCTGAAGGGTGACTAAAGACCATAGTCTTGGGCTTCTATCAGTCTCTATCCAACCAGTAAGCCTGGTCATTTGCATGATTTTGATTTTGAGTCCACAATTTTCTCCTACTCTATTCAGGACCTTCTAATGTGATCACATTTTGAGCAATTGGCAATGGTAACTGAGCACCATCTAGTTTGTCATGGCAGAAGGCTGATGTTCATGCACCTTCAGAGTTTTTAGACTTTAGTTGCTATTTACCAAAGTAGGAGGTGTAGAGCATTGTCTTGTGAACTGGGTTTCACCAACTGACCTTAGTGTCTCCTAATACTCTGCATTTATATTTTTGATTCATATCTTCAAAATAGTTGCCAAAAGAGCACAGTATCATTTTCATCATAACTTGTCACTGTCAACTAGTTCCATAATAAAATAAGACTAACATTTATGGTTATTTTTTTAAAAAGCTATGTTACCTATGTGTCTGATAAAAAGAATTCTCTGAAGATTTTCAGTTCATTTCTCTTTTGTAGTACTTTAGGATGGAGCTGATGCATGCTGAGAAACTGAGGAAGGAAAAGCAAGAATTTGAAAAGGCCAAGATGGAAGTGGTAAGATCTTAATGTACTGTCATTTATTAGCAATATGTTTTATCTTGAGCCTGGTTGTTGTTGTTATGTTCTGTGGAGTCGGTTCCGTCTCATAGCAACTCTGTAAACGGTTTCTGAGGCTGTAAATCTTTACGGGAGCAGAAAGCCTCATCTTTCTCCTGCGAACAGCTGGTAGTTTCGAACTGCTGACCATGAGATTAGCAGCCCTATTTGTAACCACTATGTAGATGTAAGAAAAACAGTCTTTGGAATGTGTTTTCCTTTCAATTTTATGTTATATTGTGAAACTTAAAGAATGAGTTGAGAGTTGATTAAAAATGTAGCTCTGGTAGTATAGTGGTTTACAAATTGGGCTGCAAACCTCAAGGCTGTGAACTTCAAGGTCAGCATTTCGAAACTACCAGCTGTTTCGCGGGAGAAAGAGGAGGCTTTCTGCTCCCGTAAAGATTTACAGCCTCGGAAACCCTGTACAGAGTCTCTATGAGTCGGAACCGACTCCACGGCACATAACCACCAACCAACCAGTTATAAAAGTAGACATTTAAACTAATTGACGTCATCCTAAAAATTATTACTGATGGAATGGCCAAAGGTTACTTTTAAGACTGTATCATTTCATTAAATTATGTAAATTTGATTTCATTAAATTATGTTACTATTATCATTTCACTAAATTATGCATTAATAGTTTGAAGGAGGCTGAAGAAGCTTTTAAAATATGTGGTTCATAGCCTTTTTTTTTTACATCTTATTTTTATGAATGAGAACAAGTAAATTTTAAAATGTTGGTACTAAAAAAGGAGCATTGATACCATCATTTGTTATAGTTGTTTTTGGGCACAGATCCTTTTTTTCCAAATAAAAATTCTACATAGAAGGGTATACTAGTCATATAAAACCAGACGTTTTCTGATCTCAGAGGGATATTGTTTTTGTTGTTGTTATGTGCCGTGGAGTCAGTTCTGACTCATAGCAACCCTGTACAGGGTTTCTGAGGCTATACATCTTTATGGGAGCATAAAGCCTCATCTTTCTCCCACGGAACAGCTGGTAGTTTTGAATTGCTGACTGTGAGGTTAGCAACCCGATTCGTAATCACTACGCTACCAGAGCTCCTTCAGAGGGATGGGAGGCCTTAAAGCCATGCTTTACCCTTTCTGAAGCCTGAGAATAGTTTCAAGATCAGTGATCTTGTTAGGCTGCACGTTTTACAAGTGAGGAACCAGGCCCAAAGATGAGACATTACTTGCTTGAGGTTACATGGAAGAGGTAGTTTAGGACTGGTAATTTTCATGGTAGGGCTTTTTCTATGATAATGGTGTTGCCTGTTAAGTGATGTTAAATGTAACACTCTTTAGGACAATCTTGATTATGCTGAAGAAATCCTTAGTGGTGAATTGGCACGGATCATCTATAAAAACTCTGTGAGCATAATTAAAGGTAGGTATCTTTGGTAAGTGGAGTACTGGTGTGGCGCTGTGGGTTAATGCGCTGGACTGCAAATTCATGTGGAACTGCAAGGTTGGCTGTTCAAGCTCACCAACTGTTCTTAGGAAAGCCTGTTCAGGGTCACTATGGGTTGGAACCTACTCAGCAGCTTTTAATAACAAAAACAACAGTCTTCGCTAAGCAGAGTATAGTGGTGGAAAAGGGAAATGTATTCGTAATGAGAAAGACTTTAGCTAATTAAAACTTTTTTCACTAGAATATGTGTAAAACTCAGAATGCAGAAGTAATGTCCTGTTTGTTTTATAAAAGGTGTCTTTTCCATTAGGATATAGTTGAACTCTTTAGTTTTAATTTAGTGCTTTAACTTGTGAAGAGTTGAAAAGATGATTCAGTTCATTCCCTTATACCCATAAGAAGGTTAGAATAAAGAAGCATGTATGAATTAAAAAAAATGTATGAATTAAAAAAAAATAAGTAATAATGGCTTAGTTGTGTGGTGGGGCTGTGTTAACTTTTGCTTTCTATTTACCAGACATTAAAGATCCAAAAATTTAATGTTCACGGTGGTGGGGGGGATGGTGTGCCGTGGAGTTGGTTCTGACTCATAGAGACCCTGTATAGGGTTTCTGAGGCTATAAATCTTTATGGGAGCAGAAAGCCTCGTCTTTCTCCTGTGGAACCCACTGGTAGTTTCGAACTAGCTGACCTTGAGGTTAGTAGCCTGACTTGTAACCACTACGCTATCAGGGCTCCTTAAGCATGCTCATAATTCTTGAGTCTTATTGGTACTGAACTTCCCTTCCTTTGCTGTTAAATTTTAGGTGCAGAATTTCACGTGTCATTGCTTTCAATTGCACAGCTGTTTGACTTTGCCAAAGAATTGCAAAAGGAAATTTATGATGAGTAAGTAATATTGTGAAAGGTCACTATTTCTGATCTTGTGGTTTGTTTTTTTTTTAAGGATTTTCGGTTGGATATTTTTTAGGAGGAGGAAAACAGACACCATGTTAAATCCTTTGGAAGAAAAGCATATTACATCAAAAATATGTTTCTGCAGAAATTGTCTGATTTACTCAATTGGTTTCCCTTAGAAAACAGTTTTTTAATCAGTAAGAAATATATTGTAAGAGTCACATAAAATCTGTATTCTGTTTGCTTAGCATGGTGTTTACTTTTGTTAATAAAATGATTTGTACTCATGGATATTTATAGTTGCATGCTGCAGATAGTTTTATATAGTTAGGAAATTCTGAGGGGGTTTCAGACAATGTGGAGAAAGATCCCCTTAACTTTTAATTCCATTTTTTTTCCACAAGTTTTTGGAAACTTCCTTGTTTGTGGCTTGCCTTTTGGTTACTTCCATACCTGAGTATCACAGGAGACAAAATGGAACTTGGATCCGTTTGCTCTTTGGAAACTTTCAGAGTTCCGGTATTATAGATAATTAGATTGTGCTTTTTCTCTGCTTCTCTTACTGTAGAAAATCAAGAGCTTGGATAGAATATTACGGCTCCAGTCTTGTCCTGTATAACTTCCAATTTGACCTTGAGCAATTTGATCACTTAAAAGTTAACATTTGTGATGGGTGGCTGAAACATCTTAAAACTCAGTAAATGTGTGACCGCTCTAACTTATTGATAAAATTCATCTTGAGAGAAGTTGGGAAGTGGCTCTGGTGGCAATGAATTGTTAGAGGTGTCCTTTGTACATTGTAGTATATTTTTCAGCCTTCAGACGCTGCACACAGATGACCCTCTCACTTGGGATTATGTGGCACGGCGAGAATTAGAGATCCAGTCCCAGGCAGGAGAAGAACAGCCTGCAACTAAACAAGCCAGAGCAGCAGAGATGTGCCAGAAGGAGGAGAGGTGCTGTGCTGTGTATGAAGAGGCAGTGAAGACTCTGCCTACAGGTGAATGTGACCAAAGCAGAATCTAGCGTAGGGGTCATTGTATTCCCCAGTGTGAAACTAACGCTGTTTTTATTCCCTTTACCATCAACACCAGGAATGTAGTGCAGTTACAATGGGCCTGACTCTCTATGTTGTTCTTTCTTTGATGGTGAAAGGTGAAACTGGAATGAAAGTGATACTTGATTTAGTTAATTTATTTGGGGAAATGATGCTACTTGTTGTGTTGTTACGTGCTGTTGAGTTCATTCCAACTGACAGTGACCCTGTGTACCTCAGAATGAAACACTGCCCAGTCCTGCATCATAGTCCCAGTTTTTGCTAAGCTTTAGCCAGTTGCTGCTGTCACAGTGCCACTCCATCTTGTTGGCGTTCTTTCTCTCACTGATCCTTCATTTTACCAAGTATGACGTTCTCTTCCTGGGACTCATCCCTTGGGACACTGTGTCCAAAATATGAGCGATGAAGTCTCACCATCCTAACTTTTAAGGAGCATTCTGGCTGTACTTCTTTCAACACAGATTTGTTTGTAATTCTGGCAGTTCATGGTTACTTTTAATGTTCTTTATCACCATAACTCAAATGCATCAATTCTTCTGTGGTCTTTCTTATTCATGGTCCAACTTTCACATTCATATGAAGCTATTGAAAATATCATGTCTTGGGTCAGGCATGTCTTATTCTTCAAACTGACATCTTTGCTCTTGAGCACTTTAAATATAAGGCCTTGTGCAGCAGATTTGCCTAATGCAGTACGCTGTTTGATTTCTTGATTCCATGAATATTGATGGTGGCTCTGAGAAAAATGAAGTCTTTGACAACTTCGATCTTTCTCCATTTCTTGTGCTGTTACTTACTGGTCCAGGGGGGAGGATTTTTGTTTTCTTTACACTGAGGTGCAACCTGTACTGACGACTGTGGTCTTTGATCTTCATCAGTAAGTGTTTGAAGTGTTTTCATCTATGTACTGCAGGTTAATGAGTCTTCCTTCCACCAATCCTGATAGCACGTTTTTCATATAATCCAGCTTCTTGAATTATTTGCTCAACATACAGACTGAGTAAATTTGGTGGTAGAATACAATCCTGTCGTATACCTTTCCTAATTTTAAACCATTCATTGTTCCCTTGTTCTAGTCAAACCACTGTCTGTGTATAAGTTCCTCAAGAACACAATTACCAGTGTTCTGGAATATTCATTCGCCACAATGATGTCCATAGCTTGTCATGATCCACAAAGTTAAAAGCCTTTGCATAGTCAGTAAAGCACAGGTAAACATCTTTCTGATATTCTTTGCTTTCAACCAAGATCCATCTGATGTCAACAATGATATCCCTTGTTCATGTTGTTGTCTGAATCCAGCTTGAACTTCTGACAATTCCTTGTCAAGGTACTCTTAGAGCCATTTTTGAATTGTCTTCAGCAAAATTTTACTTGCATGTGATATTACTAATATTGACCGATGATTTCCCAATTCTGTTGGGTCACCTCTCTTTAGAATGGGCTCAGGTACGGCATTCTTCCGACCAGTTGATCAGTTAGTTTTCTTCTCATTTTCTTGGCATAGATGATTGAGTGCGTCCAGCGCTGCATCAGTTGATTCAAAATTTTTAATTTATATTCCATCATTTCCTGGATCCTTGTTCTTTGCCAGTGCCTTCAGTGCACCTTGGATGACTTCTTTCAGTATCATAGGCTCTTTTTTTTTTAATGTTTTGTTGTGAATTATGTGATAGCTTACATGGGAGAACATTAGTTTTACATTCATACTATCATATATCATTTCATTCCATGGAATTCCCTCCATGCATCATCAACCAACCAAAAGTGTATACCTTACAAGCCTGCCCCCTGGTTGTCAGCACACAGCCCCTCTCCCTCTCTGGGTCTAAAGTCCCCAGCTACTCTCTCTCTCTACGTCATCGTCTCTGCCTCCATCTCAGGCATCACTGCTTCTCTGGGTAGGGTCCCGCTCTCCGCTCTTCTCCCTTGATGCAAAGTTAATCACTCCCCTCCTTACAAAACGTCTACCTTTACATTTCCAACCCTCACAGTCAGTCCTGCTAACAGTTATTCACTATTGTATCACAAGAGACCTATCCGCATTTCCTTTCATCAACCCCACCTAGAGAGATTGGATACTACTCAGTGGAGATTCTACCTTCCTCCATGCCCTCTGGATCTAGTTTCCCTCTTGAAAGCTTGTAAGCCAGTCACTTCTTGTCTTTGTAGGCCTCCCTCCCCCACTTTGGGTAGCCAGTGTCCAAGTTGCCCATGATCCTTGCTGTAAAGATTTGTTCCCTCATTTGAGCTACTGCATCCATAGGTGTAGGTCAAGTTCATCAAATTGTATCCGATTACTCTTTTTTTCCTCTTCTTTCTTCTTCTAGTTGAGCTCTGATCATCCAGTCATTTTGAAGCCAGGTCATGTGGGTATTATTTGCAAGTGTGGGTG
>NW_006408525.1:134013-148033 GCF_000296735.1 Chrysochloris asiatica | reverse complement strand
TCTGGTAGCATAGTGGTTACGAATTGGGCTGCTAACCTCAAGGTCGGCAGTTCGAAACTACCAGAAGTTCTGCAGGAGAAAGATGAGGCATTCTGCTCCTGTAAAGATTTACAGCCTCGGAAACCCTGTGCAGGGTCACTATGAGTCGGAACCGACTCCACGGTACTTAACAACAACAACAATGCTGGAGAGCAAGCTTCAGAATCTCTTCTGATATCCAATTTGGTCTTTTCTGTCTTCCTTTTGTTTTTTGCTTTCTTCCTTTGTGTGATGTTCTTGATGTCATCCTACAACTCTTCTGTTTTTTGATCATTGGTGTCTAATGCATCATATCAGTTCTTCAGACAGTCTCTAAATTCAGGTGGGATATGTTCAAGATAAAATTTTGGCTCTCAAAAATTTGTTTTTAATTTTCTTCATCTTTAGTCTGAACTTGCAAATGAGCATTTGAGGCTCTTTGTCACAGTCTGCCTCTAGCCTTTTTTTGGCTGATGATATGGAGCTTTTATACTGTTTCTTTCCTACAGATGTAGTCAGTTTGATTTCTGTGTATTTCATCTGATGAGGTCCGTGTGTATGGTCACCTTTTATGTTATTTTAAAAAGGTATTTGCAATGAATAAGTTATTGGTCCTGTAAAGTTCTGTCATGTGATCTCCAGCTTCATTTCTATCACCAAGGCCATATTTTCCAACCCCTGATCCTTCTTGTTTCCAACCTTTGCATTCTAGTCACCAGTAGCTATCAATACTTTTTGATTGCATGTTGATCAATTTCAGACTGAAGAAGTTGATAGAATTCTTGAATTTCATCATTACTGGCTTTTGTGGTTTGTGTATAAATTTAATAATAGTGATATCCCCTGGTCTTCATTGTAGGTGTATGGATATTATTGTATCACAGAAAACATTATATTTCTAGGTAAATCTTGAAATGTTCTTTTTGAAGATGAGTGTTGCTATTCCTCTTCCATTTGTCATTCCCTGCATAGTAAACCAGATTGCCAGATTCATAATGGCTAATACCAGTCCATTTCAGTTCACTAATGCCTAGGATATCTATCGTTATGCATTCCATTTCATTTTGACAACTTCCAATTTTCCTAGGTTTGTATTTCATACATTTCATGTTTCGATTATTAATGGATGTTTACAGCTGTTGCTCCTTATTTTGAGTTGTGTCCCGTTAGCAAATCAGGGTCCTTAAAGCTTTTACTCCATCGTTTTTATTACTAACGGTCAACTGTACTCTGAGGAGGCAGCTCTTTTGAGTATTTTGAGTGCCTTCCAATCTGAGGTGTTCTTCCTTTTGGCACTGTATCTGACAATATTCTGATGATATTCATCATATTTCAATATTCCGTATTCTGGTGCTGTCTGGTAGTGTTCCATTGCTGTTCATAAGGTCTTCAATGGCTAAATAGTCAGAAGTACTCTGCTTCTCGTTCATCCTAGTCTGTCTTAGAAGTTCAACTGCAACGTGTCCATTATGGGTGTACCTGGTGGTATTTAAAAAATCGGTGTCTTAGTTTCCAACGTTACAGCAACACAGAAGTCACCACAGTACTGACAGATGGTTTGTGGAAATCATGCTTCTTGTTGGCTGTTGTTAAGTGCCGTCGAGTTGGTTCTGACCCATAGAGACCCTGTATAGGGTTTCCAAGGAGCAACTGGTGAGTTTGAACCGCCGACTGTGCGGCTCAGACAACTTTGCAGTTCAGCGCATTAACCCACAGTGCCACACCACAGGACTCTGGAATGATATTTAGGAAACCTTAATTCTCCTTTGATACAGATTTAAATTTTATTTTATAATATTAGAAATTAAAGGCAAAGTGCCTAAGTCTTATCATATAAAGAAAGCTCTTAATTTTTATATTTTTGCCATTACACAGTTGTCTTTTTCTGATAGTTGATATGTTTGCGTGGCTGTAATTGGAATAGCTATTTTTCTTTTTAAGTTTTTATTGTGAATTGAGTGAAGGTTTACAGAGCAGATCACATTCAACAAGTCATTATAATGCTTTTCATCCATGTACCATTGTTAACAGTAAAACGAATACCAGTATTCACTTGAAGTTTTGCACTCCTCCTTGTGCTTTCAGCTCCCTTTATCTTTCCTCTGCTAACCTCTCTCTTGTGTAGTATTACCCCATAATCCAAGTTCACGTGCTACTTTCTACCCTTTATCCGGTGAATCATCTTCCCTTTCTTCCCATCCCTAGTAACCATCACGGTGGTGGTGGTGGTGGTGGTGGTGGTGGTTATGTGCCGTGGAGTTGGTTCGTACTCATAACAATCCTGCACAGAGTTTCTGAAGCTGGAAATCTTTAAAGGAGCAGAAATCTTTCTCCTGGGTAACCATCGTAGATGGTTTCTTTAAGCATGAATCTTTTCTTTTTACAACTGTCGTCTCATACAGTATTTTGTGATGAACTAATTTTACTCAGCACTTCCCACTTGTCCATGTTGAAATAACTGTTTTTTCTTAGGCTAATTTAAACTCTTCTTAAGATAAATTTTCCTTTTGAAGAAAAGATACATGTTGAATTTTGAGAATTAGTGATCTAATCACATGTGTTTGGACTTTTCCAGAGGCCATGTGGAAATGTTACATCACCTTTTGCTCAGAGAGATTGACTAAGAAGACAAGTAGTGAACTCCTCAGAAAGAAGGTCAGCCCTTGTGTTCTGTGGTCTCAGTGACTGACTAGAAAGTGACTGTTCTCAAGGAAGAACACAAACGTGGCTCTTCTCTGGTCTGCGGCAGCTTTCTTGAGCTTCATGCTTAGCCACTTCCTGTCTTCTTGTTTGGGAAGAAACCTGGCATGCTGAAGTTGTGAGTGGTTTACCTTACTACTTGCAGCTAGGTTACTAGGTGTCCCTTTTTTTGCTGGGCTACGCTTGGTGCAGCTGCCTAACTCAAGATCTTAAGTCAAACCTTCTCTGATTCTTCAGAGATACGCAAAACTGCTTTTGCTTGCTGTCCGAGGCCAGAATCCTGTAATGGGAATCTTTGTGATGGGTGAACTGAAGGATTTTTCTCTTTTCAGAGGCTGGAAAGAACCATGACTGCATTTAGAAAGGCACATGAACTCAAGCTTCTGCCTGAATTGCAGTACAAGCAGTGGGTAAGGACCTGGAGGCCCCATTTACTGCCTTTATTCCAGTTGTTGAGTGCTGGGCTCATGTGTCTTCAGTAGGCATAGTCATATACCCATTGCTGTCAAGTAGAACTGGTAGGACAACTCCCTTGGATTTCCAAGGCTGTCATCTTTAGGACCGGAAGGAGATGGCCACATCTTTTTCCCAAAGAGTGGCTGATGGGTTCAAACTGCTAACCTTTGGCTGCTGAGGGCTTCTGCACCTTCAGTGCTCCTTCATATGCCTGGGGTTTTAAGACATTTGTGGGAAAATTCCAGCATCGTTTTAATTCCATTTTCCCACAAACTTTTTGAAGCCCCAAAGCAGCCCATCCAACATTTCGGTAGGGTAAAACTTAGGGAGTGTTTATTGTCAGTGTTTGGTGTTTGGGAAAAATGAAATCTCAGTAAAAGGAACAAAATGAAGAAAAGAATTCAGTGTGGGTGTATTATGTTTGTCTATTTACATGTCTTTTATTGAGTATCCTTTTTCTGAAGGCTGGTCTAGATTAGCCATTGGTACAATAAGGACAAATTAGATGCTTTTCAGAAGTCAGCATTCTGGTAAGAGTCATATTAAACCATTGTTAACCTGTGGTGTTGGTAAGGACTGTTTCATAGACCAGAACAGTGTGCTGTGGTAATAAATACATAGTATTTGCTACATAGTAGGTGACTTGGACAAATCACTTGAACTTTCTGTGTGTTTTGCTTGGTTTTAAAATAGTGATAATGTTCTATGTCTTTGTCTTCTCACAAAGTCGTCAGAGAATTCCATGAGCTGTTGAATGTGTTTAAATACTTTCATGTGGAAAAAAATCAGGACAAGATTTTCTTAAGTGTTTATTTTATATAATCCATACCTTCTTTGATCCATATCATTGTGCAGTTTTATGTAACTGCAATTGGCATCTTGCTGTGATGTTTTATAGAGCCCTGGTGTGGTGCTGTAGGATAAGTGATGGTCTGCCAATTGTAAGGTCAGTGGTTCAAACCCACCAACTCTTCCTTGGAAAGCCAGTATTAATCAAAACAGACTCAATGGCACTTAACAACAGTTATATTCTATTTTTACTTTTAACATTTTTCTCATACTTTTATGTTATTTACATAATGCGTATGGTGCTTCAAGATAATTCTTTGGACTCCAAGGTCCTTGTGAACTGAAAGGTCAGCAGTTCAAACTCACCAGCTGTCCTTAGAAACCCTATCTAGGTCATTATTGAGTTGGAACCAACTCGACGACACTTAACAACAACATATGATAATTTATTATACCAACATCAAGTATCCTGTACTCATCAAATCTTAGATGTTGCCCTTCTTAACTCTCCCACCTTATCATTCATTTGGTGACTTTAGATTTTATTTTTATTGTTATATACATCTACATATATACAAGGGCACGGTGATTGTAGGATATACATGGACCGCCATCCACAAGGACAGTGGTTCGAACCCACTAGCTGCTCTGTGAAAGAAAGTTGAGGCTATCTATTTTCACAAAAATTTACAGCTTTGAAAACACTATGTTGTTGTTAAGTCCCATTTAGTTGGTTTCTACTCATAGGAACCCTGTATAGGCTTTCTGAGGAGCAGTTGGTGTGTTCAAATTGTTGATTTTTGTGGTTAGCAATCTAATGCTTATTCTACAGCACCACAAAGGCCTAAACAGGGACTTTATGAGTCGGAACCAACTTAAGTGCACTTAACAACAACAAAAAGGCAGGTGGAAACATTATCTTTTAATTCTGTTTTTCATAAACTTTTTGAAGCCGCCTCGTATAGGTAATTTGTTTACACTGTATGTTTTTAAAAGGAGCGCATCACTCATGGATGATGCTCTTTATTTTTGAGCCAATCTGCTATTTTGCTGAAAGGTGATCTCCTGGGTTCAGTTCAGAGTTTAAAGGGAATCTCAGTGCAGTAGTCTCAAAGTTTCCTCTAATCTCCCCGAGTCCAGTAAGTCTTGTTTTTTTTAAAAGAGTTTTGTTACTGAGTTTTTCCCTGTTCTGCCTAGGCTCCTTAGTAAGAATGTGTGGTAGTTGTCATCATCCTGCACTTTTGATCTCTGCTTAGTTGAGGCTTTGGTTTATGTAGGCTGTTAGTCCTGTAGACTAAGTTCTTCTTTTGGATCTTTGGTTTCTCTTTTGCTCCAGATGAGTAGAGATGGTCACTCGTCGGCTTTTAAGACCCCAGATACTACTTACCTAAACTAGGATGTAGAATATAAACTTCATAGTTGTGTTGTACCAGTTGACTGTGTTGTCCCATGAAACTATGGTCCTAAGCATTCAAACCCAGGAAACCAAACCTGCGAGGCATGTGGTTATATCTGGGAGGTATCCCTGACTGTACCCCCTGTGTGCTTTATTGTATATATGAATATTTATTGTATATATGAATCTTTGTGCAGCACACAGAAACATGTGGACCTGTGCCTATAGAAATAAACATATACATGGATACATACCTATCCTGTATTATACATATATATGCATACATAGCTACCTATGTAAGCACTCATATATTTTTTGTTGTTCATCCTACTGTTGTCAGATATGGACACTTTTATGATTCCTGCCTTAAATAAAAACCCAACAACAAACACACCAGTTGCCATGAATTCTATGTTTCATAGGATTTTTAGGGACTGTGATCTTTTGGCAGGCCTGTACTTTGAAGTGCTTTTGGATGGATTTGAACCACCAACTTTTTGGTTAGTAGAAGAGCACTTAACTGATTGCATCACCCCAGGACTCTTTATGATGCTTACTACCTATTGTTGAGTCTTGGTGTGGTGCTTTGGGTCAATGTGCCAGACTACAAAGCCATTATAACTGCAAGGTTGGTGGTTCAAGCTCACCAGCTGTTCCTTAGAAACCCTATACAGGGTCACTATGGGTCAGAACTGACGCAATGGCACTTAACAGCAACAACAACCTCTAGTGTCAAATTACATTTCAGAAAAAATTTATCCATTTATAATATGCCCAACCATTTAAATGAATATATCTCTTTCCTTCCAACACCCGGTTTTGTTGAGTCTTTTCTGACTCCTGGCAACTCTGTAGGACAGAGTAGAACTGCCCCATGTAGTATCTAAAGCTGTAAATCTTTGTAGAGACAAACTGGTGGGTTTAAACCTTTTGGTTAGCAGCTGACTGTTTAACCACTGTTCCACCATTGTGCTCTCCTGTGTCTTTGCAAACCCCACAAATTCTGGTTTTATCTTTATTGATTATTATACTCAGTTTGGTGTGGCGCTGTGGGTTAATGCACCAGACTGCAAAGCCATTTAAACTGCAAGGTTGGCGGTTCAAGCTCACCAGCCGCTCCTCAAAAACTGTATACAGGGTCGCTGTGGGTCAGAACCGACTCAATGGCACTTAACAACAACAACATACTCAGCTTACTGTATATGGGTTCTAGAATAGCCAGTTGTTTCATTAAAAAATTCTCATGTAAATTATTCAGCCCCTCTGGTTTTCATCTCTTCTTTGCTTTTCTGATAGCTATTGGGGATGGAAGCAGGGAAAGGAGGAATTCCAGATTGCTCTCCTTTTGCTTGCTTAGCAGTCCTGATAAAAGGTTTAGTGGAAAAAATGCTTGCCTCCGATAATGAGCTGCCCAGGTGTTTGCGGACTCAGTCATTGATTTCCCAGTGACCCTTTGTGTTTCCTAGGTTGAGTTGCTGCTGCATCATCACTCCTTAAAGGAAGCCCTGGAAGTGGCCATTGCGGGGACTGAATTGTTTAGCGCCTCTGTGACGATGTGGCAGATGAAGCTGCAGGTGTTGATTGAATCAAAGAGCACTGACATCACCACGCTGTTTGAAGAAGCCTTTGTGCACCTGAAGCCCCAGGTCTGTGAGTTGTGTCCTGTATATTTCATTCTATTTAGGAAAACTTCTAAGCCTTCAGCCAACGCTAATTCAGAGTGTACTTACATCATGAAAGCTGATGCTAGAGTGTGATTTTCATCCACTGGTGAGGTCAGTCCATGGAGAATGGCCTCTCTGATTGTTCATTTGAAAATTGACTATATCATAATAAAGATGATATGTATTATATAACATTTCCTATTCTATGCAGGTATTTTACAAGTGAGAAATAGTAATAGAATTTATTCCCACATGTTTCCAAAGACTCTTTACTTTTAACCACACATATATTTCAAAATCTTGAGATTATAGCTTTGCAATTCTTTTTTTTTTTTGGTATTCGTATGAAAAAAGCATTCGAGAAGGTAAAGTGGGAAACAGCTAAATTGCTACTCACATGTGTGTGCCTCTGGGATATGAGTAAAGATGAGATAGACAGTTCAGCCTAGATTAGTATTTGTATTGTGGGTCTGACTAACTGTGGGCTGTTACGTTTTTAATTAACTGAAAGAAACTTGGTGATAGTAACGGAAGGCAGTATTCCCCATCTGAAGAAAATGAGAACTAGCAAGAAAGTGCTGCTCTGGGTGACTTTATACGAGTAGGTAGCTTGTCCTTTTAGGCAGTTCTGGATGCCCAGAAGGCAAACTCAACATTAATCCATATACATACATGCATTTTTTTTACATTTTACTTATTTTGTTATTGTTGGGAATACACAATTCAACAGTTTCTACAGTTCAGTGATGTTGATTATATTCTTTGGGTTGTGTAACCATATTCACCCTCCTTTCCTGAGTTGTTCCTCCTCCATTCACTTAAACTCACTGTCCATAAGGGTCCTATCTAATTTTTCAAGTTGTGAATTTTCCCCATATAGAGAATTGATAAAAGAGTATAATGCTCAAGGTAGACATTTCTTCTAGTTAAGCCACACTGTTGTTTGGTTTTAAGAAGACTTCAGGGATATTTTAGTTTAAGGCTTAAAGATTATCTCAGGGCAGTAGTTTTCAAGGGTTCATCCAGCCTCCGTGGTTCCAGAAAGTCTGGAATCCATGAGAATTTAAACAGAATGAATCCTTACTTTATATAAAGTTTGATTATGTTAGGAGTCCTGTACTTTATTTTATATATAGTGGCTAATTTTCAGAACATACTGCTAAGCTGTCATTTTCTAATGTTTTAATTGTGAGCAGGTTTGCCTGCCATTGTGGATTTCTTGGGCAGAGTGGAGTGAAGGTACTAAAAGCCAAGAAGACACTGAAGCAATCTTTAAGGTATAGGTCTTGATGTGTTTAGGGAATGAGTAAATATTGTTCACTGATTATTAGCTTGAAGGATGTTTTCCAGCACTATGGAATTGAGTGCCCTGGGGTGGTTTTGAGAACATTTGTTTCACTATCTGTAAATGGCCTCATGCAACTTGTTGCTGTTTTTCCTTTAAATTGTAGAAAGCGATCCTCGTTGTTGCAGGTGCTGACTCAGTAATCCTGAAGGATAAATACCTTGACTGGGCTTATCGAAGCGGTGGCTACAAGAAGGCCAGAGCAGTGTTTAGAAGGTACTGATGATCTTTCACATCTGCTGCTGGTCTCTTCTCCCCACACTCAACTCCTCCTCATACCCAGATTATATGTACCACAAATAGTATCTGAAGAAGTAATTCAGACATTTTTTTAAAAAAAGTTCTGCTTCTGTCTCCTCTTTTGAACAATAAAAAGTTATTAGCCATTGTGGAGAAGTCCTGGTGTGGCGCTGTGGGGTTAATGTGCCAGACTGCAAAGTCATTTGAATCACAAGGTCGGTGGTTAGGGTCTTTGGAAACTCTATACAGGGTTGCTATGGGTCAGAACTGACTTAATGGCACTTAACAACAACAACAACCCATTTTGGAAAACACAAAATAAATAATTCATTATAATCCCTTCATAAAAAAAACACAACAAAACTTATGTTAATGTATCAGTTTAAAATTTATTTTTAACATAGTTAATCTTATATCTGTGATAATTCCAATTTGTGTATGTGCCATAATGTATTTGGCCACAGTAACTGTGTTTTGATGAGTGTTTACATAAATATTACTTGGAAATTCTTTCCTTAGAATATATTTTTAGGAATGGAATTAATTGGTTTTCTTCCAAGAGACCTTGAGATGTAGAGAGAACTTAAAACTGGCAAAGTGACAAAGAAGAGAACAGGAAGAATGCTGGATAATGATTGTTAAGTGCTGTCGAGTCAGTTCTGATTCATAGTGACCCTGTGTAGGGTTTCTGAGGAGCAGCTGGTGGGTTTGAACTGCCAACCTTGTGGCTCACAGTCCAGTGCTAATCCTGTAGTGCCACACCAGGATAATGGTGATTATGGGTAAATCCTTAAGATTTAAAGCATCGAGCATAGATGGTGGTTTGGGTCAAGTTCCTGCGTTGTCTTGTGGCCTCGTCTTTATTAAAGCATGAGTTGTGGAGGCACTAAAATGGGTATTTTGTATTTGTGAAATATGAGGTCTTTTGTCACTGTAGAAAATAAAATTGCCTTCCTTTCCCTCTTCTCTTTAGTTTACAGGAAAGACGTCCATTTTCAGTTGATTTTTTTAGGAAAATGATCCAGTTTGAAAAGGAGCAAGTAAGTATTCTGTTCATTTCTTGTCCAGGAAAATAGGTTTGTGGCTTCTATTACCATTTTATTAGTTTAAAAGGTCTCATTATAGCAGTGTAAAGTTTTGGTCCCCTGATCCAACCCTTTTTTCATAGACATGGCTTATGAATGTTAATCAAGCAAAAAAGAGAAAGTATGTGTCTGGGAAATAGAAAACTCATATGCCACCTCTTACAGGTAGCCTTTCCTGACTCCATAATTAATGCCTATCTGTTGTGCTGGGTTATTAGGTAGAGAGCGGACCCTCAGTAACGCTTTCTGGTGTCATTAGCTGGAATTGGTGAGCGCAGAAAAGTTCATCAGGAGTCTCGGTGAAAAAATTGAACACTGAAATCCAGGTTAATACAAACCTGCTGCCATTGAGTGAATTCTGACTCAGGGTACCCCTCTGTTTAGGGTCTCTGAGACTGTGTATCTTTGTGGGAGCAGATAACTTCATCTTTTTTCTGTGGAGCAGCTGGTGGGTTTGAACCACTGACCCTGCCATTAGTAGTGGCAGCCCCACCAGAGCACCTACACATTAATAACTAACCACATTGATTTTTGTCAATACGTTTCTGTTATACACAGTTACTGTATGTTTAATGGTTGTATTATTCTTAAGCTATAATTTTTCTTTCTTTTTTTTTTTTTAAACTCCATAGTTGTCTTATTTTTTTTTTTTAACTTTTCCATTACTTATAGTTTGTTTCCACTTTCTGATAATTGAAAACAGTCTTTTTGTTTATATGTTTTTCTTTTGAATTATTTTCCTGAGATAGGTTTGTAGAATCAGGGATACTATTTCACTTTTAATTTTTTATATATATATTGCCAGATAGTCGTGTAAAAACATCATTCTTACTCCGTTCTCCTGTGCATAAGGTCACTATGGGTAGGCACCGACTCGATGGCATCTAACAACAGCAACATAGCCTTGAGAGCGTTATGAGTTGTGGGTTATGAGTTGTGGGTTATGACTTGGGTTGCTAACTGCAAGGTCAGTAGTTTGAAACTACCAGACGCTGTTTAGGAGAAAGATGAGGTGTTTTGCTCCTGTGAAGATTTACAGTCTCAAAAACCCAATATGAGGGGGCTTCAGAAAGTTAATGTGTTGTTTTTTCCCTGGAGAAGAGCCAGACTTTGTTCGATTTAGTTGCCCCACCCCGCCCTTAAGTGCCTGGCAAATAGTAACTTCCTAATAATGTTGAAATTAAATTGAGACATTATAAATTATGCTTTTAAGACAAGATTGCTTTTTCTTTTAGGAATCCACCAAGATGATGAATTTAAGAGAATATTATGAGAGGGCTTTACGAGAGTTTGGATCTGTAGATTCTGGTAAGTAGACTTCAGTTACAGACAAATGGGTCTGTCTGGATGTGCTGCCTATGGCCTGTCAGTGTGGTTAGAACAGTGTGTCTAACCTTATTGAATCATGACCATCTTTGAGGATAAAATTACATTCTTCTCCTGCCTTCTTCCTTTTGTGTAAATACTTGGGAGCAATTTTTCAGGAATTTTTCATATTTTTCATATAATTTCAGGGATTCACAAGCCAGAGAGTCCATGGGTCTTATATTAAGAACTCTGGATTAGAGAAAGATTTGCTCAGTTTGTTTTTCTAAAAGTGATATTTGGAAGGGGTAAATTACTGTAGTTTTCCACAAACGATGCATGCTCTATGTATGTTTTAGCCAACTGCTGCACCAGTTGGCTAATGCCTTATGTTATCATAGGTGCACATTGCCGATATTTTTTACACATTGCTGACTTCAGTTGGCACTAAAACATAAGGAAACTATGAAATAAGCAGTCCTACAAAGAGCACAGCCTTCGGTATGGATTGCATCTCAATGTAAAGAAAACAAAAATCCTCACCACTGCAGCAATAAACATTCTTATCAAAGGAGAAAAGATTAAAGGTGTCAAGGACTTCATTCTTCTTGGATCAACTATCAACACTCAAGGAAGCAGCAGGCAAGAAATCAAATGACGTATTGCATTAGGCAAATCTGCTGCACAAGACCTTTTTTAAAGTGTTGAAGAGCAAATATGTCAGCTTGAGGACTAAGGTGCGCCTGACCCAAGCCATAGTATTTTTAATAACCTCATAAGCATGTGAAAGCTGAACAGTGAATAAGGAAGATCATAGAAGAATTGATGCTTTTGAATTCTGGTGTTGGAGGAGAATATTGAAAGTGCCATGGGCTGCCAAAAGAACAAACGGATCTGTGTTGGAAGAAGTGCAGCCAAGAGCGTTCCTTGGAGGCCAGGATGGCCAAACTTGGTCTCTCATACTTCAAACATATTATCAGGAGGGACCAATCGCTGGAGAAGGATATCGTGTTTGGTAAGGTGGAGGGTCAGAGAAAAAGAGGAAGACCCCCACCTAGATGGATTAGCCAAGTGGCAGCATCAATGGACTCAAGCGCGGCCACAGTGGTGAGGTTGACCCAGGATCGGGCAGTATTTCGTTCTGCTGTGCATAAGGTCGCTGTGGGTCGGTACTAACTCGATGGCACCTAACAACATCAACAACATAACCTAATTGAATCCTGGTGTGGTGGTATAGGATAAACACTAGACTGCAAGGTCAGTTGGAACATTACGGTCGGTGGTTAAAAGCCACCAGCCACTCCTTGGAAACCTAAGCCACCAGTCGCTCCTTGGAAACCCTGTATAGGGTCACTGTGAGTTGAACCATCTCAACTCTTAACAGCACTTTAACAATATAATCTAATGGTTTCATTTAAGATGGTCTGATGAGATTTTTCATTCATGGTTGAACTAATGCACACCTGTTTTCATTCTTTATTTTTTGATTACTGGGGAAATGCCAAACTCAGTCTATGACTTTTTGATCATGGCATTATACCTTTATTAACAATTATGATCAAAAGTAATTTTTTCATACATGTCTTTTTATATATGTTTTTATTTTTATACACATAAGGAGGAGATTAAAGAAAGTAAACAGACAGAAAGAGAATTAACAGAATGATAGAATTGACCTGTAACATGGTGAATGAGGCCAAAAATTCACTTCTGGGAATGTCATGAGACTATGCGGTATATGTATGGGCATACAATGTCAGAATTGTTTTTATGTAATCTCATTGTTTCCATGTGTTAGCTTCACAAAGTTCATAGATAAATGGAATGTAAAGATAAATAGAGTTTTCCCACAAACATTTTGAAGCCCTCTTTATATGTATGAGTGCTTTATTTGTGATAAAAGAGGGTAATAACATATAGGTCAGAACTGCAAAGGAGGGGAGTTACAGCAAAGGGTAAACGGGATATAGATTGGCATTAGTTGTCATGTAGTGTCACCACATTGCACTCATTTGTAGGCGTGTCAGGTGTACCCATGGGCAGAGGTATGTTATGTATAATCTGGGGTTTTTTATATGAACACAAAAATACTGATGTATAAGTCTTCAGCCTCATCTGAAGGAACGAAAAATGACCACTTAACCTGGTTTCACTGACCTTGTCCTGGTGAAATGAATGAAAGTCGTGTTTTGCTATCCCAAGCGAGTTTTATTAAAAAGTTTTAAAGTTACAGTGAATTAATTGGAGTCAATGTCACCTTCAAAGAGGCTCAGAAAAATCCTCCTTTTAAAAATTGTAGTATTTTTTTACAACAAGAATAACAGGCTGTCCTGACTAAAATGAATGTTTTCTACTTTCATTTAAAATTTGTTTTGATATACCTTAACGCAAAGAATTCAAGTATGAAAGGTATTGTCTCATGTAGGGCTCTAGGGAAGTAGCAGTAAGAAGTTAAATTTCTTAGAAATCTTGAGTTGAATCAATATTAAATAATTAAATTTACCTAATAAAACGTTGCCAGTTTTTTAATTGTATGTTTGCGGTAATTTTTTTGTCCTCTTTAAAGATCTGTGGATGGATTACATAAAAGAGGAATTGAATCACCCACTTGGTAGAGCTGAGAACTGCGGACAGATCTATTGGCGAGCCATGAAGATGTTGCAGGGAGAAGCAGTAGAGGTGTTTGTAGCTAAACATGCTATGCATCAGACTGGCCAGCTGTGAAAAGAGGAAGAACACAGGCAATTTGGTGAAAAAGAATTGTAAGCCCTATGGGCAGATTTTCAGATTGTAATTTGGTTAGAGATGGCTCACAAGATAGCAGTCTGCTTTTTTTTGTGTGTGACTTTATTTAATAATAATGTATCGATATTGGTTCATCAATTGTAACACAAATCGATATTGGTTCATCAAATGTACCACACTACTGCAAGGTGCAAATAATAGGAGTAATGTGTGCAGGAAGTGGGGAGAATAGTTAGAGGAGAACTTTCTGTACTGTCTGCACAACTTTCCTGTATAT
>NW_006408525.1:132426-133913 GCF_000296735.1 Chrysochloris asiatica | reverse complement strand
GACCACTTGCCTTGTCTCCTGAGCAAGCAACTTGCTCGTTCTTGTAGTAATCAATCGGTCTGTCTGTTTTGTTTTGTATTTTTCATGTATGTATTTCTTTTAAGAAGTGTTTTCTAGCCAACTATCATAGGCTCTTGATAATAAGCTTTTTATTTTATTTTATTAAAAACAGTTTTTTTAAACGTTTTGTTGTAAATTATGTGATAGTTTACATGGGAGAACATTAGCTTTACGTTCATTCTATTGTATATCATTTCATTGCCATGGTTACAATCCCCTCCGTGCATCCTCAACCAATCAAAGGGTATACCCTGCAAGCCTGTCCGCCAGTCGTCAGCACACAGCCCCTCTCCTTCTCTGGGTCTAGGGTCTCTAGCCGCTCCATCTCTCCACATCATCATCTCTGCCTCCATCTCTGGCGTCACTGCTTCTCTGGGTAGGGTCCCGCTCTCCATTCTTCTCCCTGAGTTAGAGTCCTCACATTTGTCCCTATTTTTTCATTGATGGCATTCATAATTCTGGGATTCACATTTAGGTCTTTAATCTACGTTGAGATGGTTTTTGTGTAAGGTGTGAGGTAAAGGTCTTATTTCAATCTTTTGTATATCGCTTTCCATCATATGCTAGTTCTCGAAATGGATGAACGTCACCATTTGATTTTGGTACGGTGACGCTCTATGTTATTTCCATTTTCTTTTGATGCTTTCTATATCAGTCAATATTTTGCCCATAGAATTTTTCAGTATTTCTAGTTGAGGCTTGAATTTTTTCTTTAGTTTTTTTAACTTGAGAAATGCTGAGTGTGTTTTTCCCTTTTGGTTTTCTAACTCCAGGTCTTTGCACATTTCATTGTAATATAATACTTGGCTTTGACTCTCAAACAGTCATTTGAAATTGTCTCTTCAGCTCTTTTACTTCCTCATTTCTTCTATTTATTTTAACATCTTTATGCTGGAGCTCTGGTAGCATAGTGGTTACGAATTGGGCTGCTAACCTCAAGGTCGGCAGTTCGAAACTACCAGAAGTTCTGCAGGAGAAAGATGAGGCATTCTGCTCCTGTAAAGATTTACAGCCTCGGAAACCCTGTGCAGGGTCACTATGAGTCGGAACCGACTCCACGGTACTTAACAACAACAACAATGCTGGAGAGCAAGCTTCAGAATCTCTTCTGATATCCAATTTGGTCTTTTCTGTCTTCCTTTTGTTTTTTGCTTTCTTCCTTTGTGTGATGTTCTTGATGTCATCCTACAACTCTTCTGTTTTTTGATCATTGGTGTCTAATGCATCATATCAGTTCTTCAGACAGTCTCTAAATTCAGGTGGGATATGTTCAAGATAAAATTTTGGCTCTCAAAAATTTGTTTTTAATTTTCTTCATCTTTAGTCTGAACTTGCAAATGAGCATTTGAGGCTCTTTGTCACAGTCTGCCTCTAGCCTTTTTTTGGCTGATGATATGGAGCTTTTATACTGTTTCTTTCCTACAGAT
>NW_006408525.1:112440-126607 GCF_000296735.1 Chrysochloris asiatica | reverse complement strand
TCTCAATCTCTGTATCCCACAGCCCTTTAGTTCCAAGGTTGTGTATACATCATTCTTTACCTCTGTCCCATAGCGGTCTGATTTTGAGATACACTTTAATTTTGTGTTGATAATGTTCATATTGAATTCCAGAAAAGAAAACTGTTGTTTCATAGTAAAAAAAAATTACTTGTTTTGAGGCTGGACCTGCTTCAGGTTCTAAATGTTTTCCAAAATAATCATTAACCCCTTGTCAGTTATGATGGAGGAGAAGGTACAGTTTATTTTCTCCTTGGTATAAAAGTATACATAATATGTATTTGTTTTAAAAATATGGAATATGTACAACTGTGGAAAAGAAAAACACATCCTATAATCCCGTCGTGGGGTTAAACTCAGTAATTTGATTTCCTTTATCAGAATTAAACTTAAATTTATACTTAGTAATTCATTCAAGAAATACTTGAGTGCCTTTGATGTCAGGAAAGAAGGGACAACTTTTGGGTTGGAGGACCGAACTGGTTTAAACAGTAGATTGGGAGAGCTGGGTATTGAGTAAAAAGTTGCCCCTTAAGAAGGTTATGACATTCTAAAATTGTCATATCTCTGAAGCCAGTCAGCGGGGGGTTTTTTCCTTGTTGCCAAGAAGGGCAGAGGTGTGGAGTAGATTAGAGTAGCACAGAAGGGTTTCAGAAGTGTGATGCATAAGGAAAAGGCTTGAAGGAAAAGACATTCTGGGGAGCAGGGGAGGCAGTTGCTAGATTTTTATATCCTTTAACTTAATCCTATGTCACTAAGAAGCATTCAGTGCAGTTTTATATTATTAAGTCTTAACCTCTGCACAATGTCTGATTGCACATATGTCCATGGGCTGGGGAGCGCCAGGGTTGGCCAGGTCGTCATCTGTCTAGCTGCTGCTGTGCAGCCTAGAGACTACCTAGTCTGCAGCAGTGACGTGCTAGGTCCAGACCCCCAACTCTGATCCTCATTGTTCCTGTGACTCAGCAGATCTAGTCCCCACATTTTTCCAGGTGAGGCACATATGGAAAGATATGTACCCTAGGTGCCCCAAGCATGTTTTAATCACCTTCTGCCTTCTTTGCCTACTCGGTACTCTCCCTAAGCAGATTCTCACGGGTGAGCTAAACTTCCTTTTGCCTGGCTTACCAGAGGTGTGACAGCCAGGCAGGACCTGACGGAACCTGAAGCGTTATCTGAGGAACTACATGGATGGAGTGCCTCACACCATTCCCTGGGCCAGTGCGCCTGGAAGCCTCATGCTCCAAGCATGTGTTAAGCACAATGCCCAAATCACATCTTATTTCATAGAATGTACAGTGGACATTAAGTGATGCATACTTGTATTTTTTTGTCATTAAATAGCTTTAAAAATATTTAATGGATTACCAACACTCCATTGTATAAGAGAGCCATTATTTATTTTACTAATTCCCTATGGTTGGACCTTGTCATTCTAATTTTATCTTTTTATAAACACTGTTGTTGAAGATTTTTGTTAAGTCTTTGTTTACATCCCTGTTTATTTCCATAGAATTCTGGGGGTAAAAGAATGTAACTATTTAAAAGAATTTTGATACGTGTAATTTAGTTCTATTAAGCATTGCATGAGCTTGCCAACATCTTTAACCTGCACTGGGAGTTTGGTTGGTTTTTTTTTTTAACCATTTTAGTAGATAAAAAGTGACATAGCACTGTTTTAATATGTACTGCTTTGCTATTAGTAAAGTTATGCTTTTTTTTTTTTTTTCATGTTTTTTCTGTCTTTGTTCATTTTCTCTAACCAATTTTTGAGCTGGTTTTCCTAATTTATAAGAAAGAATTCTTCATATATTTAAAAAAATATTATCTTTCGTCTCTTGACTTGTTGTAAGTAATTTACCACAGGTATTTTTTTAATAATAGTTTGTGACATCTATAATATTTTTTTTAGTGAATTTTATTACTTGTAAAATACTTGAAAGCTGTTTTGCTGAGGCCAACACATTGCCCCCAACCCCCACTAAACAGTTAACCAATTTTGGGCACCATTTGTGGCCTGCAGTTTTCTCTCTGTTGATTTTTTGATGCTACCTTTATTATATATTAAATAACCTATAAATATTAGAGTCTGATTTAGACATTTTTATCTTGACTTTTTGTATTTTAAGTCTTTTGATGACAGGAAGAGAGCAGAGGGTTGTGGTTGGCTCGTTTCAGCAAAGCTGTGAAGGTGGTTCACCCTATATATAGTTTGCACCATTTTTGTTTATGAACTACTTCTGGCTAGTTTATGTAGAGTTGTGCTATGTTAGATGGCAGCCACTAGCCATGTGTGACAATTTAAAGTTTAAATTAAAAATTCAGCTTCATAGTCACATTGGTCACATATCAAGTGCTCAGTAGCCAGTGGCTGCTGCCATTGTTGGGTGCGATTAAGTTGTTGCTGACTTACAGGGACTGTGTACAACAGAAGGAAACATTGCCTAGCCCTGGGCCATCCTCTCAGTTGTTAGGTTTGAACCCAGTGGTGCAGGCACTGTGTCAGTCCAATCTTGCTGGGTCTTCCTTTTTCCTGCTGACCCTCTAGTTGACCAAACATGGTGTCCTTCTCTAGGGACTGGTCCTTCCAGATAATATGTCCGAAGTATATGTAAAACAAGGTTTTACCATCATAGCTTCTAAGGAATATTCTGACTATACTTTTCAAGACCACATTTGTTATTTCTGGCATTCAGTATTCACCAACATCGTAATTTAAAAGCAGCATATTTTTGATATTCCTTATTCACTGTCCAACTTTTGAATACATTGAATCAGACATACTCTTGACATATTTGCTTCTTAACACTTAAAAGAGGAGGTCTTTTGCTGCCGATACACCTAATCCAATATGTTGTCTAATTTCTTTACTGCTGCTTCTATGGGTGTTGATTGTGGATCCAAGTTAAAAAAAAAAAAATCATTTTTATTGTTTATCATGATGTCACTTATTGATTAGATGTGAGGATTTTTTATTTTTTAAAACTTGATTGTAAATTCAGTGAACGTGTACAGAACAAATCATTGTTTTTATATTCACCAAATCATAAACTTTATTACATTGGTTATAGTCCCCTCCCTCCATATGACATCAGTTAACAGTATTTACCTCTCTGTTCATTTTAACTCTTTCATTCCTCTTTGTATCTTCCATGTGAGAATTAAAAAAAACTTATTGTGAATTGAGTGAGGGTTTACAGAGCAGACTAATAAATTTAAAAAATCATATACTTTATTTCATAGGAAATCTGGAAAGCTACACGAATAAATATGGTGGAAGGAAACAACCCTGATGCATACCTTTCCTGATTTTAAAGCCTACAGCATCCCTTGTTCTTTTTGAATAACTGCCTCTTGGTCTATGTACAGGTTCTATGTAAGCATTCTGGAATTTTCATTCACAATGTTATTCATAATATACTATGTATGATTCACATAATCTTAAAACCTTGCATAGTCAATAAAACACAGGTAAACATCTGTCTGGTGATCTATGATTTAAGTCAAAATCCATCTGATAACAGCAAAGATATCCCCTTGTCTGATGTCCTCTACCACTTAAAAATTATCTTCAGCAAAATTTTACTTGTCTGATAATAATCTTGTTTGATAATTTCTCTTTGATAACCTTTTTAAGTAATGGACATAGATATGGGTCTTCTTACAAATTTCTTGGTGTAGACTGGTGAGTATTTCCAGCATCACATCCATTTGTTGAAATATCTTAATTGTTATTTCCATTAATGCCTCAAATCTTGATTTAGTATTTATTTTCAATCCAGTACCTTCAGTGCATCTTGGACCTCTTCATTCAACAGCATTGGTTCTTCCTGAAATGTTTGAATATTTAACTCTTTTTGCTAAAGTAACTATATCATTTTTTTTAATGCTTCCTGTATTGTTCAGCATTTTGCCCATAGACTCCTTCAATATTGCACCTTTAGTCTTGAATATTTTTTCAGTTCCTTCAGTTTGAGAAATACTGCTTTCCCCCTTTTTATGGTTTAGTATAGAAACCTTTTCTTAAGCTTTAACAATAATGGTTTCATATAATATTTATCCTTTTGTAATTGGCTAATTTCAGTCAGCAAAATGCCCTCTAGGTTCATCCATTTTATGAGATGTTCAGCAGATTCATTCTTCAAGGTTGTATAATACTCCACTCTGTATTTACCAAACTTAACAGGCAGGTGGCATTGAATCAACACTGTTAAGCTAAACTTTTTCAGTAGCTTATATACAAACAGTGCAATCTTTGAGGGAAGTAAGAGATTAACTGCAGGTCCTGCAAAATTATTTGTTTAAGGAATTCCAGCTTTTCTGAAAAATGTTTAAATGCTATCATCTCACCTTGAGCAGCTTGTTAAGTGCCATTGAGTCAGTTCCGACGCATAGCGATCCTGTCTGTATAGGGTTTCCAAAGAACGGCTGGTGAGCTTGAACCACCAACCTTATCATTGAAACTAAGTTTGCAGGCAGCGCATACAGTACCACACCAGGGCTCCTTATTGTTGTTAAGTGCCTTTGAGTCGATTCTGACCCATAGCGACCCTGTGTAGGGTTTCTAAGGAGCAGCTGGTGAGCCTGAACCACACCGACCTTGCAGGTCCAGCGGGTTTGCTGTCTGACGCATTAGCCCACAGCGCGAGCCCAGGACTCCAGGACTCCTTATTAGTGGGGGTAAATTGTGGGGTAAACCAGGGAGGCTGGTGTTAGGGCTCTGCCTAATGTGGACAACTATCTCATATCCTGAGAGGCAGAATGGGAGAAAATACGGTTTAGAGCATCAGGCTTTCAACGTTTAAAGGTAGGGTCAGTAGAGTCAACAGTACACGTTTGTTACTACGACATGTCGAGCAGATACTAGGAGTTTGTGGTTTGATCAAACTGGTTTTGAATGGATTAAATTTAGAGACAATAGTTTGTTTAAGATGATTGGTTTCATCCATTTGTAGGTAAATTAATTCCAATCTGGAAACTGCAGCAGCCTTTTTGATTTCTAAAACCTGTGAAGAAATGTGGACGGAGCTACAATTACACTGAAAGTTTGGAGAGCAGAACTCGCGGCACTATTAGGTAGACTCGAGTAATTTGATTATTCGACAACAAAAATTCGAGGTCTGTAAACAAGCATTGCGTATGTAATTAGTCGTCCAGTCCTAGGATCTAGACCGATGCGAACGACGAAAATCAGTTCTCGCGGCTCCACTGCGCCCCGCCCCTCGCCCCGCCCTCGCTGCCTCGTGACCCCCCCGGGTCCCGCCCCCTTGGCCGGGAGCACCCCGGGTTGATTGGCCCTCCATAGCGTATCCTTGTGCTGGCAGCCAGGCCGGAGTGTCACGTGGCTGAGCCGCGTCTGGGGCGCCGAGCCGCCGGGCTGCCTGGCATGGACCCTCAGGCCGCAGTGGCCCAGGCTCTGGGGGCGGCCGAGCTACCTCGGGGCCCATTGCTGCCGAGTGCGCGGGAGGCTCCCCTAGGTTCGGGGGTGAGCGTTTCGCCAGGGCCGGATGGTCACCACCTGCGGCCGTGTCCGGAAGTTGGGGGGTCCGCGGAGCTGGGGAAGCCCTCTGGCCCGCTTCGGGCCGTCAGCGAACACCGAGCGCCGTTTGGGCGCGCGGTAGGGCTGGAAACGGCCGTGTTGCTGGGCTGCTGGGCGGTACCTGCGAGGGCGTGGGTGGGCGCACCGGGTAGAGAGGGAAGGCTGTCCGCTCCGGGAGGCGGCTCTGCGTGCTTGGTGATTGCGAGGGGATGCTGATGATCGAGAACTGCGGAAACCGGCTGATTGGGGGGCTTGGGCGGGTGCTAGTTGAGGGCGTTGAGAGCAATCTCCCTTTCCGGCCATTGGTGGGGATGCTCAGCTAATCCTGAGCACCAGGTGGATGCCACATGCACTCTCGCCTTTTATACTTACCGAAACCTAAAAGCCTGGTTTGGCGCAGCGTTTCCAGAAACTTGTTTTTATGTACGCACCAGACAGCCCCTGGATCTTCAAGGAGCTTTATCACAGTTACTGCCTGCCCGGTTTGCGGACTATAATCCCTGCTAGGCGTTGAGCATCTTGGGGATAGGAACCAATTATTCATTGAGCTCCTAGAATAGTGTCTGGCACGTAGGTATTAATTGAATGAATGAATGGAATGCTTGTTAAAGATCAAAGAGGATACTTAACCACATTTCGATGAAAACTGCAGTGATAAGGAGAAATTACGTAGGAGTTGAGAATAGGCGAGGCTAATTTTAGTTTGGCATAGCCGGAAGGGATGTGCCCTTGCCTTACAGGGTGAAAGTGGTACCTATAAAGGTGTGGAAGTGAGATTGTGCAGGGCAAATGGTATGGAGCTTGGGTGCCAGGAGAGCGGGGGCGTGGATGAGGATAGGGGGAAAGAACTGTGTTCCATAGGTTGAGAGGGATGGGGTAGAATACTGTGGTTGATTATGTGAAGGGCTGGTGAAGCTGTTTGAGCGGAGTAGTAATCAACTGTAAGACTGGATAAGATGGCTAGGTGGGTTGGTGGGACGGTGGTGAGGAGGCTGTTGCAGTAGTCTCTCTAGGTGAGAGATCCCATAGGCAACAGCCTGGCCAAGGGTTGTCACCACTAAGGCAGAATTGAGTCATTAAACCCAGACATGACTAGATCATGAATGCTAACACTGCCTGCTTAGTGCTGAATGTTGATTAGATAGGGGAAAAGAAAAATGAACTTAATTCAACGAATTTAACATTCTTGCTTTGCATGCTAGGTGTTTCTGTAAATGTTGTTTCATTATAAGTCCCCTGCTTTGGGGGTTTATTGTAAGACAGCATCACTGCCGTTTCCAGAGAGAGAAATCCAGGCATGATTGTTGAGGTAATGTGGCCATTTCACTGGTCACTCTGAACAGTAGATAGCATAGTGAGATTAGTCTCTCATACAGGCTGTGAACATTTCTTATTCTGCTTAGAAAGAGGTCTTGAAGGCCATACAATTTCAGGAACTTGAGTGATGGACACAGAGATGTGTTTGGCCATGGTTGGTGGGGTGGGGTGGGGTGGAGTGGAGATATATCCAATTAGGTCAGAAATGTTTCCTTCACTGCTCAACCTCACAGAAGAACCAAAGCCCCACTCCCCTGACCAATCAGGAGCTAGAGACCACATCAGCTATATGAACAGAGAATGCAGTAGAATCGTTAACTAGATGTAAAGTTGTTACCTACTTTATATCTAGTTAACAATTCTATATAACTGAGAGGGTCCAAAGTGAACTTGTAGGTAACAACTGCTGAAAACAGCTACCAAACCTAGGACTGAGGGTGTGAGGCTGGAATGATAAAAAAAAAAGTAAGATCTTACAGAGCTGTCCCAACTAAGCTTGGAAGAGGAGCCCTGAGTGCTCGGCAGCCAAACTTCTGAAGAGAGAGCGTTGTGATAAGGCTGTTTGAGCAAGTTTTGGGAAGACTGTAAACTGAACTCAGCTGCTGCTATAGGAGGAACTCCTGCTGCCTGGGATGTTGCTGGGGTGACAGTTTACAGGACTAAGAAGGAGTAAGCCGTTCTCCTTCCAGCTTCACCAAGTCTTATCGGGGCAAAGCAGAAAAGAACGTTGCAGAGTCCTGACCCCAGAATCAAAAGCAGAATGCAGAAGTGTGGTTTTGGAGCTGAGGTACAATACATTAATAATGGGCTTATCCCAGATATCCACATCCCCAGGTAACTGTTGATTCTTCTTGCAGATTGGCTTTGCCATGTCTGACCACTCCATTCAGAAGGAGAGCAAGACTGAGAAGGCCTTGGATCGACTAGGCAAGTAGATGCTAAGAGAATTGGGGTGGATGTTATCTTAGAGGGGCAGTCTGTGCTTTTTGTTATCTTCTTCTCCCAGCCAGATTTCCCATTGCTGCATCTCCGCTTATTGTTTCAGGAGTGCCCTTGTTTAGAAGCCCAACTGGAACTTCCTTAAGGGAAGCCCTGGACTTTTCTTACCCCAAATCCATTATGTCCACTGAGAAACAACATGGGACAGTGGTGGAAAGACTGTCTTTGGATCCACGCAAAATTGTTTTACATTTCAGCTGTGGGTTAGATAGTTTTGAGCTCAAGCTAGTGGCCTTAGAAATGAGTCACTTAGCCGTTCTTCATTTTAAAATGAGAGTAATACTACCAGAGTCTTCGTGTGGCACCATAGGGTAAGCACTGGCTTGTTAACCGCAAGTTTGGCGGTTCACATACACCAGCTGCTCCTCAGAAACCCTATACAGGGTCACTGTGAGTCGGGACCGACTCGATGGCACTTAACAACAACAATAATACTTGACTCAGAGGATTGCTCAGATGATTAGATGAGAGGATATAGAACTATACTGCCCAATGCAATAGCCGTTAACAACCAACCAGTGTTATTTAAAATTAAATAAGATGAAAGATTCAGTTCTTCACTTGCACTAGTAAACTTTCAAGTACTCTGTAGCCACATGTGGCTTGTTCCGACCCATAGTGACCTTGTATAGGATTTCCAAGGAGTGGCTGGTGAACTTGAACTATCGACCCTGACCTTGCGGTTCAGACCAGCTTTGCAGTCCAGCTCATTAATCCACAGCACCACACCAGGACTCCAGCCACATGTGGCTGTTGTTTGACCTTGTATAGGGTTTCCGAGGAGCAGCTTGTGACCTTGAACTGCCATCCTTGCAGTTCAAATGGCTTTGCAGTCTGCGCCTTAACCTCCAGGTTCACTCTCTCTGTTATTGCAGAAGATCTGGATAAAGCACCAAGCACGTGATAAGTGTATCCCAGCAGCTAACCTTTGTTTGAGTACTTGCTCTGTGCCAGGAAGTGTTGGTTCCTTCCTTCTTCCCTTTTTCCCATGCCCTCCCCTCCCCTTTTTTTCCCTGAGTTCTCAACTGTTATAAAAATCCTATCTCCATTTTTCAGATGAGGAAACAGGCATAGAAGAGTGAAATAAATTTTGGTTCTGTCACATTTAGTAGACAAGAGAAGTGGAATTTGAACCCTTAACTGGTGCTGTCTTCCTTGGTAGCTGTTGCTGTTATTATGGTACTGACAGCTGGACCTGTTCTGAGGCTGCTTCCTTCCATTCCTCTGAACTGGCATCACCACAGATCCAGATGCTTGGAGCTCCTCCCTTACCCTCCTCCAAACATTTCCCATCATTTTGAAAGCTTGTGAAAATGCCCCTTCCAGTCATCCCCTACGTCACGGGGAAGAGACACAGTGGCTGCCCAATGTGACCGGATAACTTGCCCTCTTCTGTGTTTCTGCCACTCTCCCTTTGTCTCTGTGCTCATCTCTGACATGCTCTTTGAGGCAAAGGGAGGAGTAGAAGAGCAAAGATTCAATTCAAGTTTGTATTGTAAGAGCTTATCATTTGTCAGAGGCCCTTGGCCTCAGTGATATGAATGCTACCTGAAAATATAAACTCCCGGGCTCCCTGCCATAAATTACCAGACTTGGCACATAACAGCCTTGTTTAAAGCAAAACATCATATTTAAAATGATCAGCACCCTACTTCTGATAAATAACGCAAACAGAACATTATTGATCCTAGGTGGCTAGGAACTTTATACACTTGTTTTATTGCCCTCTTAGTAAGTTTTCCAGATGCATTACTGCAAAAAATGGCATTGACCATTTCTCCCAAAGCTGTCTGCTACTCAGCTTTGATAATTGCAGTGGCCACATGAGTTTCAGACACCATTCTCACAGTTATGGGGTGTATTGGGGAAGTTACAGGTTACAATTCAGGGTCAGAATTGGGGATCATTGTTGCAGTCAGGAACCTCTCCTCAGCCATGCCCACAGGGAAGCCTCTGTCTTCCTGAGCAGTGTTACAAAATTCTTTTAGGGCTGCTAAGAAATGCCCACAGTGCACACTGTTGCACTGTAAGCCTCAGCGTAAAGGCCCTTGGCTCTGGCTCCTCCAATTAAGTGCCTGGAGGTACCCTATTCTAAAAGCAAGCCTCCTGCTCCGAGTCACTCAGCTTTGCATTCCCAGTGGCCTGGAGATCCCATTGCTCTGCCTTGTGCTCTGATTGTTGGTTCTGCTGCTGCATCTGCCATTCCTCTCGTGTCATAACATTCTGACTCTGGGTTGAGGAAGTTCAGTGTGCATGGATCTTGGGGTCCAAAGGACACACTCCACTCTTGACTGTTCTTTGATGGTAGTGCGAGCCTCCCTCCTGCTTCTGAAATAGCTCATTTTATGCCCATGTTTTAAAAATCACAATGAACTCTGTTAACTACTATATATAGTTATATATAGTCCTGTCAGCATCTTCTCCAACCTTCTCTTACCCAGACTTGGTGGTTGTATGCTGCCAAGTTGGTTCCGACTCATAGTGGCCTATCTAGGGTTTCCAAAGCTGTAATACGTATCTATGATAGCAGAAAGCCTCATCTTTTTCCTTAGACGTGACTGGTAGATTCAAACTGCTGACCATGCGGTTAGCAGCCCAACTCATCATAACTCAGCACACTACCAGGGCTCCTTTGCCCCAGACTGCATTCTTGTTACGTGCTGTCGAGTTGGTTCTGACTCATAGCATCCTTATTTAGGGTTTCCAAGGTTTGAACTGCTGACCTTGTGGTTTGCAGTCCAGTGCTGATCCTACAGCACATGCAAGTTACAAAGACTCTGGTTAGAAGAGCCGCCATATGACCTCATAATTCACTGCACTGCAATTATAAAACTAGATATGAGTGATATTTTTATGCTTCTCTCCCCACCCTACCAGAGCACCTGGGTATTATAAGTGATTAACTGCTCGACTATTAGGTGAACAGTTGTGTGTTCAAACCTACCCAGAGGCCTTTTAGAAGACAGGCCTGGTGATTGGTCACAACCTTGAAACCCTGTTCTGCACACGCGGGGTCGCCATGAGTTGGAATTGACTAGATGGTGTCAGCAGCTCCACCCCAGCAATTGCTGTGCTTTCCCCATGCATCCAGTGGCTCACTCTGCTTTGTCAATTGTCTTAAGACCTTCCTTTTATTGATTTCTTAGCCAGAGGAGCACAGAGTATCCCTAATGATAGTCCTAGCCGTGGTGAGAGTGCCCACTCTGAAGAGGAAGGCTTTGCTTTGGATGATGAGGATTCTGATGGGGAACCGAATACTTGGGAGCTGCCAGAAGGGGTCTCCAGCTGCCTGCCCCAGGAACAGACGGTGGATGTTTTTAATGAGGACTGGGACTTGGAGTTGAAAACAGATCAAGGGAATCCTTATGGTAGGTGTGGGATTTCTGGGGCCCTAAACCAGTGCTTCTCAAACTTTGCTACTACCTTTAAAAGCAGACAGTTTGGAGGAGGGTCTTTAATCTATTAGTTTACCTAGAGGTATGTTGCAGGTCTGAAATTTCTCTGATAGCTTCATTCATAATTGACAAAAATACAGTACATGAGTTTGTTTTAACATAAAAACAGTTTCTCTTTCCAAATATCTGTGGGCGAATTGAACAGCCGTAGTGCCGTTTACTTTCTCTGCACTGTTAAGGACTCTTATCTGAGAAGCATAACTATTGATTGCTTTAGAATGAACACATTTGCAGTTCTTCAGGAAAGAGCACAGTGTGTATACATGTGTGTATGAGCATGCATACATGCATGTTTTTAAACAAAGTAAGTGTGCCTGTGTGTCCCCTTAGACATACTGTTTTCACTGTCTACTTCCATCCTCCCTCCTCCCTTTAATCTGTCCTTTATAACTGCCTGCAGATGCTGACGACATCCAGGGGAGCATTTCTCAAGAGGTTAAACCTTGGGTGTGCTGTGTCCCACAAGGAGACATGGTTTATGACCCCAGCTGGCACCATCCACCTCCACTGATACCCCATTATTCCAAGATGGTCTTTGAAACAGGACAGTTTGATGATGCCGATGACTGAGCGAGGAGTCTCTCTGCCCTGTGGGTGGGGTGGGGACACAGAGACTTTCCTGTCTTTGAGGTCAGCTGTCAGATCTGGACCAATGTTCTTGGTGATCCCTGAGTTTGGGGCGCACAGACTGTTGTTAAATCTGTTCTCCCCTGTTCTCTTGTTGTTTTATTCTTATTCTTTGTTGGCTTCTCAAAGGATGTGTTATTTGTGTCTGCGTCCAGAGGAGGAGTTGTGTTCTTTATAAATAAATAGAAAAAGAAAAAAAAAACTTTTTTTTTTTGGTCTACTTCCGCTCCCTACTGCCTCCTTTTAATTAGATGTAAGGCTTTACTCCTTTATATAAAGTCCCTGGATTATATTTGAAGGATTGAAGTATTTGGTGATTTTAAAGTATTCTGTGAAAGAAAGTAAAGTTTTAGTTTAGTTTCTGAAGGTGTGGCACTTTAGGCCAGGGATTGAAATACAAGTTGAAAGAGAAATCAGTGACTTCTGTGGCTAATTTCTATTCCTGTTGATGAGGAAATTTAACATTTACTTAGTTAACATGGGCTTTCTGTAGGCTAGAAAACTAAAGGGGAAATCAATTAAGCCAGCAATTGTATAACCCCTAATAGGTATAAAAGCACTTTAAGCTGTATTTTCCATTTAATCTTTTAACCCTTACAAAAACTTTATGACATCACCATTTTTCTTACTCTGTTTTTGTTTGTTGCCACTGAACTGTTAAAGTTCATGTATATGGAAGTATAACTGCTCCATAGGATTTTAAAAAAACGTCATAACCCAATTCACTAGTTTCTACGTGTACAATTGAGTGACATAGAATAGTTTTTGAGTTGAGCAACCATTGTCACCCTACTTTTCTGAGTTATTGTCAACTTGATCTCACATACGTAGTTGTCAAAGGAACACAGTGCTCAAGGTAAACCCCTTTTTTACTAGTTTAGCCAAACTGTTGTTTGGTTGTAAGAAGACTTCAGGGGCTACTTTTGGTTAAAATTTTAAAGATTATGTTAGGGTAATAGTTTTAGCCCTTATGGCTATAGAAAGTTGAATCCCTGAAAATTTGAGACTCTGTTCTTACCCCCCTTTTGATCAGGATTTTTTATAGACTCTTTGACTAAAATGTTCAGTAATAGTAGCTGGGAACCATCTAGTTCTAGCTTCATGGCAATTCATGAAGGCATTATCCACACGTTCCATAGCCTCTTCCTAGTCCTGACTCTCCTTCCTCTGCTGTTCCAGGCAAATAGAGATTAATTGCTGATGGCAGCAACGATTGTGAGGTTGGCTCATGACAGCAGTGTTTAGTTTTGTTGTGCATAAGGTTGTTACAAATCGATACCAACTCGATGACACCTAATAAGAAGAAGCTTTTAAGACCCCAGATTCTACACAGTGACACGATGAATTAGAAGGTAGCCCAGCCAAATAATTGGGATGACCCTTGAAACCATGACCCTAAATACCCAAATTAAGAAATCTGCAAGGTTTATGCTTGTACATAAGCAGCCTCTTATCAGCTCCTCTTTTGTTGTAGATATATCTACCACACGTTTCATAGGGTTTTCAAGGCTGTGACCTTTCAGAAACACATCACCATGCCTGTCTTCTGAGGCACCTCTGGGTGGTCTTGAACCACCAACCTTTCCGCCTATGTTGACCACTTCAACCACTGCCACCATCCAGGGACTCCCTACCTCCTTTTAGAGGTAGGGAAAGCAAGATTTAAGATGTTTGGTTGTCTCTAAGACCACACAGCTTGTAAGTGGCAGAACTGGGACCTCAGTCACATATGACTTCAGTGTGTCTTCATTGCTCTCACAGGTGTGAGTTTTGCCTCTGGCAGGCTGAGGGCTTATTACTTAACTCCTAACCTCCTTATTAAAGGAACCAAGCAAAGCTCTTGGATCTTAAATTTGAGTAAACTTCACCATGACAGTTAATTGAGGATTTAACTGTTTGTTATTTTTCAAAGGCTCTAAGGAGTGTGAGGAGTCCTGGTGTGGTACTATGGGATAAACACTGCACTGCTAACTGCAGTCACTCCTCGAAAACCCTATACAGGATCATATGAGTCAAAACCGACTCTAGCTTACAAGCTTTCAAGAGGGAACCTAGATCCAGAGGGCCTGGAGGAAGGTAGAATCTCCAGTGAGTAGTATTCAATCTGACTAGGCGGAGCTGATGCAATGAAATGCAGACGGGTCTCTTGTGATACATTAGTGAATAATTGTTATCAGGACTGATTGTGAGGGTCGGAAATGTAAAGGTAGAT
>NW_006408525.1:99338-108538 GCF_000296735.1 Chrysochloris asiatica | reverse complement strand
CTATTTGTTGAAACTTCTCAGTTGGTATTTTGTCAATTCCCAGAACTGTGTTTTTCATAAATACCTTCAGTGTAGCTTGGTCTGCTTTTTATACTATCAGTTCTTGATCTTATGCAACCTCCTGAAATGGTTGAATATCGACCAGTTTGTTTCTTTCTTTGTTCTAGTAGAGTTTGATTTATATATTTTGTGGCTCTTCATTTGTGGCATAGATATTTTTTATGCTATGTCCTCTGGTTCAAATGATCCTTTAATCATGATACAATGTCCTTTTTTTGTCTCTTATGCTGGTTTTTGCCTGAAAATCTATTTTATCTTAGATAAAAATTGTCCCTCTTGCTAGTTTTTGATTGCCATTTACTTGATGTATTTTTTCTCATCCTTTGATTTTTAGTTTGTTTTGTCTGTGTGTAAGATGTGTAAACAGCATGTTGAAAGAGGCTGAGGGGTCTTTCTGCAATGTCTGTCTTCCCCTTCTCAGAGTTAGATTGTAACGGCTGCGGGGACCATGCTCTTTATGCACAGGAGCACTGGCTGGATTTAGCAAAGTCCTACTGCACTTTGGAAGCAAGCCTTTCAAGGCTTCATCCCTCGTTAAACCCCTTACTGAGATTTTGCTTTTCTATCCCAGAGATACTGAAACAATCTACATTTTACAGGATCACTTGTTAAAATGTAGATTATAATTCAGTATCTCAGGTGGAACAGCAAATTCTCGAGGGGGTTAAACCTGATGAGTCTGTTCAAAGCTCTGTGAAGTAGTTTCAGAATCCCTCCTGGGAGGTGTAAGTAAACTCATGGGCTAAATAAATATGTTGAAGCTGCACTGCTCTCGGGCTCCCGGAGTGTGAATTCTTGGGCCCAACTTTTCCCAGGATGGTTGGAATATGGAGAGTATGGAATATGAAGAAAGAGAAAACATCCGTGGCTGCAGTCTGTCGGGATTCTGCCTCCCAATTCTCCCAGAGCAGCAGATTTCCCACCCACACAACCACGAAGGGTACATCTGGAGGAGTATTTGTACACGTGCATGTTTATACGTGAGCGTGAGCATGTGCCTGGCCAGGGAGAAGAACCACTGGGTTGGAAGGAGAAGGTGGAGGGTGTAACAGGAAGGCAAGAGGTAGGTCTGGCCCTCAGTTTGTTGACTTAGCCAGTCTGGCTGCAAAGCCAAGGCCTGTCTGCCTCCAATAGCTTCTATTGAGCTGGTTCTGGGACATAGCTAGATCCTGCAGGTGCTTAGGGGCAGGAGAACAGTTCAGTTGGGTTCTAGGGCACCAAAGTTTGGATTATGCCACTAGGAATTTGTGCTTGATGATGACTCGGGGAGCAACACATGACTATGGTCTCAGAAGAAATAATTCCCGTCATCTCACAGTTTTCCAGTTCTCTGTTTTAAGTCACAGAGAAACTCCTCCAGGAAGTGTGCTTCCACATTCTGAGCGTTACAAGGTGCACTTTTTTTTTTCTCTCTTTCCTTAGCAAGACAAGTTTGATTTCAGAGGCAATTTCCTCTGACAGCATCTCTTTAATTATTGAATAAAGGTGGCAGTTATAAGTTAGAACCTTGTGTTTGGTCCCTGAATTTCTCCTGGCTGTTTTCTCTGTGGTGGTATTCTTTTAGTCCAGCAGGTGGCAGGAAAGACCCATTTACTTACCCACTTCACAGTGAACCATACAGAGGTTCAGGTTTCTGGAGATGCTGAGACTGGCTCTGGGTAACTCTCCTGCTAGTTGAACTCACAGGCAGTATTTACGCTTCATTTTATATATGAATTTTCTCAGTAAAGGTTAGTGGGAGGTCTAGGTCAGGGTATTATTGTTACTCCCAACACCTACCACAGTGTCTGGCGTACACTAAACCACTCGCTGCTGAGCCATGACGACAGCGTGCATGTCAGAATAGAACTGTGCTTCATAGAGTTTTCAATAACTGGTTTTTTGGAAGTAGATCACCAGGCCTTTCTTCCAAGGTGCCTCAAATTTCCAACCTTTTGGTTACCAACTGATAGTGTGAATCTTTTGTCCCATCCAGGGACTCCAGCATATGTTGTTTTTGTTAAGTGCAGTTGAGCTGATTCCGACCCATAGTGACCCTGTATAGGCTTTCCAAAGAAAGGTTGGCTTCCCTTAATCCTTTCCCCTTCTCTTGGTGACCACATTTTCCCCATGCAGCCTTGGGGAAAGCTAATGACGCTGTGGGTTCATGTGCTGGACTTAAAAAAGTTGGTTTGAACCACAAGGTTGGCAGTTTAATAAGCTCATTAGCTGCTCCTTGGAAACCCTGTACATGGTCACTATGGGTCGGAACCTACCCCATGGTACTTAACAACAACAATGCCACCATTGGATGTAGGTGTTCAGTATCACTGCAGTCCTGTTCTATATTAGTTTCCTGGGCTTTCTGGAACAAATTATTACAAATTTGATGGCTAAAAACAACAGGAATTTATTCTTTTACAGTTCTGGAGACCGGAAGTCCCAAATCAGCTTTACTTGTCTGAAACCAAGGCATTGGCAGGGCTGGGCTTCCTTTGCAGGCTCTAGGCAAGAATCCTTTCTTATTCCAGCCTCTGGTCGCTCAGGTTTTCCTTGGCTTGTGGCCACATCACTCCAATCTCTGCCTCTTGCCTCTGTCTTCACATGACCATCTCTTCCACATCTTTTTTTTTTTTGTCTCTTTTAAGGACATCTTTCATTGTATAATTCATTATGACTGCATCTGAATTACATCTTCATAGACCTCTTTTCCAAATAAGGTCACATTAACAAATTCCATTGGCTAGGGCATGAACATTTTTTAATTTTTCTGAATGCCATGATTCTACTTACTACAGCCTCTGTGGGTGGTAGGACAGAATGAAATTAGGACCCTAGTGATAAAATGGAACCACTGTTAACCAATCCAGAAGTTCATCTGCTTCACAACTTCCAGTTACATGATTCAATAAATCCTTCTTATGGCTTTAGGTCAGTTTGACACGAGTTTTCCCCTGTCACTTGTTACTGAGTGCAACTAACCTGACTCATATGCACTGCCTATGTGGAATCTGTACACAGCAGTTCGGTGTGGTGGGAAGATCATGGCAATGGAATTCTTTTTGCATAGACTCTATGGGTGACACTGTGTGTCACCTTGGGCAAGCCACAGCCACCCTGGTCATTGGTCTGAATATATAAATGGGCTCTTGTTATTGTAGAAGATGCCTCAAACTGTAAGTCACTATGACTTATGTTGTCACTGCCTCTGCATTCCAAGAAAGACGTAATAGAACTGGAAAGGGGCCAGACAGTGGAATGATGAAGGGCTTTTACCATGAGAGCCAGCTCCACAGTTAGAATTCTTCAGTCTGAACAGATGAAGATTGAGGAGGTTATTAAAGTTCTTTTATGATGGGGTTATAGACAAACGGGACCAGACCTGCTCATCAAACCCAGGGATTCTTATAAGCCTAGAGGCTACATCTAGAAGTTGAAGAGGTTGTTTTAGGGCAAACAACATGTGATTGTGGCCGTTGCTGGTCTGCTGTGACTCACGGTCACCCCATGTACAATGGGGCTAGACACTGATGATTTATAGGATTTTCACTGGCCAATTTTAAGAAGTAGATCACTAGTTTGGAAGCATCCTGAAACCTGCTCAGTATCCTAGCAGCACACAGGTCTCCCCTGACAGATGAGAGGTGCAGGAATGGAAGCCAGGTGAACATTCTACCAGCGAATCACTAGTGTTCCCAGGGCAAACACCAGAGCGTTAGTTTACACAGTACTGAGGTGATCTGGAGACACTTGGCAGCTTGGTACAGTGTGACCCGAAATCAGTGAAGCCAGTGAAACTCCAGATCTTTGTGAGCAAACTTGACTCTTACCCTGCTTTTCATTTAACTGAGGGTCATTAACCTGCCCTGTCTCCATCACAGGTTCTTTGCACAGGGATATATAAGTATCACTTTTAAGAAAATAATTACTGTAGCACTTGCCTATTAGGAGAGAGAACATGGTCTAGGAGTCAGACCTAAAATGATGAGATACCTAAAGTTATGCGCCTTGTATGAGAAGCGAGGGTGTCCCATCCTCTTTCTGTAGCTCTGAGCTAATGTACATGTCTGAAGGTGATCTATGAACACTGCAGTGTAGAGTAACAATGTTACTGAGTTCCTGCTATGTGTCTGCCATTATAACAGTACTTTGCATACATTACCTGGGTCTGTTAGGAGACATTAACTAGAAGACCCTAATCAACTGACGTCAGCAATAGAAAGATGTATTAGCTCATGTAAGAGGAAGTCCAGCTGTGCTCCGGGTGTTCCAGCAGCTCAGTGACATCATCACATACGTCATCCCAAGGCTGAGTCTCTTCCTGGTGGTAGGTTGGCAACCAGTGACAATCAGAGAGGCATGTGGTCTTCACTCTTGCCCATTAGGTCAGAGTAGACCTGGTAGGTTTCTTCTTTTCTAGAAGCTCCACAAGTCTTTCCTTGAATCTCATTGGACTTAATAGACCTTATAGTTCTGACCCGTGGTGCCCCTCTGTGTGGCAGGGTAGACATGTGCCCCTCTGGCTGATTGTTTCTGTCTTCCTAGGAAGCTCTGGGTGGACTTGAACTTCCAACCTTTCAGTTAGCAGCTGAGCATTTATTTATTTATTAACCATTTATTCGTGGCACTGAGGAATTCCTACAGATATCAGACTATTTTCTACTCCTACCAGCAGGCTCTTTTCTACTCCTACCAGCAGACTGAGGGCTCTCAGCACTTCATAGCCTCACACATCTCATAGGTCCTGCTCTGGCTTCCTCCCTAGCCAAGTTCACATCTCAGAGACCCCTTGGCCATAGGCATCATTTGGTCTCTGGCCTGAACATCTCTGGTTTGGGTACCCCAAGTCCAAGCTGTTCTTCCTGCATTGCTGACCAGCAGAACCCAGTTTCTGGGTCCAGCCTTGTCACCAGTTGCTGGCCTCCACTAGGGCCTTGGGTTTTCTGGGGTGTAGGGAGGTTAGATAGCACTTTCCCTTGCCAAACCAGGTGGCACTGAAATTTTCCAGCACAGAGGAGGTGGTGCCCACCTCAAACCAGGAATCCTTAAAGAGTGCTTTATTGGCTTTTCTGGAAGCCTTATGACAGATGGGTCAGCACCAGCCCTGGCAGCACTGGCAGGAGGACATGACATCTGAGCTGGCCGTAGGCCACGTCACAGGATGTATGTCTGTGTGTACACCGCTGGCTCTGAAAATCCATGGGCTCAGGTGTTTGAGTGCGTACAGACCCAGGACAGCCCTGAGAGCTCACCTATTCTAGGTCCCTTCATTCTGCCATATGCTCTATTTTAAATTTCATTTTGTATTTTTTTGTAAAATTTTGTGGGTACTATTGAGAATATATATACACAGCAAAACACAATACCAATTCAACAGTTTCTACGTGTACAATTTAGTGATATTAATTATATTCTTCAAGTTGTGCAGCTATTCTCACCCGCCTTTGAGTTGTCTTTCCCTCATTCATTGCTCCCCTCAGGTTCCTGTGTAATCTTTCCAGTTACTTTTGTCAGTTTGATTCCATATACACTGTCCTTTAATCCTTAAAGGATTTAATGCTCAAGGCTGACCTTTTTATTTATTTATTTAACTAGTAAGTTAAAATACTGTTTGGTTTTAAGAAGACTTCAGGGGATATTTTTGGTTTAAGATTTTAAAATGACCACAGGGGTAGTTTCAGCCTTCCAGTCACTCTTAATAGCTTCAGAAACTATGGATTCCAGTAGAATTTGAAATTCCATTCTGTATTTGCCCCCTTTGATTAAGCATTCTTCTATAGATTCCTTGATCAAAATGTTCAGTAAAGGTACTCAGGTACCATCCAGCTCTTCTGGTGTCACGGCGAAGAGGCAGTTGTTCATGGGAGCAATTAGCCGCACATTCCACGTCTTTCTCCTATCTCTGATTTTCCTTCTTTCTCTGTTGTTCCTGGTGAATAGAGAGAACATCTGTGCCTCAGATGGTTGCATTAGACCTTTAAGATCCCAGACATTATATAATAAACTAGGAAGTAGAACGGAAGCACTAAACATGTTAAGGTCAAGTCATGGGATGTCGGATGAAACCATGACCCTAAAACCTACAAACCAAAGAACGAAATCCTGTGAAAGTTTTGGTTGTACATAAATAGTCTCAGTAGCACTTGTGGGTTTTTTTGGTCATTGTAAATATATCTGTTAAACAACTTTGGCCAATTTAACTTTTTACAGATGTACAACTTATTGACAGTAATTCAGGAGTCAGCTGTGCAACCCTATCCTCAATCAAAGTGATTTTCCATCACCGTTAATGCCTCCTTTCCCTTCCTTCCCACCCCTGGCAATAATCACTAACAAACTTTGGTCTTAATACATTCTTTTTTTAAAAAAATATAAGTGAGGTCATATGATATTTGCCCTTTGTGATTGCCTTTATTTTTGATCAGCATAATGTCTTAAAACGCCATCCGTACTGTAGCATGTATCAAAACTTCATTTCTTCTGGGAAGGTTACATGTAACAAAATTTATCAACAACGTCAAAGTACACAATTCAATAACACTGAGTACGTTCAAGTTGTACAGCCATTCTCCCTTTTCCAAATCATTCCACCATTTACTTAAATTCAATACCCCCTGAGCAGAAACTCCCCCTTTCTCTCTCCCTCTTACTTCTGGTAACTGATTTCAGTATATTTTCTATTTCATAAAAGTAAGATCATATCATATTATATTTGTCCTTTTGTGACTGACTGACTTCGGTCAACATGATGTTTTCAAGGTTTATCCATGTTGTTGAATGCATTAGGACTCGATCTCTCTTTATGTGTATGAGGCTAAGTAAAAAAGTGTTGCTCCTTGGGTTTCAGTTCATATCTGCAAGAGTTCATTACAAACAAAACCTATTTAAGCACGTCTCTGTGGTTAGTGGATGACTGCAGACAAGTTCTCTTAGTATACACTTGTTCTTATCTTGTTTTTGTTGTCTTAAAGTGCTTGAGTTATTCCAACTCATAGCGACACTATATATGATTTCCAAGAAACAGCTGGTTGATTTGAACTGTTGACATTGTGGTTCGCATTTCAATGCTGATCCTACAGTGCCCCACACCAGGAGTTTCTTGGAAAAAAAAGTGTCAAAACAGTGGTTTCTGAGTCGATTTCCTTGAAGGACACCAGATCAAAGGATGACCACAGGGGTTTATTAAGAAGAAGCTTTAAGAAAATTGAAAGTGCATTGGTGAGAAAAAGGCCAGAAAAATTATGCCAAATATTTTTTTCTATCATGATACCACATCTGCTCCTTCTTCGAGGGCAGCAAAAGCTGTCCTATGAGAATTTCATTGGGAAATCTTACCATCCAACCTATAGCCCTGATCTTGCCCATTCAGACTTCATCGGTGTAAATCAAAGAGTACAGAATTCTTCAGGGAAGGCTCAGAGAGTTGGAAACATTGGCTTCAGAAGTGTATAGACCTAGATGGAGGATATGTTGAGATAAAATAACTTCACATTTTGATATTTTTGTTTAATAAAAGTTTCTATGTTTTGTAGCAAAGTTTTAAAATTTATCCTCATACATATCTTATTTTGTTTATTCATCTGCTGATGGACATTTTGGTTATTTCTACCTTTTGGCTATTGTAAATAATGCTGCAACAAACACTGGTGTACAGTTTCCTGCTTCAGTGTTCTGGTTATATGTATATACCCAGAATTGAAATCACTGTTCTATGTTCACCTTTTTGAGGAACTGCCAAACTTTTCCATAGTGGCTGTACCATTTTGCATTACCACTAGCAATGAATGAGTGTCAGAAAATCCTTTCCTGATGATGACTGAGCCTGGGGAATGTGCCCCATGTCCCAGGCTCAGAGTTTCTAGGTTACTTTTCTCATGGGAAAGCAAAACAGTGTAATGGCTATAAATGTAATGGCGATAAAAATTGGAGTTAGAATCCTGATTCTATCTCTTATCAATGGTGGTGTCTTGTACTGTGACTTAGCCTACCTTAACCACTGTTTCCTCATTTTACAAATGAGGACACTATCAATACAGGATATTTAAATGAGAAAACATGTAGAAAGTATTAGCATTCTTCCTGGCACATCCTGGACACCTTTTAGGGGTAGTCATTGTGATATAATGGAAAGACCTGGAATCTGAAGTGATGAGGATATAAGGTTGAATCCTGATACTGTCACTCAACTTAGTTGTGTCATTTAGCCTGTCTGAGTCTCAGTTTTCCCATCTGCAAAATGGTAGTAATTCATGGAACTAAAACATGTAAAGGATTTGGCACAAAGTGCTGTTCAACAAGTATTAGTGAATATCATTATAGGAGATATCATTGTTATTATTGTCGTTGGTTGCCATCAAGTGGTCCCAACTCAGTGACTCCAGGCATAAAGGAATGAAAGGAACACTGTCCAGTCCTGTACCAGCCCGATGATCTGTAACAGATAGAACTGTTGTAATCACAAGGCTTGCATTGGCTGATTTTCGAACGCTTCTTCTCAATCCATCTTAGTCTGGAAGCTCTGTTGAAGCCTCTTATCCATTACTCACATTATCCATTACAGATTGAACCATTGTGGTCCATAGGGTTTTCATTGGCTGATGTTTGGAAGTAGATCACCAGAGCTATTTTCTCAATCTGTCTTAGTCTAGAAGCTCTGTTGAAACCTGTTTACATCAGAGCAGCATGTAAGCTTCCATTGACAGATCCGTCTTGGAGGTGCATGTGGTGCATTAACTCAGGAATCAAATGTGGATCTCCTGCATGGAAGGGGAAAACTAAGGTGAAGACTTACAAGTTGCTAGGATGCTACAGTGAACTGAGAAGAAAGGCCTGCTGATCTCCTTCTGAAAATCAGTCACTGCAAACACTAAAGCACAGTGGTTTGATCTGCAAGGATCATGGAGATGTCACAGGACTGGACAGTGTTTCATTCCTTTGTGCATGGGGACACCGTGAGTTGGGACCATCTTGACAGTAGCCAACAACAGCAATGTATCGTATAATTAAGTCATTGATGCTTCTTGAGCAACCACTTTGTGCCAAGTCCTTTACATATTTTAGTTCCACGAATCCAATAAGATAGAAATCTTTATAACCATTTTATTTCTCTAAGGTGAATACTCTAAGGGGGAACTGAAGAAAAAATTCAAGCCTCGACTTTC
>NW_006408525.1:98302-99238 GCF_000296735.1 Chrysochloris asiatica | reverse complement strand
GATATACGATAGAATGAATGTAAAACTAATGTTCTCCCATGTAAACTATCACATAATTCACAATAAAACATTTAAAAAAAACAAAACAAAACCCTACTCTACAGCACTTAACAAAGACAAAGTGTGTGAAGAAGACCATTCACAAAGGCCTCACAGATTGGCTCTTTGATAATGTTGTCAGCAAGTGCTGTGGAGTCAGTTCCAACTCAGCTACCTTGTATAGAGTTTTTGAGAAATGACTGGTGGGTTTGAACTGCTGACCTTGAGGTTAGCAGTCCAATGCTTATCCTACAGTGTCACACCAGGATTGTTTTTGATAATGTTAGGAATTATTAATTTTTTTGACATGATATGTGGTTAGTTTCTTTTAAAAGAAGGGTACTTTTAAACAATCTAAATTTCCACCAGTAGGTGAATGAATAAAAAGTGAATATACAAAGGTAAGCCCAAAAGTATTATAAACTTTTATTCAACAAAAATAACAAAATATAAATATATTGTTTCTCAACAGATCTCCATCTATGTCTCTGCACTTCAGAAAGCAGTGTTTCCATCTCACTAACCCCCTCTCAGAAAATTCTGTAGTCTTTGATACACACCATGTCAAAGCTTCAGTAAGGGTGTCAGATCATGTTCCTTTGAAATGTTGAGGTTGGAGAACAAAACGAAGTCTGAAGGGGCAAGATTAGGCTGTAGGATAGATGGGGATAAGGTTTCCCAATGGGATTCTCGCAGAACAGCCCTTGCTATCCTGAAGAATGAGCAGGTACATTGTTGAGATGGAAAAAAATGCCTTTGTGCTATTTTCCTGGTCTTTTTCTCACTGATGTTGTTTTCAATTTTCTGAAAATTTCTTTATAATAAGCTCCTTTGTCCTTCAAGAAATTGTATCAAGATTACCTCATCCCCCTGGGATCCCGAAATACAGTTGCAATA
>NW_006408525.1:93030-94666 GCF_000296735.1 Chrysochloris asiatica | reverse complement strand
CTATGAGTCGGTTCCGACTCGATGGCACCTGACAACAACAACAAGGTGAATACGGAACCCTAGTGGCATAGTGGGTTAAACATTGGATTGCTAACCATAGGTCAGTGGTTCAAACCCACCAGCTGCTCTGTAGAAAAAAGATGAAGCTGTCTGCTCCCGTAAAGTCTCAGAAACCCTATAGAGGGTCTCTATGAGTTAGAACAGGGTTCAGTGACTCTGTAGGATAAGCACTGGGCTGTGGATCACAAGGTTGATGGTTTGATCCCACAAGCTGCTCAGAAAGAGAAAGATGAGGCTTTCTGTTCCCACAAAGATTTACAGCCCCAAAAACCCTCTATAGGGTTGCTCTGAGTCGGAACATACTCCAAGTCACTTAACAACAATGAGTCAGTCAGAATTGACTCAAAGGCAGTGGGTTTTGGTATGGAATAGCCCAGACTTCAAAATAACAATTCTTTATAAAGTTATTATTTTTTCAAAAAGCACCTATAAACATTTTGGAAAAGAAAAACTTCTTCCATGATGCACCACCTGAACCCAACCACCATGAACGTGTTGTTGTACTTCCTTCCAGGGTTTTTCCACAAGCATTTTAATAAGTGTTTATAATTAGAGGATACACATGGTTTTTCTTTTACTTAATACTGTATCACAAACATTTTCCCATGTTGCTACACGCTATTCATAACTGTTAATTTTTTTTTTTAATGGCTACATACCATCTTTAATTAAGAACTCTATGCATAAACCTCTCTGGTATTGCAGGTTTTTCCCTTAGGATAGATTCCAGAAGTCAAATTACTAAATATTTTTTTGCAGCTTCAGATTCATAAAGTCAAATTGCTTTCCAAAAAGGTGGTATCAATTTACAATGCAGTAATTTGGAGTTCTGGTGTGGTACTGTAGGATAAGCACTGGAGTGCTAACGGAGAGGTTGGTGGTTCAAACCTATCACCTGCTCCTCGGAAACCCTTTACAGGGTTGCTATGAGTCAGAACTGGCTTGATGGCATTTAACAAGTACACATCCATTGGTATTTGGGTATTACAAGTTCAGGTTTCTTTTGAATGATTTTTGAGGTACATTTCATCTTTATTGCAAGCAGTTGCCAAGTCGAAAGAAGTTAGGAAATCACAACTAGCTTTATTAATACAGAATCATGAATTAAAAGACTTTGAGGGGTGGATTAATTTCTTGTCTCCCCAAATTTTACCTTTTGCACTTCGATCATAAAGATGGATGGGGAAAATATTTACTCAGCACAATGTTTCCAAGGTTTACCCATATTGTAGGATGTATTAGAACTTCATTTTTCTTCATGGTGAGTATTTTCTATTGTGTATAAATATAACATTTTATTTATCCATCTGTTGATTGACACTTTTTGGCTATTGTGACTAATGCTGTGATGGAGATCAGTATACAGGTATCTGAGTCCTTTTTAAAAATAATTCTGGGTATATACCTAGGAGTAAAATTGTTGGAAATTGCTGGATCCTGGGGTAACTCTATGCTTAATTAAAAAAAATTTTTTTTTTTTTAGCAAAGCACATTTATTTACTAACCAACAGGCTGATCCTAATTAAACCAACACTTGAAAGAGTTGCATGTAAATGTTTGTGAGAGAAATAATTGA
>NW_006408525.1:87116-92720 GCF_000296735.1 Chrysochloris asiatica | reverse complement strand
GTTTTGACGGTGAGGGTTTTACCATCAGTAGTGATGATACAATCAGGTTTGGCCATTGCGTCCATTTTTCGCAGAGTCGGTCCCACTCCTGTTTCCTTCATGTAGTCATCAAAGCCTTTGCTGTCTATCAGGTGCCATCTTCCTACCAGCTGCTGAATGGTGGCCATGGTGGGCACAGACAGGTGGATGTGCAGAACCATCAGAGGCGGGTCTGGCAGGAGAGCGTGGTGTGTGATGCTTAACTTTTTGAGAAATGCCACTCTGTTTTCCACAGTGGCTGTACCACTTTCCATCTCTATTAGTAATAACACACTTTTAAAAGTTAATTTTCCTGTTATAATAGTAAAAATGGAATTATTAAAGACATTTGGAAAGTAGAAATAATTGAAAGATAAGAAATCACCTGTAGTCCCAACTTGACATTTTGGTGTATTTTCTCATTTCCTTCTTTTTTCCCCTAAATATTTTTCTCCTTTCGTGAAACTGTGAATCTATTATAGGAAGATTATTTTAGATTTCTCTTTTTTTCCTTAACATTATAACATTGGTATTTATATAATTGTCGACATTTATAAAACCAGTTGCTGTCAGGCTCCTATGTGTGAAGACTCCATGTATGTCAGAGTAGAACTGTGCTCCACAGGGTTTTCAATTGTTGATTTTTTAGAACTAGATTGATCATCCAGGCCTTTCTTCCCAGGTTTCTTTGAGTGGACTCGAACCTTCAACTTTTTGGTTTGCAATTGAATGCATAATCATTTGTACCACCTAAGGACTACAAGAACATATTTGTTGTTATTAAGTGCCGTTGAGTCAGTTCCAACTCATAGCAACCCCGTATAGTGTTTCTAAGGTGGTTTGAACTACTGATCTTGTGGTTAGCTGTCTATCCTACAGCACCACACAGAACTCTCCAAACACATATAGATATTCTTTTTATAGCTTATATAGTTTATTAAGGCTAATTGTCTCTTTTTCCCGCCACCTTAAGGAGGTATATACCTATGATAAAAAAAGAAAATAGCATAAATGAAAAGTCTCTTTCTCTCTTTTTGGTCATCCTGCTAAAACCATGTGGGAGCCATGTCTGACTTCTCTTGGCTTCACAAGGGGGAAAGAGAATCAAACTCAAAATCATCCCAGAGCTGATTCCTGTGAAGTGGAGGAGGTCAGGCATACTTCTACCCTACAACCTTCTTTACCCTATCCTAACACTAACCATTTCTTCCACAACACTCTCTGCTTCATGTCCGGGTTTGATAATCCAATGTAATGGCCACACAGAACTTATAACAATCTCAACGACTTTGGGGTTTATTAGGGAAGTGAACAGGGTGGATGCAGCAGTTCTCTCGTCAGGACCGGGCCTTGTCTGCCATATTGCAGGCATGCCTCACTCTTGTTTTCAGCCTCTCAGACATGTGGTCTCTTGGTCTCTGTCCTACTTGACAGCATGTGTTACAAAGTTTTTTCAGCCAGTCTGTGAATGCCCAAAGGGCACATGCTTCAAGCCAGTGTCCTGCCCTTAGGCATTCAGCTGTACTCAGTCCATAGGCCTAGAGCCTGAAGCTGCTCTGTCTCTTCATGCCACTGCCTCTGCTGTCACCTCTGTGGTCTCAGTGTCTCTAGGTAGGGATCTCACGTGTTACTCACGCTCTTCCTTCTTGATGGTCATGGGATCTTCTGTCTCTGCTTCTGATATGGCTCCATTTAAACCTACCTGGAGGAGAAAACTAACCAATCCCAGCCTTAGAGTCCTGTATACCTCATTTGCATGGTTGCACCCAATCACTTGGTGGGAATTAATAAGACTTTGGATAGAATAGCCATAGGAAGTAAATTCAAAGCACCACATGTCTTTTCTCAAGAAACCATGGCCATCATTTTCTTGTGTATTCATAGGTATTCTATGCAAGTATAAATGAGTTTTTCTACACATATTGTTTTGCACCTTACTTTCTTGTCTTTTTCGTTTAATATACCTTTAAAATCATTCTGTAACAGCACATAAGGATTTGCCTCTTTATTTTAAACAACTGATAGTGTACAGATGGAGTCCTGGTGTGGCACAGTAGGTAGGATAAGCACTGCACTGCTAACCTCAAGGTCAGTGGTTCAAACCCACTAGCCAATCCTCAAAAATCCTACCCATGAGTCAGAACTGACTCAATAGCACTTAACAACAATGATACATATTGCATGGATGTATTGTAATGTATGGCCCAGTCTCCTATTAGAGATTACTCCTTTCTTTTGTTCCTGTAGATAATGCTGTAAGCAATGGTCTTGCCCTACATGCATATGAATATGAGTCATATATTTAAGATGAATTATTTTAAAAAATACCCATTTTATTATGTTTACACAGCAAATTAGCTTTTCATGAAGTAATTCATACACAGACTGATTGGTGATATTGGTACAGTCCCCACAATGTGTCTGCGCTTTCCGCATTTCCACCCTGGATTTCCTGCTCCTCCTGCCTTCTCATTTTTGCTTTGGGGTAAATGTTGCCCTTTTGGTTTTGTGTAGTAATTGTTCTAAGGGACACATTCTTAAACTTGTTACTGTTTATTTTATAGACTATTTTTTCGTTGAGAGGTAGTGGCTTCAATTCCACTTAGAACTGAGGGGTGGCTTAGGGGAACAAACAATCTTGGATATTCCTCCAGTCTCTTATTAGGCCAGAAAGTCTCATCTTTTTATGAATTTGAATTTTGCTCGACATTTTTCACTCCCTCTAACTGGGACCTTGTATTGTGGTCCTGGTCAGAGAAGTTGGTGGTGGTAGCTGTGTGCCTGTAGTTGTTCTGGTTGCAAGTCAGGGGAGGTTGTCATCCGTGTGTTTCCTTCTATGAACTTTATAGTTCTATGTTTGACATTTAGGTCTCGGATCCATTTTTAGTTAGATTTTGTGTATGTTATGAGGTCTGGATCTTGTTTAATTTTTCTGCAAATGGATGTTCAGTTTTGCCAGCACCATTTGTTAAAGAGACTGTATTCCTCCCATTTAATGGACTTTCACTCTTGGCCAAAGATCAGCCGTCCATAGCTCAATGGATTTATATTGGATTCTCACTTCTGTTCCAGTGGTCCAAGTGTCTGTAGTTATACCATAGCAGGCTCTTTTGACTAGGGTGGTTGTATAGCAGCTTCTGAGGCCAGGCAGTGAGGCCTCTTACTTTGTTCCTTTTCAATAATATTTTAGTGATTTGGGGCCTTTTTCCTTTCCATATAAAGCTGGAGATTAGTTTTTACATTTTGTTAAATAATGTTTTTGGTATTTGGATCAGGATTGCATTATATCTATAGATCACTTTAGATTTTACAGATATTGTTACAGTGTTAAGTCTTCCTATCCTTGAGCATTATATGTTTTTCCATTTATGTAGATCCTTTTTGGTTTCCTGCAGTAGTGTTTTGTATTATTTTTAATCTATCGTTTATATCTCTAGTTTGATTTCTTCCTAAGTATTTTATTATTTTCTACCACTTGTCTGTTAGTTTGCCATACTGTGGTGGCTTGTGAGTTTCTGTGATTCTGGAAGCTATGCCACGGGTATTTTAAATACCAGCAGGGTCACCCAAGGTGGACAGGTTTCAGATGAGCTTCCAGACAAAGATAGACTAGGAAGAAGGAGAGACGAACTACTTCCAAATATTAAGTCACTGAAAACCTTATGACTAGCAGAGTTAGATACAGTACTGGAAAATGAGTCCCTCTGGCTGGAAGGCACTCAAAATGCGAATGGGAAAAAGGTGCCTCCTCAAAGTAGAGTTGACTATTATGACGTGAAAGGAGTAAAGCCCATGGGATCTTCATTTACAGATGGGGCACAACTCAAAATGAAGAGAAACAGCTTTAAAAATCCATTAGTAATCAGAACATGGAATGTGCGAAGTATGAATCTAGGAAAATTGGAAATTGTAAAAAATGAGATGGAACCATAAACATCGACATATTAGGCATTAGTGAGCTGAAATGGACTGGTATTGGCCATTTTGAATCTGACAACCACATGGTTTATTATGCCGGGAATGACAAATTGAAGAGGAATGAAATGACATCCATTGTCAAAAAGAACATATCCAGATCAGTCATGAGGTACAACGCTGTCTGTGATAGGATAATATCCATGCGCCTACAGGGAAGACCAGTTAATACCACTATTATTCAAATTTACGCACCAACCACTAAAGCCAGTAAGGATGAAATAGAAGGATTCTACCAACTTCTTCAACCTGAAATTAATCAAGCATGCAATCAAGATGTATTGATCATTACTGGTGATTAGAATGGTTGGAAACAAAGAGGAAGGATCAGTAGTTGGAAAATATGACCTTGGCAATAGAAATGATGCTGGAGATTGCATGCTAGAATTCTGCAAAACCAATGATTTGTTCATTTCAAATGCCTTCTTTAGACAATATAAAAGATGATTATACACATGGACCTTACCAGATGGAATACACAGAAATCAAACTGACTGCATCTGTGGAAAGACACAGTGGAAAATTGTATCATATCATCAGCCAAAACAAGACCAGGGTAGATTGTGGAACAGACCATCAATTACTGATATGCAAATTTAGACTGAAGCTGAAGAAAATAAAAATAAGTTCATGAGAGCCAAAATATGGCTTTGAATACATCCCACCTGAATTTAGAGATCATCTGAAGAACAGATTTGATACATTAAACACTAAAGATCAAAGACCAGAAGAGTTGTGGGGTGATATCAAGAACATCATACAGAAAGAAAGCAAAAAGTCACTAAGAAGATAAGAAAGAAGGAAAAGGTCAAAATGGATGTCAGAAAAGACACTGAAACTTGCTCTCCAGCATAGATATGCAAATGGAAGAAATGAGGAGGTCCAAGAGCTGAACAGAAAATTTCAAAGGTCAGCTTGAGAAGACAAAGTCAAATATTACAACGAAATGTGCACACATCCGGAGTCAGAAAACCAAAAAGGAAGAACACGCTCAGCATTTCTTAAGCTTGGGGAACTGAAGAAAAAATTCAAGTCTCGACTTTTGTTATTGAAGGATTCTCTGGGCAAATTACTGAATGATGCAGAAAGCATCAAAATAAGATGGAAGGGATACACAGAGTCACTGTACCAAAAGGAAGTGGTTGATGTTCAACCATTTCAAGAGGTAGCATATGATCAAGAGCCAATGATACTGTAGGAAGAAGTCCAAGGTATATTGAAGGAATTGGCAAAGAAAAGGCACCAGATGGAATACAAGAAAGTGAGGTGTCACTGGAGTCACTCACTCACTCATCTATGCCAAGAAATTTGGAAGAAAACTAACTACCTGGCCAACTGATTGGAAGAGATCCATATCTGTGCCCATTCCAAAGAGAGGTGACCCAACGGAATGTGGAAATCATCGGACAATATCTTTGATAACCCATGTGAGTACAGTTTTACTAAAGGTAATAAAGAAATGGCTGCAAGCATCATCGACAGAGAACTTCCAGAGGTTCAAATCGAATTAAGAAGAGGACATGGAATGAGGGATATCATTGCTGATGTTTGATGGATCTTGGCTGAAAGCAGAGAATATTAGAAACATGTTTACCTGTGCTTTATTGACTA
>NW_006408525.1:84182-86376 GCF_000296735.1 Chrysochloris asiatica | reverse complement strand
AAGATGATCAAACTTTGTCTCTCATACTTCAGATATATTGTTAGGAGGGACCAATCACTGTGGTAGAGTATCATGTTTGGTAAGGTGGACCATCAGAGAAAAAGAGGACTGTGATATGGACTGGCAAAGTAGCAGCATTAATGGGCTCAATCATGGCAACAGTTGTGGGGTTGGCCCAGGATTGGTCAGTGTTTCATTCTGTTGTGCATAGGGTCACTATGAGTCGGTACTGACTCCATGGCACCTAACAACAAGAACAACATTTTATTATTTTGGGGCCTATTGTAATGGTGTTTTTTTTCCATTTCCTATTTGTAGTTCTCTTTGTTAATGTAGAGGAATCCAGCTGATTTTTGTGTGTAGATCTTGTACTAGTTCTAGCAATTTTCTTGCGAAGTCTCTGGGATTTTCCATGTATAAGATGTCATCTATGAATAGAGATAATTTTACTTCTTCCTTACCAATTTGGATGCCCTTAATTATTTCCAATTCCTGCTTTATTGCTCACACTAGAACTTGCAGTACAATATTGAATAAGAGTGGTGATAAAGGGTATCCTTGTCTTGTCCCCATTCTCAACGGGAATGTGTCAGTCTGTCTCCATTGAGAATAATGTTGGCTGTTAGTTTTGTGTTGTTGTTGTTGTTAAGTGCTGTTGAGCCAATTCTGACCCATAGCAACCCTGTATAGGGTTTACAAGGAGCAGCTGGTGAGCTTGAACCATTGACTTTGCAGTTCAAACAACTTTGCGGTCTGATGCATTAGCCCACAGCGCCACAATTGTGCTGAGGAATTTCCTATTTTGCTGAGATTTTTTATGACGGAAGACTGTTGGATTTTATCAAATGCTTTTTCTTCATTGATTAGATGATCATATGATTCTTTTCTTTTGCTTTGTTTATGTGGTGAATTACACTGATTGATTTTCTAATGTTGAACCATCTTTGCATCCTTGATATAAATTCCACTTGATCATCGTGTATTATTTTTTATATATTGTTGAATTCTATTGGTTAGAATTTTGCTGGGAATTTTGACATCTATATTTCTGAGAGCAGTACAGTGGCTCTGTAAGATAAGCACTGGATTAAAAACCACAAGGTTGGCAGTTCGCATCAACCAGCTGTTCTGTGGGAGAAAGATGAGGCTTTATGCTCCAACAAAGATTTACAGCCTTGGAAACCCTATACAAGAGTTGGAACAAAGTCAACAGCACTTTACAGCAACAACAATAACATATTTATGAAGGATATTGGTCTCTATTTTTTTCTTTTTTGATGCTGGCTTTTCTGGCTGCAGCATCAGGGATATGCTGGCTTCATAGAGTAAATTAAGGAATAGTTCTTCTTTTTCTATGTTCTTGAATAGTTTGAGACAAGATGAAAACCACTCAATGGGGATTCTACCTTCCCCCTTCCCCAGCACAGTCTGAAACTAAACTCCCTCTTGAAAGCTTTTAGGCCAGTCACTCAGTCACTTCATTCCTTTATAGTCCCCATTTTAGGTAGTCAGTGTCTAAGTTGCCCATCCCTACCAACCCTGTGTATAGAGGGGATGGGAATTATCCTTATTGTGAAGATTCCGTCTCTCTTGGTTGGTATTTTAAGCTACAACATCCCTAAGTATAGGTCAAGTTCAGCATGATTACCTTTTAAAATTTTTATTTTTATGTAGTGATTTGTTTTTTTCATTCAGCAACTTTGCCAAACTCTTTTATTAAATATAACAATTTATCTATATATTTTCTTTGAGGTGTTTTTCCCCCTAAACTTGATTTATTTGGTTAAGAATATACACAGCAAAATATATACCAATTCAACAGTTTCTACATGTACAATATATCATGGGATATTTTTAGTTTAAGGTTTAAACATTTTCTCAGGGAAATCAGCGTCCATCATGGCTCCAGAAAGTCTGGAGTAAATTAGAATTTTAAATTTTGTTCTACTATTTCTCCTTTTTTGATCAGTGTTCTTCTATGTGATCTTTTTTCTTTTTTTTTTTTCACAAATAAGATCTTTTATTTGTCATCATTGAAAGTCTGCATTTTAAACAGATTCTTGAACTGGTGGTTCATAGCCATCAGCTCATTCAACTTTAGCACCTGTCTCATCTCTAGTAGTTTTTCCAGAACTACTGCCTTCACCATGAAGCTCCATGAGTTTTCCCAACTCAAACTTGGGCTTCTTCAGCA
>NW_006408525.1:81074-83542 GCF_000296735.1 Chrysochloris asiatica | reverse complement strand
TCTTTCTTAGAAAATGGATCAACCACTTTCTTCTTGGCTCCTTTTTTGCCACCTTTTGTAAGGCGCTTGTTCTTGCAGACTGCCATGGTGCTGCTCAGAGAGCCAAAAGGCCTTCTATGGGGTCTTTGATTAAAATATTCATTAATGTAGCCAGGCACCATCCAGTTCTTCTGGTGGTCTCATAGTAAAGGAGGCAATTAGCCACAAATTCCATTTTCTCCTTCTATTTCTGACTTTCTTTCTTCTGTTGCTCCAGGTGAATAATGACCAGTTGTTATGTTTTGGACGGCCAATAACTTTCAAGCTTTTAAGACCCTAGGCACTATGCAATAAACTAGGAGCTAGAACAAAAGAACTAAACATGTTATTAGGTCAATTAACCCAACAGTTTTTTCAGGTGGGGAGGGGGACCCACAACATTTGATTTCTTATTATGTGTCAGCATGGTACTTGGGAGCTTAAGTGTATTACATCTTTTAATAAAGCAATACTAAGATGTAAGGACACATGTATCCAGACAGGGAATTGAAGCTGAGAGGGGGCAAGGGCTTGCCCAGTGTACAGAGCCGTAGTCTCAGTACTAGCTGTTAGGCTCAGGTCTGTCTGAACTCAGAGTTTCCTCACTTAAATGCAATTTGCTGGGTCACCAAATTGAAGGACATCATTTTGGGTCAAAATGTGGATATAGAGACTGATTTAGAAATATTCATTGTATATTCATTCCAAACAAAAATAAAGTGATCATTGTCTAAAATTTGGAATCAAGTGAAAAACAGAAAGGAAAAGTTACTCATGGGTCTATCATTCACTGTCAAGCAATCATCTCTTTAGCAAATGTTTGTACTTCCACATAGCTCAGCTGGGCACAGTGCTCATTGGCTCACCCCAGGCAAAGAATAACCAGTTAACCAGGTGCTGGTGAGTCTATTCTGACCCATGGCAACCCACGTATGAGAGAGAATGTGAGAGTAGAACTGTGCTCCGTAGGGTTTCCAATGGCTGATTTTTCAGAAGTAGATCATTAGACCTTTCATCCAAAGCACCTGTGGGTAGATTAGAACTTCCAAACTTTCTTTTAGCAGCTAAGTGTTTAACTATTTGTGCCAAACTGGAACTCCAATGGACATTTAGTAACTTTATGAACCTACACCTTTTGATTATAATGATTCCTACTGGCAGGAGATGGGAGGGAGCATAGCAGCCAGTGAGGAACATTGCCTTCTCCTTCAAGAAACAACTTGCAGGTCAGCTTAAGGAATGCAGTCAGCTGATGTAGCACTTAGAGGAGCCTCTCTGGTGTTTGAGTTAGGCCACACTCTTCCCAAGAGCTCCCAAGCCAATCACTGGTCTTGGGGTAGGTAAGAGAGCCTGGTCAGTTTTGTCCAGTGTGGGGCTTCTCTAATAGACAATCTTTGCTTTACTTCCCACTGGATTGCCTATGACTTTGCAAGATTCCCATGGTGGTCTGAAATGTCCCTGACTTATTTTCTTCCTCCCCTCTTTCCTTTCACAGAATCCAATCTGCTTCACACTCTAATGACTTTCCTTGCACAGTCCTGCTTTCTGCCCCTTTATCTTTCATCATTTTTCTTAACCACTCCCCCTCCACCACCAATAAATCTTTCACTTGTAGCACCATCTTCATAGCTGCTTCCTGGAGGACCCAGATTGATATATATATATATATAAGTAATAACTACTTAATGCCTGTTAATGACTGTGCATATTCCTGAGCTTGTATTTAATCTTTGAAAAGTTAAGTTTAGAATTTCTACATTGGATTCAACATACCATTTATCTTAAACTTAAAATATAGCATAAAAGTATTGATAACAATTGTTTGTTTTTTGGGTATTTCACGCAGTTAGGTAATTTTTATTTACTTAAAAAGTACAAAATATTTTAAGGATGAAAAAAAATAGTAGAATAGTATATAAGGCATCTAAGAAACCATTAGTGAAACACTGAATGAAAGATTGGAGACAATGGAAACTAAGCTCAACAAAAACAAAGATGGACAGGTAATATTGAAAAAGGAGAGGAATTATTATTATTATTATTATTATTAACTAATAAAGTACATGTTCCTTACATATTACACCTGCCCCTTTTATAAACATTTCTTTTCAAAAGTCACATGTGTAGGCTCAGAATCACATGGTATTATAGAAGGGGTTGGTTGTCCGTTTTTTATCATTTGCCTTTTTAAGTCTCCTAAGGGGGTGAGTTCTGCCATGTTGCTGACGGGGTGCCACAGACAGTCCTGGAGCTGGGCCTACACATTGTAGTCCCTGGGTCTGTAGCAAAGGAAGGCCTCCTTCAGAACTAGTCAATTCAGGTCCTGCCCCGGGGAGCGAACACTGCTGACTGTAACCAAATTCTTTGGCGTACTGCACAAGAGGCCTCTGCACTGGCTTGCTCTGTACAATACACTCCGTGGTTTTGAGTTGCTCTACAAAATACTTGGT
>NW_006408525.1:76594-80779 GCF_000296735.1 Chrysochloris asiatica | reverse complement strand
TCTCATTTGGGATGGTTTGGTGAGCCCAGCCTGGCAAACCACTCGGGACTCAATTTCTTTAGCACGTTCCTTCACCACACTGGCACAGTGGCTGAGGCCCTTTACGCTGTCACTACTAGAGCTATGTGTGAGTCGACAGGCTACATGTGATGCGTCCAGTTTTTCTTGGAACGCCTCCACGGTGTCATCAAGTTTGTTATTTAAGCTTAGGTCTTCACTACTTAACTGGGAGCACTTATGTGACACCTCATTACCACTGGAGAGGGGGCCCACCTGACCTTCCGCCCAGCTACCCTGGTGTGTGCAGGGATCATCATCAGTGCTGCTGCTTTGCTGTATGAAGCCCTCCAGGTGAACTGTGGTCTGGGGATTCAGGTAATCCACGGGAGATGGTATATGGGTTGTGTGACTGACAAAAGGTGCTGTTGTCCCTAGGGGTGTCAATGGGCTGTTGCTCCTGTCTTCAGGGCTGCTCAGAGTGGAGGGCAGGCTGGTGGGCCTGTCCTGCTCAGGAGAGGAAGCATGTGACAGAGGTAGCACTTGGGGGTGCATAGCAACCTGGTCAGGGCCGAGAGTCCTGTTCAGATTTTCATCCAGTGCACAGAGCACAGTGATGGACTTCTCTGCTTTCACTGCCCTCCGCCCTTGCTCCCCACTCTTTTGGGTGGTGGCTCCATCAGCTTTTGGCCCAGGGTGATCAGGCGATGTGACTGCGTGTGTATACTCGATGATTTCTATCCTCTTGGGAAGGGAAAGAGGCACGGCTTGTGTCTCAGACCCTTGGCCTGAAAGCACAGCCCTTTGCTCCTTCAGGACTTCTTCCTGCTGCGTTCTAGCATCTGACTCTGGACAGTCCTGAGGGGCTGACACGGGGTGAAATTCCAGCAGCATGGATGCTGGAGCCATGACTTTCTGCTCAGACAGGGGCAGTGAGCCAACTTCATATCCACTATATTCCCCTTTGCCCTTGCTCATCTCTGATTCCTTATGGACAACTGAAAGTTCCAGAGTGGCCTCATCACTTTTCCCTTTTGGTGCTAGGTGAGAGGAATTATTTTTAATGCTCTCCATTGCTGTGTGCAGCTAAGGTTAAGAATCATGGGCATAGCTAAATCCATTCCCCTGATGGAAGGAGAAAGAAAAGGAGCTGTCTTATAAACTCTGGATAAGGTTCATTTCACTGGCCCCACCTCTGCCTCTGAGAACAGGGTTGGGTCAAACTCACCTTGTTCTACTCTGCAATACCTATCATAGTTCACTGCCTGTCAGCTAGCAATGGTGGTTTAGTTAGTGGGCATTGGAACAAGAGAGATTAGGTTCAAATCCTGGCTCCATCTCTTGCTAATTGGGCATCTTGGGCAAGGTGTTTAACCTCTTCAGTCCGATTTCCTTAATAGCCACAACAGTGGACTCAAATATTCCAATGATGATGAAGACAGTGTAGGACCGGACACCATTTTGATATAAGGTAATTGTAATCAGATCTGACTGGATGGCACTTAGCAACAATAATCCTATTTCCTTAGTTATAAAATGAGGGTTATGGTAGTACCTACCATTGAGCCTCTGTCCTATTCCCCAAACCTCTTTTGAGCAGGCTCCTGCTGGGCATCCTGAGGGTCAGGAGAACAGTGTAAGCAGCAGTTGTTCCACTGACCAACTCCAAACCAGGAGAATAGACTTCTGCTCTTTTCCAGTCTAGGTTTCTTACAAGTGGACCTGGAGGAGAACAGGTGAGACATATGATTGACCACTCAGACTGACCAACCTTCTTTGGAGAAACAACAGGTATAGGCTGAACTCAGTGGCCTCCTTGAGTCCACAGGTTCAAGTTCATCCTTTATCATGTATAATTCAGATGCTATTCCTCATGACCTCAAGTTACATTGTGGAACAAACTATTTTCTAACTTCTCAGAACTTCCTCTAAGGTGGAGCTAGTTGAACTCTGTGACCCTGTCTCAGATGACTGTTTATTTTAACATCATAAATTGGGAGACCCATTGCAAGGGCTCCTGGATGTAAGGCATATACTGTTTCAGCTTTTACTGATTCCTATTTGGTTAAACTTCTCCTGTGTTCCAGGCTGTTTTAGACTCCTTGCCTCCCTCCACCCCCGAGGTCCTGATGTGGCACTGTGGGCTAATGCTCTGGACTGCAAAGTTGATTAGAACCACAAGGCCAGTGGTTTAAACTCACCAGTTACTTCTTGGAAAACCCATACAGGGTTGCACTTTTTTTTTTTTTTCAAGTAAAAGGATGTTTATTGATACTAAGTGGAGTCCTAGTGTGGTGTTGTGGGCTAATGTGCTTGACGCGTAGTTGACTTGAACCACAAGGTTGGTGGTTATGGAAACAGCCGCTCCTTGGAAACCTTATGCAGGGTCACTATGAATCGCAACCAACTTGACAGCACTTAACAACAAGTGATGTAGAAGTTTTTTGTTTAATTACTTTGAACATTATTTCTCTAACAGTTTCTCAAATAACAGTATCAAAATACAAATATTCTTAAACTAAGATACAAAATCACCTTAGAGAATTACTGAAAGATGCCATTTTGACCAACATGGCCCAGCATCTGTCTTAGTTCCTTTCTCCTTCAAGTTAGCTTTGAAACAAACAAACAAATGAAAACCACCTAGACAGCGAGGCAGGGGCTAGCTGATATATGAAGACTGTGGCAGAAGATGAAGAGGATCAATGACATACTTGAAAAGACCAAACCCAGTCACAGAAATCTTCCCATTGGTATAACCCAGTGGAATGCAAACTACATAGTGGACAGACTTTGGAAATCCAGCTCTGTGTTGAAGGGCTAAGGCATTTAGACTCCTACTTCATTTTAAAGGACTTCCCAGCAAAATCATTTTCCAGTGTCCTTTTCCTGGGTCTCTCGCTCTCTTTTTAAATAAAGTTTTATTTTCAAAATGTACATTTGTTGGACCTGTTCGTCATGCGCCCTTCCCAGCAGTGGGAGCATTTCTACCTTTGATGTTTCTGGTATAAATTACTTGAACTCTGTGTTTTAAAAGCAGCTTGGTAAGTCCTTTACGAAGCAGTTTCTGAAGGGGACAAGTTTTCAGTCTCTCAGAAGACAGCTGGGGTTACAAGCTTATATAGTTGGAAACCTCCATATAGAGTTCGTTATATGTGACTTTGTCATACAAGACCAGGTTATTGAGCTTGTCCCCAACGCCAATCCTTTTTTGGCCTAGCCCCCAGATTAGTTCACTGAATCTTTGTCTTTCTTAATGGATTTTCTGCCATCTTTTGTCTTCTTGTTGTGGCACTGCAGAGATTCATGTTGGGGAAAGAGAGTCGCTGCTACCACTGCGGCCTTGCTAAGATGGCTAGAGTCCTCACTTTTGTGGTCATAAAAAAATAATTGTTTTATCGATGAAGATCAAAGACTACAGGCTTCACTGTGGATTACAATACACATCACATCAATGTGATGAAAACAAAACTCCTCACCATTAGACTATTAAATAACAACATGATAAATGAAGAAAAGATTGAAGTTGTCAAAGATTTCATTTTGCTTGGATCAACCATCAAAACTCATGGAAGCAGCTGTCAAAAAATCAAACGAGACTTCCAGCAAGATGGCGCACTAAGTAGGCACCAAAAACCAAAAAAAATGTGCTAATGTTTCTCTTCACTAATTTTCTCTTTCTCCACAGGTTCTTCTGGAGCTTTGTTATTGTTTTTGATAGTTGCCACCGAGTCGAGCTAATTCCGACCCATGGCAACCCCATATATTACAGAATAGAACTGCTTCACATATAGGGTTTTCTCATTTGTATAGTGCTGTAGGATAAACACTGGCCTGCTAACTGAAGGTCAGGGGTTGAAAACCACAGGCTATTCCTCAGAAACCCCTCTACAGAATCACTATGAGTCAGAACCATTTTTTTTTTCTTAAATGTTTTATTGTGAATTATGTAATAGTTTACATGGGAGAACATTAGTTTACATTCATTCTATCGCATATCGTCTCATTGCCATGGTTACAGTCCCCTCCATGCAATCCTTCCCCTGTACCTCCCAGGTCTTCAGCACACGGTTGCTCTCTCTCTCTGGATCTAAAGTCTCCAGCTGCTCCATTGCTCCACGTCATCATCTCTGACTCCATTTCAGGCATCACTGCTTCTCTGGGTAGGGTCCCGCTCTCTGCTCTTCT
>NW_006408525.1:64681-66019 GCF_000296735.1 Chrysochloris asiatica | reverse complement strand
GAGCTCTTTACAACACTTCCACCCGATCCGCCATCTCTTGATCTTATCTTACAGCTTTGTTAAAGATTTTATTAGCTCCAACAGTTTATTTTATTTTTTTGTTGTGGATTCTTTGGGATTTTCTCTCTATAAGATCGTGTCATCTGCAAATAAGCATATATTTTATTTTACTTGTTTCTTTTTAATGCTGTGTATTTATTTCTCCTTCCTAATTTCTCTAGTTAAAACCTTTTGTGCAGTATTGAATAGAAGTGATGAGAACAGACATCCTTGTTCTTGTTTCTGATCTTAGGGGAAATGTATACAGTCTTCACCCATAAGAATGTTAGCTGTGGAATTTTTATTGTTGTTGTTGTTATGTGCCATGGAGTCGGTTCTGATTCATAGCGACCCTGTATAGGGTTTCGGAGGCTGTAAATCTTTACGGGAGCAGAAAGCCTCATCTTTCTCCCACCGAATGGCTGGTAGTTTCGAACTGCTGACCTTGCGGTTCGCAGCCCGATTCATAACCACTACACTACCAGAGCTCCTTGTGGAATTTTTATAGATGTTTTTAATTAAGTTGAGGAAATTCCCTTCTATTCCTAGTTTGTTGAGAGTGTGGTTTTTTTAATCATGAAAGAATATTGTATTTTGCTAAAAGCTTTTCTGCCACTATTGAGATGATTATGTGGTTTTTGCTTTTTTTCCTATTATGTGGTATATTGCATGAATTGACTTTTGCATTCCTGGGCTACTTGGTCATAGAGTATACTCTTATATACATTTTTAAATTCAGTTTGCTAGCATTTTGTTGAAGACTTTTATATTTATATTCATAAAAGATAATGGTCTATAGTTTTCTTTTCTTATGATGTCTTTGTCTGTCTGTGGTATCTTGACCTCACAGAATGAGTTAGGGAGTGTTCACCTCTCATTTTTATAAGAATTTGAGAAAGATTGGTGTTAATTGTTTAAACTTTTTGTAAAAGTCACCAATGAAACCTTGTGGTCCTAGTATTTTATTATTATTATTATTAACTCAATCTCTTTACATGTTAGAGGTTTGTGTAGATTTTCTGTTTCTTCTGTATGTTTCTAGGAATCTGTGTGCTTCCTCTAGATTTCCTAACTTGCTGATGATATGCAGTTGTTCATTGTATCCCTGTATAAACCTTTATATGTCTGTAAAGTCAATAGTAATAGTCTCTGTTTCATTTCTGATTTTAGTAATTTGAATCCTTTTTATTTTTTTATCATTCTAGCTAAACGTTTGTCAATTTATCTAAAGGTTTGTTGACTTTTTCAAATACCTGGCTTTTGGTTTTGCTATTTTCAGTATGATTTTTCTAGTCTCTA
>NW_006408525.1:58106-64581 GCF_000296735.1 Chrysochloris asiatica | reverse complement strand
TGCCCTCTCTTCTTATCAGCTGGACACTTCACTCTCCACTCTAGTCCTCTGTGGCTATGTCACTGACTCTGGGCCCAAGAGTCCCCAGGTCTTGCGACATTGCTGGCCAACCAGGTCTTCACCGGGGTTCACAGAAGTCTATTGAACGTTGTAGGGCTTAGCTCACCGCTTCATTGCTGTTTTTCCCTCACTTCCCCTTATCGCTGTCGAGCGTGGTCACCAATCACGAGTCAGAACCAATTTGATGACACTTAATAACAACAAAAACAACAATTATAATGGAAGCAGATCACCACACTTTGCCTTACGCAGTACTGCTGGGTAGGTTTGAACTGCCAAGCTTTAGGTTAGCAGCTGATTGCAAGCCACAGGACCCACACAGACTCCCATCTGAATCTTTAACTTACCCTGAATTCATTGACCTCACTTTTTATTTCTGCTGATTTAGTTTGATACCGTCTCCTTGTCCAAGAGAATAAACTGCTCCCTCTGAGTAATACCATCACCCAACACTTACCTCATAGGTTATTGTGGGAAGTAATTGAGATAATGTGCCTAAGTACCAGGTGCATTGTAAATACTTATATAAATTAGCTGTAATTATGTAAACAAATAACATCCTGTGTGGTATGAACTATGATGGCAGGAAGTACAAAGTGCACTGAAAATGCTTAGTAAACTGAGGAATGTTAAACAGTTACTAGTTATTGTTACTGTGTGTTTGGTAATACAGCATTCCCAACAAGCACCTCTAGTTGCTTCTTCATCAAATATTTATTAACATCAGCAGTAGTCATTTGTCATATTCACAGATGCCCAGTGTCTTTTGAATTTTCTTTTTGTATTTGGGCAAATTCTTCTTATGCCATCTCAGACAGGGAGTCCTGGTGTGGCACTGTAGGATAAGCACTTGACTACCGCAAGGTTGGCGGTTCAAACTCACCAGCCACTCCTCAGAAACCCTATACTGGGTTGTCATCAGTCGCAACTGACTCGATGGCACTTAACAACAATAACAGTGAAGGAGTCAGAACTCAATTTCTTAGCTTTCCCCATGAGTGGGCTGCACTATTCAGATGCATTTGTGCAATTAGGATTCCAGTGTTAGCTACAGGAAAAACAGGCTGTAGGTGGAGCTGCTCTGTTTGCCACCATGGATGGTAGCAGATGGGCCTAGCTTTTGATGGTGGCAGTTGCAGTGGTTCTTAGTGGTTTCAAGGCCAAGTGCGATGGACAGTGGAATCACTGCTGGCTAGCTACAGCAGGGAGTGCAGCAGGCCCAGCTTCCTGGCACTTGGAGCTTAGCATTGATAGTAATTCCTTATCAGGGCATGGTTTTGGGTGTTACTTCTGGATGTTTTTTTCTCAAGTCTGCTCTTGAATGAATTTCTTTTTTGCTTTGTTGAGCGAGGCACCAAAACCATGTCAGTCCTTTTCATCAGAATGACTGCAGAGAATGGACAAAGACTTCCTGAATCCTCCTGCTTTTGGATGCTTTTGGCAGAAAGAGGTCTCACTCTTCTTTCTTCGTGACTTCAGTCCAGGCATGGAGGGCTCTGTGATATAATTAAAAAATAACAACAAAAAGCCCAAACCAATTGCTTGACTCATGTCAGCTCCATGTGTGCTAGAGTACAATTGTGCTCCAAAGGGTTTTCAGTGGCCGATTTTTTTGAAAGTAGATCATTAGGTCATTTTTCCCAAGGTGCCTGTGAGTGAACTTGAATTGTTAACTTTTTAATTACCAGTCCAGTGCTTAACCATTTATGCCACCCAGGGACTCCCTGGGATACAATTGTGTTGTTGTTGTTGTTAAGTGCCGTCGAGTCAGTTCCGACCCATAGCGACCCTGAATAGGGTTTCCAAGGCTGTAAATCTTTATGGGAGCAGAAAGCCTCATCTTTCTCCCACGGAACAGCTGGTAGTTTCGAACTGCTGACCCTGTGGTTCACAGCCCAATTCGTAATCACTACGTTACCAGAGCTCCTTGGGATACTTCTTATTGTTGAGGTCTCTGAGAGAGAAATCATTTTCACAGAGGGTGTCTGGTCACTGTCAGGAAAGGAAAGCCCGGGTCCTGTTCAGGAGTTTTACTTCAGCTTATTTTTCTTCTCCATCCACAGAATGAAGCGTACTGCTAATCAATCCCAATTTTTTTCTATTAAAATTTTCTACTTTTTTTTTTTAAATTAAACTTTTTATTATGAATTGAGCGAAGATTTACAGAGTAGATTATCAGTTTTATGGTCAACAAATCATAGACTTTGCCTCATTACAATGACTGCAATCCCCTCCAAATACCATCCATTCACAGTATTGACCTCTATTCACTTTCACTCTTGCATTCCTTCTTGTGTCCCAGGAACTTCACCTTTCCTCTGCCAGCCTCCCTGCCCTGAAACCCCTGTTTACATGTGTATGCTCTCTACCCAGGGAATAATTTTCCCTCCTCACCTCCCAAGTAATCATCATAGAATGTTTCTTTTATCAATGAAACCTTTTCTTTTTACAACAGTGGTTTCATGCAATATTTGTCCTTTTATGATTGACTAATTTCACTAAGTATAATGTCCTCCAGGTTCATCCATGTTGTAGAGATGTTTTGCAGATTCATCATTATTCTTCAGTCTTGTGTAGTAGCCTGTGGTGTATATGTACCAACGTCTGTTTAACCATTCTTCTGCTTTCTCCATCTTTTTGATGTGCATCTTATAGACAGCATATGGAAGAATCCTGCTTTTCTATCCATTCTGCTGTTCTCTGTCTCTTGACTGATGCATTCAATCCATTTATACCCAGTGTAATTATGAACAGGTACCAATTGATTGCTGTCATTTTGTTGTATGTTTTCTTGTGGTGGTTTCATTGTTCTACATAATTTTTGGTGTTGAGCTCATTTTATTTGTAAGTTTTCTTTTTTTTTTTCCCATTCACTTCTGTTGTGTTAATGCTGATTTCTCTCTTTTTAAAATCTTGATGGGCAGATGTGTTAACTGTTAACTTTCTTTGAGGTTACCCTGTAATTTATTATTTTTTTCCATGTTTAAAACCATCTGTTTTATCTTGAAATCTAATTGACTTCCTCATCATTTAGAAGTTCTATATCTATACTGTTCCCTCTTTTTGCTTTGTAGTTGACATCATCATATATTGTTATCTCTGGTTCCCTATTTTTGTTGTGTAGATTTGTAGTGGTGCTATAGGATAAACACTTGACCACAAGGTCGGTTTGAACTGCAAGGTTGGTGGTTCAAACTCACCAACTGCTCCTCAGAAATGCTGTAAAGGTTTGCTATGAGTCAGAACCAACTTAAAGGCACTTAACAACAACAACAACAACAACAGAAACAGGTCTGTTTTACTTTAAATACTTCTAAATCTAGATTGAGTTCTGAGTGGTGTTGTCATGTGTGGTCATCTCAGGTTGTTTTCTGCTGCGGTTGGTTCTCAATCCAAAGAACACCCTTCAGTATTTTTTGTAAAGTTCGTCTAATTCAAATTATCACAAATTCCTTTAACTAGTGTTTATCTGGAAATGTCCTAATTTTACTATCTTATTTGACACAACTTTGCTTAGTATATGATTCTGGTTGGCAATTCTCTCTCCCCTCTCCCCACAAGAGTATTGGGTAGGTCATCGCATTGCTTTCTTGCCTACATGGTTTTTGCTGATAAATAAGAGTTCAGTCTTATTGATTGTTCTTTTGAGGTAATTTTTAGTTTTTCCCAAGCTGCTCTAAGGATTCTTTTTTGTTTTTAGTTTTGGAAAGTTTGATTCTGATATGTCTTGGTGATTTTCTTGGGTTCTATCCTGTCTAGTTTCATTCATCTTCTTGTATGCTTATTTTCTTGTTTTTCATGATGTTAGGAAAGTTTTCTTCCAACAACTCTTCAACAATTTTATCTGTGTTTTTAATTGTCTCTTCCTATTCTGGAATTCTGATCACCCATAAGTCCCCCATAAGTTGTTACTCTTCATGGTATCCCAAATAACTCTTAGGCTTTCTTCATATTTTTTTTTTCTTTCATTAATTTTTCTGATTGTTCTTCTAGCATAAATTATCTTCTAGCATAAATTTATCTTCAAGCTCATAAATTTGGGCTTCCATTGCTTTGAATCTACTCCTTTGTCCTTTCAATATATTGTCCATTACTGTAACCTTATATTTAGTCTTTTGGATTTCTAATGGCAGGTTTTGTATTGTTTCAAAATTTGCATTTATTTTGTTTATGTGTTCTTGTAGTGTTTTCCTGAAATTTTCTAACCTTTTTTTTTGTGTATATTCTCCTTGCTTTCCTTGATCTTTCTATCAATCCTTTGATGGTACCTAAATATCATTCTTCTGGATTCTTTTTCAGTTAATTGCATTACCTTATCTTCCTCAGAATGTTTTTTTTAGTTCTGCATCTTGGTCATTTGTTTGAGCCATTCTCTTTTGTTTCTTTGTCCAAGTTAAAATTGTTTGCTGTTTCTGGGACATTGTGGTGTTGTCATGCTTGTATTTAAATGATGATTATATACTGAAGTGTTTTTAAGCTCTCACCAACTGGCTACTGTGGGTGTGTGTAATTGGAGAATGTAAGTGTGTGCACTATTCTCCATTTGAAATTTGTACACCTCAATTTAGGATGGTTTTGGCTGGTGTTTGCTGCTGTCCATCATTGATCAGGGGGTATAGGAGCTGGTATTGGCTCTTGCCCAGTAGGTGGAGCTGCAGAGGGTGGGATTGTGGCTGGGCTATTTGAGCATCTTTGCTGTCTCCTGTTGCATGCGGAAGAGGAGAACCCCTTCCCATCACCACATACAGAAGAAAACAAAGCAGAACAAACAATCAAGCAACCAACAATGAAAAGAGAAAGAGAAAAAAAAGAAGTAAAAACAAATACTTTTAAAAAAAAGTTTAAACAATGTATGATAACTAAATTTTAAAAATATATGATAACTAAAAAGAGAAAAGAAGAACAGGAAAATGGAGTTGTAGAAGAGAAAAATAAAGAGAAAATTGAAGGAAGAAATAAAAACAAACAGAAAAACCAGGGGGTGGGAAGATAAAAAGAGAAAGAATAGTAAAGAAAGATCAAAAGGAAAAAAAAAAAGGAAGAAGGATAAATTTCAAGGGAATATAAAGAGAAGAAGAAGGACAAGAAAGAATAAACAAACAAAAGCAATGAAACAATGAAAGGAAAAAACCAAACCCAAAGCAAAACATTCAATACAGCTGTTGGACCCTCAGTTTTCAGTTAATTAACAGAGAGACAGGGGGCGCAACACGAACGATCTAGTCACACTATAGAATGGTCAACCATCTGAGATCCAAAGGGCAGCATTTACCTAAAGAAAAAAGTCAGAAGGGTTGGGAAAGAACGTAGCATGGAAACAAGAATCTCAGGGAGGAAGTGGGTTAAGTGATGTTACACTGAGGGGAATGCCGTCATTGAGTATATGGTTTGTTGATTGTAAAACTGATGATCTGTTCTGTAAACCTTCATTCAATTCACAATAACAATAACAAGGAAAAAAGAAAAGCAAAGAAATAACAAGGGAAAAAAGAAAAGCAAAGAAATAACAAGGAAAAAAGAAAAGAAAAGAAATAACATCTTGGAAGAATAGAAGAATGTGTGTTGGTCCCCATCTTAGCATACTTGCTCTAGGGTCCCTCACACCTGCCCTCCACACCCTCACCTCCATCAGATCTACCTCACAACAAGATTTTCAAAGAAACCCCTGCCAAGTCATCAGAAGCTAACCGACCCACACAGCAGGTGCCCAACCCAGGAATAAATAAAGAAGCTGATAGAGAAACTTTGTGGTTGGGAATATCTGAGGGGGTGTTCCTAATACAAGATAAAGGAGACAAATACTAATCGTGCACCAAAATTTTTTTCAACTATGTTTTTTGTGTGATTTTCAGTATAAAAGTCTTACACTTAATTAGTAAAAATTTATTTTGAAGTATTCTTTTCTATACTATTTGTAAATGGGATTCTTTTCTTGATTTATTTTAAAATTATTCATTGTTAGTGTAGAAGGAGAGTGCTGGCATGGTGCTGTGGGTTAATGCCCTGGACTGCAAAGTCGGTTTGAACTGCAAAGTTAGTGGTTCAAGCTTACCAGCTGCTCCACGGTTTGCTATGGGTTGGAACCAACTTGACGGCATTTAACAACAACAACAGTGTAGAAGGACTCCTTGGTATGGTGCTATAAGATAAGCACTAGACTGTAAACTACAATGTTGGTGTTCAAACCCCCCAACTGCTCCTCGAGAACCTCTATACAGGGTCACTATGAGTCAGAACTGACTCTATAGCAGTTTACAACAACAACAAGTGTACGGAAATACTACTGATTTTGTTGTTGTTTTAGGCATATATAATAATGTACATCTCCAAAGGGCACATTCTGTAAGTCGGCTCCTGGCCACCAGCTCTTAGTCTTTCTCTTCTTAGTCCATGAATCTAGAGTCATCAGCCGCTC
>NW_006408525.1:48576-53586 GCF_000296735.1 Chrysochloris asiatica | reverse complement strand
GAACCGCTGACCTTAAGGTTCGCAGCCCGATTCGTAACCACTACGCTACCAGAGCTCCTTCCTGGTGTGTGGTGCTGTGGGTTAATTCACTGGACTGCAAAGCTGGTTTGAACTGCAAAGTTGGCGGTTCAAGTTCACCTGCTGCTTCTTGGAAACCCCGTCCAAGGGAACCCTGTGTATGAATCAGAACAGACTTGACAGCACTTAACAACAGCAACAACACTTGATTTAGGTTAGACACTTATTTTCTAGTTTCTTAAGGTAAAAGGCTATTGCTTGCAGACCTTTTTAAAATATAGGCATCTGAAGTAAATTTCCCTCTGATTACTGCTTTCATTATACCCCATTGGTTCTGGTATGCTGTGTTTTCATCTTAAAGTATCTTACTATTTACATTCTGTGTTGAGTGACACATGATTATTTAGGAGTGTATTGTTTAATTTGCACATACTTATGAGGTTCCCAATTTCTTTTTGCTACCAATTCTAATTGAATTTTATTGTGGCCAGAATGATTTCAAGCGTTGACATTTATTAAGATGTGTTTGGTGGCATGATGCTTGCTCTATGTTGGAGAATGTTCCATGTGCACGTGAGAAGAATGTGTCCTCTAGTCTTGTTAAGTGGACTGCTCTGAGTGTGTCTGTTAGGTCTAATTAGCTTCTAATGTTCACACCTTCTATTTCCTCACTGATTCTCTCTCTGACTGACTTATCCACTGTTTAAAGGGAGTGTTAACATCACCAACTATGATTGTTGAATCATCTGTTTCGCCCTTTAATACTGTCAGATTTTGCTTCAGATATGTTGGGGCTCTATCAATGCATGCATATGTATCTATAATTGTTGTATCTTCTTGATGGACTTACACCTCTTTGCCATTATATATAGGGAGCACTGTGGCTTCCTATGATAAGCACTGGACTGTGAACCACAGGGTCCATGGTTTGAGCCCACCAGCCACTCCACAGGAAAAAAGATGAGACTTTCGGCTCCCATGAAGATTCAAAGTCTCAGAAACCCAATGCAGCTTTCTATGAGTTGGAACCAACTTGATGGCACTTAACAATATTCATTTTATAATGGCCTTTTATGTATCTAGTAACAGTTCTGTCTAAAAGTCTATTTTGTCTGGTAATAGTACAACTCTTATCAGACAACTCTTCTTTGGCAACACTTTGCATGAAATATCTCTTTACCTTATTTCACTTTCAACCTATTTGTGTCTTGGCATCTAAAGTTCCTTGTCAACACATATTGTTGGATCATATTTTGTGATCCCTTCTTTCAAACTCTGCCTTTTAATTGGAGAGTTTAATCAATTTACATTGAATTTAATTTCTAGAAAAGAAGGTATTTCTTCAATTCTTTATTATCTATGTGTTTTATGTTGTCTCTTTTTTTGTTGTTGTTCTTCAGTTCCTACATTAATACTTTTTTTTGTGTGTGCGTGTGATTGAGTTTTCTAAGGAGCTCTGGTAGCGTAGTGGTTACGACTCGGGCTGCGAACCTTAAGGTCAACGGTTCGAAACTACCAGCTGCTCCGCGGGAGAAAGATGAGGCTTTCTACTCCTGTAAAGATTTACACCCTTGGAAACCCTGTACAGGGTTGCTATGGGGTGGAACTGACTCAACAGCACTTAACAACAACAACAACTGAGTTTTCTAGTGAATCATGTTGAATTGGTCTTCCTTTTCCATTTATTTTTTATTTTTTTAGTTATTTTCTTAGTGGTTACCAGAGAGATGATTTTTCAGTTCCTTTTTCTTTTTTAACTGTTTATTGTGATTTGGGTGAAAGTTTACAGAGCAGTTGAATTTTCCATCAACAATTCATACACATTTTGTTTCCTGACATTGACCGCAATCCCCACAATGTAATAGCACTCATTCCACTTCTCTCTGGGTTTCCCATTTCCATCCTTCTTTCCTGTCCCTTCCTGCCTTCGGAACTTTGTCTATCCACACATGCTGCTCTCCTGATTTCTCATGGTTGACTGTTCTAATGAGTGCGGACCTCCCTGGTGTTAACGTTCACCCTACTGTCCTGTCTATTGTTTGGTTTAAAGTTGAGCTATGGGGTGAGTTCACTTCCTGTCCTTAAAGGATAACTAGGGACTGTAGTCACCCAGTCTCTGTGTGAAAGAAACAGTTAGCCTGGTCTTTTCTATGATTTTGAAATTTCTCCTACATTTCCCCCCACTCTATCCAGGACCTTCTATTGTGATCTCCTTCAGAGCAGTAGGTAGTGGTAGCTGGGCACCATCTTGTCCTTTTGGTCTCAGGGTTGTGGAGGCAGAGGCTCATGTGGTCCATCAGTCCTTTGGACTAATTGTTTCCAAATATCTTTGATTGTCTTCATTCTTTTCTGCTCCAGATGGGGAGAGACCAATAGTTGCTCCTTAGACGGCTGTTTACAAGCTTTTAAGACCCAGTTGCTACTTATCAAGGCAGAATGTAGAGAATTTCTTTAACAGATCATCAGTTTTACATTCAACAAATCACACACTGAGATTCAGCGCAGTGATCGCTATTTCCTCACTGCGGAGATTCAGCCATTTCTACTCAATAAGGGCTTTTAGGCTTTCGGTTGTTTAATCCAAACAAGTGGATTCTGACATTTTTTAAATAAGATTTTTCTGTTGCTTTTATGGAGGGCAGAAATGCGATGTTTCTTACTCCTCCACCTTCACTGGTGTCACTCACGGCCTTGTTTTTTGATGAAGAAGGAACCGAGGAGGCAAATGATTTATTTCTGTCAACCGAGGAGGCAAATGATTTATTTCTAGGACAGAATAAAACTTGAAAGAAGACTGGGTTGTGCCAAGATCACAACAACCAACACTGTGCAAGGTTCTGGATGAATTTCTTGACATGCCTTTCCTAACTCAAGCCTTAGAGCACCCCTGTGAGGCAGAAGTCAGGACCCACTTTGTGCAGCCGGCCAACTAAATGCAGCCTAGCAGAAAGAACAGCTCCCGGCCCCTGCTGCTAACAACCAGACTTTTGGGCATCGCTGCTGCTGTGGGATGGGGACAAGGCGGGGCACGGGGGCGCCGGCACGGTCCAGGACCTGTTGCGGATGGTGCGGTGCGCCATGGCCGGCGGGAAGAAGCGGCGACACTGTTGCAGCAACTGCTGCCAGGTGAGCCAGGAAGGGAATACCAGGGGCGCGCCAGCCGGAAGCGCCCCGCCCCTTCAGGGGAGGCCGTGATGCGCCAAAGGGCACCGCCCAGGACCCCTCCCGCCGGGATGGAGCCCATTCTGGCTGCAGGTGCCTTGGTGCTCCCGCTGAATTTGAGGCCTCAAGACAGAGGAAGGCTGGCCCGAGCGTGGCCTGGTGAGAGGGACCTGTTGGAATAATATCCCCGATTCTCCCTTCCGCAGGCCGAGGAGACTGAGGCCCTGGGGTTGGGGATGGGAGGACTGCAGGGATGGATGCTTGATCTGTACTAAGGCGGTTCTCTTCCTCTAGCCGCTGGAGCTCATTCCCTGCCAAGGGTCGCCCCACGTGCCCCGCCCCTGGAGTTTCTCCTCCCGTGAAGCCCTCAAAGCGGATGTGGAGAAGGCACGGCCTTTGTACTTTGCCCACTAGTGACCTGTGCCGGCTCCCAAATTGGGTCGCGCTTATGTGACTGCCCGGAAGTGGGGCTGGCGCAGCCGTTGAGGAGATATGGGGGCCGGGAGAGGATGGCTGGCGTAGGGTTTCCGGCAGCAGTGTGTTTTGCGCGCGAGTCGGAGTCCTGGCGGCGTTGGGTCTGGAGGATGCCATTCATAGTATAATAAACCAAATTGTATTAATAGGGAAAACATTCATATGAGTATTTTTAACTAGTGCAGCGCCTCCCCTGCTAGAACCTACTCAATAGTACTTACAAACAGCAACCGTGTAGGAAAGAAATTCTTATTCCTAAAATGATTTGGTAACTCCTGAATGGGATCAACGTGTGGGGCTGTATTCAAACCCAGACTACTAATAGAGAAATAGATGTCTTTTTATAGGTATAAGTATTTAATTTGTTAGCTTTTCCCTCCTGCATCATGAACATCTCAGTTTTGACTGTTGATGGACTAGGTCATCTTCACTAAGATGACTTGTTTTATAACACAGAGAATAATGATGGGGTTCAGATTTTCAGAGAATACGTTTACTTTGATATTAAATACTTATACCTATAAAAAGACATCTATTTCTCTATTAGTAGTTAGACCCCACTGGGGCAAGACTTTACCGGAAAGTTCTGGAAGTTCAGTTAGAATCGGTTGGCCGGGTTTCGTAGTTGGGACAGTTGAACCGCTGTCTGTCTCCCTGCCCACTCAGCGCAGAGCCATTGAGTGGGAGCTGCTTGTGTCTAGTTCTACTCCACTGCTGTCTCCACTATGGGAAACGCACTTTGTTGTTTGAGAGGTAATGGTGTGAATTGTATTATTCCGAATGGGCTAGTTAACTGTTCCTAAAATAGCTTTGATTTTTCTCTAGCTTTTCATGTGTAACTGTAAGTGTGCTGTAAAGCTCAACATGAACGCTTCTTCTATTACTCAGGATCTGTAATGTCGTCTGTATTTCACCAAATGTAGGATTTCCTATGAGGTCTCATGACGCTTATGTTCTCACTAGATAATCATTGGGGAACTCTGGAAGTTTCTATTTCCATGTTGTTTTATTCTCACCTAAATCCTGAACCACCTTGTTTAGTGGATGTATGAAAACGATCCTATGATTAATATTGGTTCATTAAAATGTGAACATTTCCTTATTTTCATATCTACCACAATGAATCTAACTAAAGGTTATATAGCAAAAGACAAACACATAGAAATTTTAGCTAGTGTACAGAGAAATTAAAAAAATTAAAAAAAAAAATTAAAAAAAAAAAAGTCAAGCCCTTTTCCTTTGTTGATTTCAGCTACTAGCCACCACATAGGACAGAGTGGTCCTCACCTGCCGGGGTCCCAAAGCTTTCATCTTGATGGGAAGAGAGGAGCACATCTTTCTCCAGTGGGGTGGCAA
>NW_006408525.1:44837-47291 GCF_000296735.1 Chrysochloris asiatica | reverse complement strand
ATGCATTCAGTCCTCAACACAGTCATATCTGGGAGTTGGATTAACTCTCCCCACTATTCAGATGGACGAGAATAGGTGCTGAATTGAATGGTTGATGTTTTCACGCTCCTAAATGGAAACGTTACAATGTGAAACCTACATGTAGCTGCTACTTTGGTGTCCAGAACTAACGGGGGTCCTCTCTCCGCAAGCCTTTGTGTTGAAGTAGCTCTGAGGCTCTCTTTGGGTTCTTTTTTGTAACAGAATTCAGGATGACAGTGCAGACATGACCTCCCTCTGTAGGGGATGATGTCACTATCCTTCCAGCTTCCTGTAATAACAAAATGAGAACTCTCTCTCATTTTTCCGCCTCTTCCTTTTGCCATTTTTATACATTTCAGTGGGATAACCCAGCAGCAATTCAGTGCCTTGTTAACCGCTGCCCTTTTTACCCTTTAACACTTTGTCTAAGTCTAGCCCCTGATCCGTGAGGGATCCAGGAATGAGACCACGCTGACTACTCATTTGTGTCTTCCTAGATACCCCTGACCCACCAGTCCAGGAAATCCACCTGGATGCCAATAAAGACGATCTCATATCAGAAGAGGTAAGGTTGCCTTTCCTTTTCTGAAGCCCACTTACTGCTTTCTGGAAGTCTTTCTTTTTCAATGAAATTTAGATATAAAACTCTGACCGTATAGATTACAGAAATGGACAATTTCCTTAGTAGTGTAACAATATCTTACTCTAAACTATTAGCTTCCTTAAGAGGCCATTCACAAATAGCCTCAGAATAAAGGAGTCTTTAGTCAGCACTCATTTCCTATGGGATTAAGAAGTTTGTAATTGCCAAACAAAATGGATATGAGAGGAAAACTCTTGCCTTTTCCACAGATGTACTAACTGTAACCACTTTACTTCATCGGCGCACAGCATGATCGGATTCTCATATTGTCTTTTTGTTTACCTTCAGGGGCAGTCACTTGAAGAAGTAGATGGTATGTATCTACTAGCAATGTCTGAGGGAAATATTGATGACAATGGTGGCGATATCTTGCTGACTTTTAGATGAAGTTGTTGTAGTTGTTGTTAAGTGCCTTTGAGTAATTTCTGACCCATAGTGACCCTGTATAGGGTTTCCAAGGAGTGGCTAGTGAGCTTGAACCGCTGACCTTGTAGTTCAAACCAATACTGCTGTTCTATTTAAAGCTTGTAGTTCCTATAAAACTTGCTCTTTCCATCCAAATATTCAAGCCTTGTATTCTGTCTACTTAGCATTTCTTCAGAATTGAGCATGACTGATTATAGGCTCGGGTGTGATTTTGATCAAGGATGTGGAATAGCTGGTGAGACACACTCCTTTTTTTTTTTTCCATTTAATATGTGCCACAAGACACCTATCCCCATCTCCTTTCATCAGCCCGCCCAGACAGATTAGATACCACTCAGTGGAGAGTCTACCTTTGTGTCCTCTGGATCTAGGCTCCCTCTTGAAAGCTTGTAAAGCAGTCACTTCTTGCCTTTGTAGGCCTACCCCCCCGCCATTTTGGGTATCCAGTGTCCAAGTTGCCCATCCCTGTTTACCCTGTGTATCGATAGGTGGGAATGATCCTCACTGAAAAGATTTGTTCCCTCTTTTGAGCTACTGCTTTGTTCCCTCTTTAGAGCTATTGTATCCATAGGTGTAGGTTAAGTTCATCGGATTGTATCAAATTACTCTTTTTTTTCCTTTTCTTTCTTTTAGTTGAGTTATGATCATCCAGCCATTGAAGCAAAGTCAGTTGGGTAGAGACACACTCTTTTAAGGCATTTACTTAAACCTGGAGACTCATTTCTTCTAGTGTATGCCAGAAGGAGGTTGAGAAGTTATCCTTATCTTTTCTGCGTTTCCAGGTTTCAGAGCAGCACCTTTATGATGTGCCCTTTTACCATTTACTCCCAATTTAAAGTTCACCCTCAGAGTTGGTTGTCGTAAAGAATATTTGCTCTGTGCTTCCTGAACATGCTGCTTGCTATATCCTGGGGATGTGAGTTAGAACTCAACTCTGAGCACATTTCCAGCCTCCACTCCTCACATAAATCCGAAATTCATAAGCTTTCTCCTATTTGAAAAATGCCTGTGTTCAACTGCCTCTCCAGAGCCTCCATTTCTTGGCAGCAGTTCTAGAGGACTTGTGTGAAGGGGTTGCTGAACTTGATTCACATACTTGTTTTCACAAGCCCAACAAGAACTCAGAAATTGATTCTGAAACTGCCGCATTTTGCTATGGAAATAAATGTACAATTTTTTTTTTGTGTGTATGTCTTTTAAAAAAAATTTTTTTTATTGTGAATTATATGATAGTTTACATGGGAGAACATTAGTTTTACATTCATTCTATCGTACATTGTATCATTGCCATGGTTACAGTCCCCTCCATGCATCATCAACCAACCAAAGGGGTATACCCTGCAAGCCTGCCCCCTACACTACCC
>NW_006408525.1:6463-15964 GCF_000296735.1 Chrysochloris asiatica | reverse complement strand
TGGAGGTTGTGTGGAGAGAGTTTGAGTCAGGCAGGGCTGGGGAAGCACATGCCCGAGTTCCCGCTGCCATTTGCACATGGGAAGGGTTCAGCCACCGTGAACTTGTGGATAGGCAGGTCATCAATACCCTAATTACAGAAGCTCTTCTCAAACCTGGGTCCCTGGACCACCAGCATCAACTGATTCTGGAAACTGGCTAGAAAGGTACATTTCAGTCGGAAACAGACACTCCTGGGGGCAAGGAGTGGGGATACTCAGCAATTTGTGTTATAACAAATCTTTTCAGTCATTCTGATGTTTGCTGAGGTTTGCACACTTGCTATGACAAAAAAAGTAGTATGAGGCTTTTGAGAGATAGTGCATGAATATATTTCTAGCACAGGATTTGATACTAGGTAGATATAAAATACGAGGCAGTGGTGTGTCAGTGCAAGAATTCTCACCTTTCATGGTGGAGAGCTGTGATTGATTACCAACCAAAGCACATCTAGCACAGCTGCCACTTGTCTGTCAGCTGAGGTTAACATATTGCTACAATGCTGAACAGGTTTCAGGAAAACTTCTAGACTAAAACAGATTAAGGAGAAAGGTGTCATAATCTACTTTTGAAAATTAGCCAATGAAAATCCAATGTAAATCACAATGACCTTATCTGCAATTGATCATGCCACAGGATCAGACAGTAATTCACTTGGTTGTGCATGGGGTTGCCATGAGTCAGGAGCCAACTTGATGACAACTAACAACAAGAGGTACCAAGTAACTGAGTAAATAAACACTTACACTGCCCACTCAGTCACTCCCTACTCATACAATAGGACTGTTGGAAGAGCCTGGGCAAGAAAGACTGGAGTACGCATGTGTGAGGGGGTCTTCTGGCAAGCTAAGTGGACCAGTCACTACCATGGGGAGTAGAGGGGAGCCAGGGAAGAAATCTGAGCAGCATCAATATGTCAGTTAAAGTTTTTATATTTCCAGCTTTCAATAAATGGAAATAGCTATAAAGTCAACACTCAATGCTTTGGTGTCCAGCTCCCCATCAGGACTGGCAAGCTGGGTCTTCCCATCGAGACCACCCTCAGTCCTACTAGGTAAGTGCTAATATCAAACATTCTTTGCACAAGTTGATACTGGCAGTATCTTATGTCAGTAGTCGAGTGCAACTCTTCCTTCTGGCCCATCCCCAAAGTCAAGCTTCTCTGTGGAGCCAGCACTTTTCCTTCTTTTTTACAAATCCTCAGCCTTTAGGTGGCATACTCATAGCTCTGTCTCCATCCTGGCCAAAGAATAGGAATTTGTTACAGGCTAAAGCTCTAATGACATCTTCTAAGTGACTTAGACACAGAGACTACCACTTATCTATCAGTTTGTTATACTGTGGTGGCTTGCATGTTGCTGTGATGCTGGAAGCGATGCCACTGGTACTTCGGAGACCAACAGGGCCACCTATGGTGGACAGGTCTCAGCAAAGCTTCCAGACTAAGAGAGACTAAGAAGAAAGACCAAGTGATTTACTTTCAAAAACTTGTCAATGAAAACCCTGTGGATCGCAACTGAACATTGTCTCAAACCATCTGCCTTGGCCATGTCATCAGAAGAGATCAGTTGCTGAGGCAGGACATGTTTGGTGAAGAACAGCGTTCATGAGGAAAAGGGAGATTCTTAGTGAGATGGACTGGAGAAATAGCTGCAGCGAAGGACTGAAACATGATGGCAATGGTGGGAAGACGTAGGACCAGGCAGTCTACTGTATGGAAGGTTTCATTCTGTTGTATATATAAGCGATGATTTGGAGTCCATTCTAGGCATAAACAATGGAGTTGACTAAATAGTAGCTATTTATTTATCTCTCTCCAGACATAAAAAAGGAGCACTGGTGGATCAATGGTTAAGTGTTTGACTGCTAACCAAAAGGTCAGTGGTTCAAATCTGCCCCCCCAGCAATTCCATAGGACAAAAGACCTGGCCATCTGTTCCCATAAAGATTACAGCCTAGGAAACCCCAAAGTGCAGGGTGACTGATGGCACACAATAGATATAGAGAGACACTTACTCGGGTGCATCAGGAAGCCCCTTGTGCTGCCAAGACTCAGTTTCTCTACTTGTTAAGTTAAAGAGTTGCATCAAATGTTCTCCCAAACTTCCTTTCATTCTTAAAACTTCTAGCTTTCTAATTATACTGTTGTACAGTTGGAGAAGAATATTAAAGGTATGGACTTCCAGAAGAGCGAACAAATCTGCATTGGAAGAAGTACAACCAGAATGTCCCCTAGAAGCCAAGATGGCCAGACATTGTTTCTCATACCTTGGACATATTATCATCAGGGATCAGTCCCTGGAGAAGGGCATCATGCTTGGTGAAGTGGAGGGCCAGAGAAAAAGAGGAAGACTCCAGATAAGCAGGATTGGCACAGTGGCAGCAGTAAAGGGCTCAAGTGTAGCAGCACCTATGAGGATGATGCAGGACCGAGTGGTATTTGGTTCTGTTGTACATGGAGTCGTAATGAGTCAGAGCCGACTTGATGACTCTCAACAACAACAACAACAAAGTTATACTGTTTATATTTATGACACAGACTTATAGTTTAGAAGAGGCTGTATAACTTCAGGAATAGGGCCCAGCGACATACCACCATCACACTTGCACACTGTCCCCTCTAGATACATACACTCAGTTGTGTGACGTCAGGAATCCAGGCAGATCGAAGCTCAGCACTGGAAGCCATTTGCTCTTAGGACAATGATAAATTTTTTTTGCATTTAAGGGAGAAAAAGTTATTTCATATGTTCAGGCAGTAAAGATTGATTTCCTCTTACACCTATTTTACACTGAGTGGCATTGGCATAGAACCTAATAGGCAGTCCAGGAATCAGGGGTAGAGATGGCTGCTTAGGCTTTGAAGCAGGTAACCATGGATATTCCTGACATTGCCTGTGGTCATGGTAAGGTATTAGACATGCTACCTCTCCTTCCTGAGACTGTGTTTCTGCAGGGACCAGATGGGTAGTAAGTTGCAAGGATGATGCTAGATCTAAATGACATGAGTCTGTCACAATGCTAATGCCCTCCCCTGACTGAGTGGTGTTGGTCCATCCGTATACTACATCCCACATCCCAATGTTAGTAAGGCATAACCAGGAAAGAAGGCCACCACTCGGCCCCTCCCACCACTCATATTAGTATAGATCCCTGCTCATGGTAGAAACCAGAGAAGGGTCTCTCAGTCTGCCCTCCCACCCCAGCCCATCAGAATTGAAGAATCAGAGGAGCTCTAGGTATTTGGGGTGACCTAGAAAATTGTACAGAAAATTTACATTCTAGAATGAATCGGATAGAACTCTTCTGCCTTATCAAAGCTAGAAAGGAAGTGGTCAAATGAGGAAAAAAATTGAGGGAGTTTAAAGGAGCTCTGGTAGCGTAGTGGTTACAGATTGGGTTGTGAACTTCAAGGTCAGCAGTATGAAACTACCAGCTGTTCCGTGGGAGAAAGATGAGGCTTTCTGCTCCCGTAAAGATTTACAGCCTCTGAAACCCTATACTGGGCCTCTATGAGTTGGAAATGACTCCACGGCACATAATCACCACCAATAAAGGGAAAATGAGACACTAATATTGTGCAGAAAGAAACTTAAAAGCCTTACCAAGTCCCAATATTTTTATTTATTTTATTATTGATTTATACCCTGTCTTGTTCCTAAAAGGCATAAAACATGGCAAAACAAACATTAAACTTTCAGAGAAATTTGAGACAGCCCCCGCTACCCACAGCAACATGAAAAGAATCATGCAGTCTCATAGTCTCACATACTGTTCCTAGGGGGATTAGGCAGCATACCCGTGTGTGTCTAAGGAATCCCCTCACCTTACCTGCTCTGTGGACAGACTTCTGTCAGCAGGAGGGGCCACATGACCAGTAGGCAGGGTCCAGAGAGCAGTTTCTCATACGTGTGTCCCAGGAGATTGGGAGCACCACTGCAGAGATCCTGAGCACTCCATGTGGGTTCTACCCAGATGGCCTCAGGTCCAGCTTACAGGTTCTGGGCACTCCTTCCTAAATTTCAGCTGCTTTTCTCCCAAAGGCAGGCATTGCAACTTCTTCAGAGGCTGCCCTGGGCTCCTGGTGCCACCGTGGCTGCCCTTATAGACAGCAAAGTGGTTAGAAGTTCATACCCACCCAGCAGGACCTGGTGTTGGGAGCATGAGGGTTCAGAGTTCCCCCACAGGGACAGGATGAGGTTGAGATGATTGGATCCTCATGCTCCTGCTGCTGCTGCCCTTCCTCCCCAGTCTCTCCTGGGGCATTTCCTCATCATTCATTGCTGATGGACCATGACTTTACAAGTCCAATAAGACACATGCCTTCTGCGTCTTCTCCTTTTATAGCCTACTCTCAGAGAACATGCTCACACCTCAGTTTCCTCTAAGACTGGGAACACGTCTTCTCTTGGGCCACAGCTGGGAATGTAAGGTATTATATCTAAATGACAGGAGTCTGTGGTGATGCTAGGGAGTCCGTTACACCCCTGCTCCAAACTGGGTCCAGAGTCTCTTTCAGAAATGTCAGTCAACTAACTTCAGGTACTACAACTTTGAGGAGGTGTAAACTCTGGAATAATGGAGCTTGGTGGCTCAACGGTAGAATTCTCACTTTGATGCAGGAAATCAGATTTGATTCCCAGATAGTACATCTTAGGTAACCACCACTTACATGAACAAGTTTTAGGAGCACTTTCAGAGCAAGGCAGACTAAGAAGAAAGGCCTGGGAATCTTACTTCCAAAAATCAGCCACTGAAAATCGTAAGATCCACAGGGTTGCCATAAACTGCAAGCCAATTCGATGATAGCCAACGACAACATTCTGAGACCAGAGCTGCTGCTGAGGCAATGGGTAGCCAGATTACGAACATGCACAGATGAAAACAGAAGTATCTTGCAAACCCATCTACCTAATTGCATATGTTAAATCTTATCCTGCTTGAACAAGCTCAAGTACAAATCTCTGACACACAATGTCTCAGACACATCCCAAGGGATTTCCTTTCTGAGGCTTGGGATGAGAGTGAACCCTTGGAGTCACTGTGCCGCTTGGGGTTGTGTCTTGCTTTGACACAACCTAAAGATGAGCATTGGAGGGGCAAAGTGGGTGAGGTAGGACCCTATTAAGGAGCAGCCGGGTTCCTGGAGGGTTGGGACAAGGACAAGAATGTGTGGAGATGGCCTGTGGAGCCCCTGGGAGGAGGCTGTGTTTCCCAGACATCATCTTTACTGACTGGGATTGATCAACATTTCAGAATGGACAACATTTGGTTTCTCAAGGTTTCACTGCGCCTTTAATTTATTGGCTCTCCATAAGAGCACCCAACATATAAATCTATAATATAGAAAGCATAATTTATAAAAATATAAAATCTTGGTTATTTTTTAGTATTCCAACATATGACTGTGTGTGTTATTACAATATACATGTTTAAACAACTCAGTCTTCGCCAACAGGATCATCTCTGTGGGGAGTAGCATTCGTTCCTTTTTGTGGCAAAATAAAATATATATTAAGAAACAGAAACCACCATTGGCTGTATGTATGAAAGCATGCATAGTAACGCTTGAAGGGAAACACGACCTTATACCACTATTCAGGCCCTGTTCCTAGTATTAGCGGGCACCCTGGAGTGTTTTCAACTGCACATTTACAGAGAGGTTCTTTCCACATGATGATTGTGAATGCCCTATGGTTTGCACAGTCTTCTCCCCAGGTTAGTAGATAGCGATCCCAAAAAGCCAGCACAAAAACACATTTAGTTTTCTATGGACACAGATGGGCAATCCTCAGGCAGTACTGATTTTTAGATTCCTTCAGATAAGGGATAAGTCACTAGATAAAAAAAAACCACCCCAGGATGCTGCCCCAATGAGCAGATCCTTCTGGGACCTGGTGGTACCACCTGCATGCTCTGCCATATGTGTTCAGTTGCACTCCTATTCAGTCCTGACTCTGGAAGGTTCTGAGAGCAGTGCTCTGTTGGTGTGGGCTGAGACCGAGGCTTCCTTGAACTTGGAGCAACTACTCTTACCGGCAGGCACAGGTTTCCACAGACATGTTGGCGTATACCTTCAGAACCACATTCTGGTTCTCATTCAGGAAAAGGACCCCCAGGGAGTTCATCTTATCAGGAATGCAGCAGGGCTTTGGGATGCCTGGGATGATGCCCACAGCCCTTCCAATACTCTGGATGGTGGCATGGTTGGAAGGGTGGACAATCTGCAAGGCAAGGAAGGAACATAAGTATCACATTGCAACACACTCATTTTCCAAAGACAACAGATTATGTTTCTGCTATTCCATGGCTGAGACGATTGACTAGAAGAAAAGTCCATACACTGACTAGAAGAAAAGTCCATACACTGACTAGAAGAAAGGCAAAATCCTGGCCTCGTACACATTTCCTCTGGGTTCAGCCACAGACAGAGTCCCCTGGGAGTCTACTGTACGAGGCTTTGACATTGAGGAAATGTACCCACTGCTTGGCACTGGCCATCTGAGGGTGCTTTTGCTTACTGCATTCCCCAGATTCTAGATCTAGAAGTTCTACTAAGACTGGCTAAAGAAGGTGCCCAGCACTCACCCTGGGGTCATGGCTGTCTAGCGATTTAACCTGCGTTTAAGGGGGCCAGGTAGCGCTTTTCAAGTAGTGTTCTGTGCCAGTAGTAATGGGTTGAAAGCTGACATTTCCTAGCCATCTGACTTTAGAGCGTCAGTCACATTGTTTCACACTTTCATCTTATCAACCTGATGGGAGGAACATCATTGTCGTTTTATTGTTGCTGCTAAGTGCTGTTGAGTCGGTTCCGGCTCATACCAACCTTATCAGAACAGAACAAAACACTGCCCAGTCCTGTGCCCACCTCACAACTGTTGCTATGCTTGAGCCCACTGCTGCTGCTACTGTACCAAACCCATCTCATTGGGGGGGCTCCCTCTTTTTCGTTGACCCTCCACTTTACCAAGCATGATGTCCTTCTCCAAGGACTGCTCCCTCCTGATAATATGTTTGGAGTATGAGAGACAAAATCTTCCTGTCTTCTAAAGTCTTCGCCATCCTGGCTTCTAAGGAGCATTCTGGCTATACTTCTTCCAACACAGATTTGTTTGATCTTCTGGTAGTGCTTTAATATTCTTCTCCATCACCATAACTGAAATGCATCAATTCTTCTGTGGTCTTCTGTATTAATTGTACAACTTTCGCATGCATACAAGACTACTGAAAACACTATAGCTTATGTCAGGTGCACCTTAGGCCTCAAGCTGACATCTTTGCTCTTCAACACTAAAGAGGTCTTGTGCAACAGATTTGCCTAATACAGTATGTTGTTTGATTTCTTAACTGCTGCTTCCATGAGTGTTGATGGTAGATCCAAGCAAAATGAACTCTTAGACAACTTTTAGCTTCTCTCCCTTTATCATAAAGTTATTTACTGATTCAGTGGTCAGGATTTTTGTTTTCTATATATGTAGGTGCAACTCACATTGACGGCCTTTAATCTTCATCAGTAAGTATCTAAGCCCTCTTTGTTTTCAGCAAGTGAGGTAGTATCATCTGCTTATCGCAATTTGTTAATTAGCCTTCCTCCAATCCTGATGCCAAGTTCTTCATCATATAATCCAGTTTCTCGGATTATTTGCTCAGCATACTGATTGAATAAGTATGGTGACAGAAAGTAACCCTAGGGCATACCCTTCCTGTAGTCTTACGGGGGAAGAAACTGAGGCTTAAAAATGACTATGCATCTTGATCAATGTTCTCTGTTCGGAAGTGGCCGGGATCAGAAAGTAGTCGCAGAAGTTCTTTGTCTACATCGGACAGTCTCTCATGTGCAGAAGGGTCTTAGTCCCAGCAGCCAAAACAGAATGATTTTTCTTGGTCAGCTTGGACAAGATGAACACAAAGAAGCCATCCATTTCAGCTCATTGTCCACTTTGTGGACAGAATAGGCAAAAGAGCAAGGCCACTACTGCTGCCACACCTGAGTCCATCAAGGATGCCACCTGGCCGATCCACTAGGCATTAGGGGGCTCTGAAAACAGAGTCATTGCTGGTCACAGATGCCAACACCCTGGGGGCCAGGTCAGGAGCAGAAACAAGAGCCTTGGTAAGGTGGGGGTTGTGGGGACCTGCCATATTGTAGAAGGCAGCCTCTATTCAACCTCTATAGACCATCATTAGGTAAGATTATGCACCTGTGGAGATGGAGTCTTCTGTTTTTCAAAAGAAGAAACAATCTGATTTAAAAAGTCAAATTCAATGTAGTCAACACTTTCAAAAAGCACTTTGTCAGGGAAAAAAATACCCCCAAAACACAGCACTGTGTAGGTCAGACCAAGCCCATCTGTGACCTTTACCCATTCGACAGGCTTTTACTCCAGATCTCTGTTACCTGTCCAATGCCTGGGATAAACTGAAGATAGCAATTTTGGGTCCTTGGATAACACCCACAGTTAACATGCTCAGCTGCAAATCAAAAGGTTGAAGGCTGAAGTCTAACCAGAGCACTGCTGAAGAAATGCCTGGCTACCTACTTCCAAAAGGCAACCATGGGAAACCCTGTAACTCTGCAAACATTGGCCTGCTCTGAAGTCAGTCAACTCTATTGCAGCTTATGGTAATGCTGAGCGCTGTGGGCAGGCCCTGACCATGTGTCCATCCCTGGCAGCTCATTGTCCTGGAGGGGGCCACTGGCCTGGGCAGCCCAGTGCACACGGGGATCTGCGGAACTGTTGGAAGCTGCATGTGGCTCAGGGTCTCCAGCTGGGAAGGGGTCATATCTTTGCAGTGTCACTGCCACGCTGTTGGGTTCTGAGATGGTCAGGTCATTGGCATAGATAAGGATGTAGGGGGCATGGAGACTGGGCCTGGTCACTCCCAGCTTCTTCTCCCCAGCATCCAACTGGGCTGAAAGGAGCAGCTCATCATCCTGGCAAGCTGCCTTAATGATGAGGATAGATGTCCCTGGCCTGCCACAGGGCTTGTGGTAGGAGGACCAGGGCTATGACCCCTCGAAGTAGCCCCTGGGTGGCTGTGTTTTGTGAGAGGCTGTGGAAGAGGAGGTGGAGACAGGAGAGGGGGCCACTTAATTGTGCTCTCTTCCAGTGAGGCGACAGGAGGGAATAGAGAGGAAAACTGACCAAGATGGCAGTGACAGCAACTTTGGCTCAAGGTGGTGTGGTCTGAGGAAAGTGAAGGTGGCCCACCCTGGGGGGCAGTGAGCAGCACTGCAGACACATGTGCACATAGAGGCGGACTGCCAGGAAGAGGGCTGCTGAGGCTTGTTTTCAGGCAGTGGTGTCTGCAGAAGAATAAAACTGTCACCAAGCGCAGAGGTTCTGAGCTGGGAGGGGCTTTAGTGGCCTTGCTGCCCAGCTTCTTTTTTTTTTTTTTATTTAAGCTTTTTTATTGTGGATTGAGTGAAAGTTTATAGGGCATATCATCAGTTTTACATTCAA
>NW_006408525.1:2414-3392 GCF_000296735.1 Chrysochloris asiatica | reverse complement strand
TAGAAAGCAATAGATTTCTTGCTTCTGCCACAAATTCCCCCAGCTGTAAGTCTTCCAACCTTCTAAGTATTCCTTTATATGTGGTTCAGAGTTCTGGGACTATCCCCTTACCCTGCTTGGTCGGGTATTCTGTGTTGTTGTTGGCGGAGCTCTTTGCTACACGTTCACCTGATCCACCATCTTGTTTGTTCTCCCATTTTCTTGACTTTTAACAACTATGGTCTCATGCAATTTTTGTCCTTTTGTTGACTGACTAACTTTATTCAACATAATGTCCTCCAGTTTCATTCATGTTATGAGGGGTTTCACAGATCCACTGTTATTCTTTAACATTGGATAACATTCCATTGTATCTGTGTACCAAAGTTTGTTACTCATGGTTCCATTGATGGGCATTTCCACCTTTTTGCTATCATGAATAGTGCTGAGATGAACATGGTATTATGATTCGTATTGCATCTCTTATTTCTCTAGGAGATATACTAAATAGATGGGTTACTGAGTTACAGTTTAATCCTATTTCCATTTTTTTCCCCCCATTAAGTTCCATGCCATTTTCCACAGGAATGCATCGGTTTATAGTCCCACCAGCAATGAAAGAGGGTTCCAGCCTCTCCACACATTCACCAGCACTTGTTTTGTATTTTTGAGCCTTGCTATTAATGCTGGGGTGAGATGATGTATTTCTCTATTGGCTAATGATTGTGAATATTTCTTCATATGTTTGTTGGCTGCCTGAATGGTGAAGTGTATGTTCATATCTTCTACTCATTTTTTAAATTGGATTATTTGTCTTTTACTTGTCAGGTGTTGAAGTTTTCTAGAAATTTTAGAGATTAGTCCCCTGTCTGGTACGTCATTTCTGAAACAACAACAACAACAAAAAACTTTCCCCAATCTGTGGGTTCCTGGAGGCACTACTGAAGGAAGGTCAGGCTACCTGCTTCTGCAGATTCAGTCAGTGAAACCCTATGGAGC
>NW_006408525.1:0-1104 GCF_000296735.1 Chrysochloris asiatica | reverse complement strand
GATATCATGTTTGGTAAGGTGGAGGGTCAGAGAAAAAGAGGAAAACCCCCAGCAAGATAAATTGACAAAGTGGCAGCATCAATGGGCTCAAGTGTGGCAACGATAGTGAGGTTGGCCCAGGATCAGGCAGTGTTTCATTCTGCTGTACATAAGGTCGCTATGAGTTGGTACCGACTCAGTGACACCTAATAACAACAATGTAATAACAATAATAAGCCAATTGCCATCCATCAACTCGGATTCATGGAAACCTCATGGGTGTGAAAGTATAGCTGTGATCCAAAGGGTTTTAATGGCTGAACTGTCATATCCCCAGACGTTTCTTCTGAAGTTCCTCTAGTTGAACTCAAACCTTCAACTTTCTGGTTAGCAGCTGAGCATGTTAACAGCTCACATGACCCAATATAATAAAATAACTAGGTAATAATCAACATGTACACATACCAGGATATTGGAAGTACATGATTATCTCAAACAACCCTATCAGGTAAGGAGTATTATTAGTCCTGTTTTATAAGGTGAAAGACTGACTCACAGACAAGTTTAGTCCCTTAACCTATCACACATTGGCAGTGGAATCATGATTTGGAGTTAGCCAACCCACCTTTCACAACCAGCAGTCTGATCCTGGGCTCTGATGCCTGGGGGCAGGCAAGAAACACTAACGAAGCATTTGTTGTTTAGGAGAGATACTAACACTCTGAGAAGCAGACACGTTCTAGGATGAGCGCTAGAGTCTCCCACATTTGAGCTCTCATCCATAAGAAGAAGGCAGGGGCCTTGCTCAGGTGTGTGCCTTCTCCCACCATGGCCACTTGATTCATGGTAGGGGAACTAGTGAGGGTTGGATATAAAACAGCTCAAAAAAAATCAAGGGAGAGAAGAAGATACTAGCCAGCTTGGACCCATACAGTTCTATGCCAGGTACAAGCTACTTTACTTCATTTAACCCTCACAACCAAACTGAGTCCTGGTGTAGTGCTGTAGGAAAAACCTTTGGACTGCTAATTGCAAGGCTTTCAGTTCAAACCCACCAGGCACTCCTTGGAAACCTTATACATGGTTGCTATGAATTGACTTAATGACACTTAACAACAACAACAA
>NW_006408524.1:41039956-41040566 GCF_000296735.1 Chrysochloris asiatica | reverse complement strand
TACATGATATGTTGGACTGATCTGATTTGTAGCTTGCTCTGAATATATTGACATGTTGGACTTAACTGCCATGTAGCTAGTACTCTGTATAAGGACAAGTTACACTACTCTGCCATGTGGCTAGCTCTCTGTACATGGATATGTTGGAATAATTTGCCATGTAGCTATCTTTTAGTATATGAACACTTTGCACTCATCTGCCATGTGGCTTGAATTCTGTATATGGATATGATGCACTACTCTGACATGTAGCTAGTTTTCTATACATATAGTAGTTGAACTCATCTGGACAATTTGGACTACTCTGCCATGTTGTTAGCTGTTTTTTATATGGACATTTTGGACACATCCACTATGTAGCTAGAAATCTGTATATGGAAATGATGTGCTCCCCTGCCATGTAGCTAGCTCTAAGTATATGGACATGTTGGACTCATTAGACAGCTAGCTAGTACTCTTTATATGGACATGTTGGACTACACTGAAATGCAGAAAGCTCTCAGTATACGTACACTTTGGACTCATCTGCCATGAAGCTTGAACTCTGTATATGGATATGTTACACTACTCTGCATGTAGCTAGCTTTCTATATAGACAAGTTGGCCTCAT
>NW_006408524.1:41030645-41037359 GCF_000296735.1 Chrysochloris asiatica | reverse complement strand
TGGATATGGAAATGGTGCACTACTCCGCCATGTAGCTAGCTCTCTGTTTATAGACATGTTGGACTCATGAGCAATATAGCTTGTATCCTGTATATGAACATATTGGACTTGTCTGCCATGTAGCTAGCTCTCAGTATATGGACACGTTGGACACTGCTGCCATGTAACCAGAATCTGTATATGGAAATGTTTCACTACTCTGCCATGTAGCTAGCTCTCTGTATATGGACATTTTGGACTGATTTGATTTGTAGCTAGCTCTCAATATATGGACATGTTGGACTTAACTGCCATGTAGCTAGTACTCTTTATAAGGACAAGTTACACTACTCTGCCATGTAGCTACTAGCTCTCATTATATGGACACATTTGACTCATCTACCATGTAGCTAGATCTCTGTATACGGAAATGGTGCACTACTCTGCCCTGTAGCTAGCTCTCTGTATATGAACATTTTGGACTAGTCTGTCATGTAGCTAGCTCTCTGTGCATGGATATGGTGGTCTGTTCTGACATGAAGGTAGCTCTCTGTATATGCAGAAATTGGACTTGTCTGCCATGTAGCTAGCTGTGAGTATAAGGACATGTTCGACTCATCAGCCATGTTGCCAGCTTTCTCTGAATGAACATGTTGTTCTCATCTGCCTTGTAGCTAGTCCTCTTTATAGACACATATTAGACTCATCTGTTATGTAGCTAACTGTCTGTATATGTATATGTTGGACTCATCTGTCATGTAGCTTATACTCTGTATGTGGACTTGTTAAACTACACTGCTATGTAGGCAGCTCTCAATATGGACACATTGTACTCATCTGACATGTAGCTTGTACTCTGTATATGGAAATGTTGCACTATTCTTCCATGTAGCTAGCTCTCTGTATATGGTCATTTTGGACTCGTCTGTCATGTAGCTAGCTCTTAATGTATGGATATGTTGGACTGATCTTTCATGTAGGTAGCTCTCTGTATATGAACATATTGGACTTGTCTGCCATGTAGCTAGCTCTGTGTATATGGATATTTTAGACTCATCCGGCATGTAGCCAGTGTTCTGTGTATGAACATGTTTGACTCATCTGTCTTGTAGCTAGTCCTCTATACATACACATGTTGAACTCATCTGCCGTGTAGATAACTCCCAGTATATGGACAAGTTGGACTCATCAGCCATGTAGCTAGAACTATGTATATGAAAATGTTTCACTACACTGCCATGTAGCTAGCTCTCTGTATATGGACAATTTGGACTCATCTGCCTTGAAGCTAGCTCTCTGTAGGTGGAAATGTTGCACTACTCTGCCATGTAGCTACCTCTTTGTATATGGATATTTTGGACTCGTCTGCCATGTAGCTGGCTCTCTGTATATGAACATATTGGACTGGTCTGCCATGTAGCTAAGTCTCTGTGTATGGACATATTGGAATACTCTGCAATGTAGCTACCTCTCAGTATATGCACAAGTTGGACTCATCTGCCATGTAGCTAGAACTCTGTATATGGAAATGTTGCAGTACTCTGCTTTGTAGCCAGCTAGCTTTGTATGAACATGTTGGACTCATCTGCCTTTTAGCTAGTCCTCTATATATTCACATGTTGAACTCATCTGCCATGTAGCTAACTCTGAGAATATGGACATGTTGGATTCATCTGCCATGTAGCTAGTATTCGCTATATGGACATGTTGGAATACTCTGCAATGTAGCTAGCTCTCAGTATATGGACACGTTGGACTCATCTGCCATGTAGCTAAACCTCTGTATATGGAAATTTTGCACTACTATGCCAAGTAGCTACCTCTCTGTACATAGACATTTTGCACTCCTCTGCCATGTAGCTAACTCTCTGTGCATGGATATGTTGTGCTACTCTGCCCTGTAGATAGCTTTCAGTATATGGACACAATGGACTCATCTGTCATGTAGCTAGACCTCTGTATATAGAAATTACACACTCTCTGTACATGGACATTTTGCACTCCTCTGCCATGTAGCTAACTCTCTGTGCAGGAATATGTTGCACTACTCTGCCATGTAGCTGACTTTCTGTATATGGACATTTTGGACTCTTCTGACATGTAGATAGCTCTCTGTGCATGGATATGTTGGACTGATCTGCCATGTAGCTTAAACTCTGTATGTGGAAATGTTGTACTACTCTACCATGAAGCTAGCTCTCTCTATATGGTCACTTGGGACTCCTCTGCCATGTTGCTAGCTCTCTCTGTATGAAAATATTGGACTCATCTGCCTTGTAGCTAGTACTCTACATATACACATGTTGCACTCATCTGCCATGTAGCTAACTCTCCTAATTTGGACATATTGTACTCATCTGCCATGAAGCTAGTACTCTGTATATGGACATGTTGGACTACTCTGCAATGTTGCTAGCTCTCAGTGTTTGGAAACGTTGGGTTCATCTGTCATGTAGCTAGAACTCTGTATTTGTAAATTTTACACTACACTGCCATGTAGCTAGCTGTTTTTATATGGATATTTTAGACTCATCTACCATGTAACTAGCTCTCTGTGCATGGATATATTGGACTGATCTGCCATATAGGTAGCTCTCTGTATATGAACATATTGGACGTGTTTGCCATGTAGCTAGCTGTCTGTGTATGGACATGTTGGATACTCTTCCATGTAGCTAGCTTTCAGTATATGTACACATTGGACTCATCTGCCATGTAGCTAGAACTCTGTATATGGAAATGTTGTACTACTCTTCCATGTAGATAGTTCTCTGTATATGGACATTTTGGACTCGACTACCATGTAGCTAGCTCTCTGTGCATGGATATGTTGGGCTGATCTGCCATGTAGTTAGTTCTCTGTATACGAACGTATTGGGCTTGTCTGTCATGTAGCTAGCTCTCTGTATATGCACATGTTGGAATACTCTGCCATGTAGCTCGCTCTCTGTATATGGACATTTTGTACTCATTTGCCCTATAGCTAAATCTCTGTGCATGGACATGTTGGGCTGATCCGCCATGTAGGAAGCTCTCTGTATATGAACATATTGGACTTCTGTGCCATGTTGCTAGTTCTCCATATATGGACATGTTGGACTCTTCAGCCATTTAGCCAGCTCTGTTTGTATGAACAGGTTGGGCTCGTCTCTCTTTTAGCTAGTCGTCTATACTTGCACATGTTGGACTCATTTGCCATGTTGCTAACTCTCAGAATATGGACATATTGGACTCATCTGCCATGAAACTAGTACTCTGTATATGGACATGTTGGACTACTCTGCAATGTAGCTAGCTCTCAGGATATGGACACGTTGGGTTCATGTGCAATGTAGCTATAACTCTGTATTTGTAAATGCTACTCTACTCTGCCATGTAGCTAGCTCTCTTTATATGGAAATTTTAGACTTGTCTACGATGTAGCTAGCTCTCTGTGCATGGATATGTTGGACTGATCTGCCATTTATGTAGCTCTCTGTATATGAACATATTGGACTTGTCTGCCATGTAGCTAGCTCTCTGTGTATGTACATGTTGGAAAACTCTGCCATGTAGCTAACTCTCAGTATATGTACACGTTGGACTCATCTGTCATGTACCTAGAACACTATATATGGAAATGTTGCACTTTTCTGCCATGTAGCTAATTCTCCGTATAAGGACATTTTGGACTCGACTGCCATGTAGCTAGTTCTCTGAGCATGGATATATTGCACTGATCTGCCATATAGGTAGCTCTCCGTATATTAACTTATTGGACTTGTCTGCCATGTAGCTAACTCTCTGTGTATGGACATGTACGAATACTCTGCCATGTAGCTAGCTCTCTGTATATGTACATTTTGGACTCATCTGCCATGTAGCTATCTCTCTGTGCATGGATATGTTGCACTGATCTGCCATGTAGGTAGCTCTATGTATACGAACATATTGGGCTTCTCTGTCAGGTAACTAGCTCTCTGTATATGGACATGTTGGAATACTCTGCCATGTAGCTCGCTCTCTGTATATGGACATTTTTGACTCAACTGTCATGTAGCTAGCTCTCTGTGCATGGATATCTTGGACTGTTCTGCCATGTAGGTAGCTCTCTGTATATGAACATATTGAACTTGTCTGCTATATAGCTAGCTCTTTTTGTATGGACATGTTGGAATACTCTGACATTTAGCTAGCTTTCAGAATATGTACACGATGGACTCATCTGCCATGTAGCTAGTCCACTGTAAATACACATGTTGGACTCATCTGCCATGTATCTAGTACTCTGTATATGGACATGATGGACTACTCTGCAATGTAGCTAGTTCTCAGAATATGGACACTTTAGACTCATCTGACATGACCTAGAACTCTGTATTTGGAAATGTTGCACTACTCTGCCATGTAGCTACCTCTCTGCATATGGATATTTTTGGACTCGTCTACAATGCAGCTAGCTCCCTGTGCATGGAAATGTTGGATGATCTACTATCTTGGTAGGTCTCTCTATATGAATATTTTGGACTCATCTGCCATGTCACTAGCTCTCTGTGCATGCATATGTTGGACTGATCTGACATATAGCTAGCTCTCTGTGCATGGATATGTTGTTCTGATCTGCCATGTAGGTAGCTCTCTGTATATGAACATTTTGGACTCGTCTGCCTTCTAGCTAAATCTCTGTACATGAATATGTTGGTATGATCTGCCATGTAGGTAGCTCTCTGTATATGAACATATCGGATTTGTCTGCCATGTAGCTAGCTCTCTGTATATGGACATGTTGGAATACCCTGCCATGTAGCTTGCTCTCAGTATATGTACACGTTGGACTCATCTACCATGTAGCTAGAACTCTGTATATGGAAATGTTGCACTACTCTGCCATGTAGCTAGCTCTTTTTATATATACATTGTACTCATCTGCCATGTAACTAGCTCTCTGTGCTTGGATATGTTGCACTGATCTGCCATGTAGTTTCCTCTGTGTATTTGGACATATTGGACTTGTCTGCCATGTAGCTAGCTCTCTGAATATGGATATGTTGGACTCATCTGCCATGTAGCTAAGTCTCAGAATATGGACATGTATGACTCATCTTCCATGTAGCTAACTCTCCGTATATGGACACGTTGGACTAATTTGCCATGTAGCTGGAACACTGTATATGGAAATGTTGCATTCTCTGCTATCTACCTAGCTTTCTGCATATGGACATTTTGGACTCATCTGCCATGTAGTGGACTCATCTGGCATGTAGGTAGCTCTCTGTATATGAACATTTTGGACTTGTCTCCAATGTAGCTACCTCTCAATATATGGACATTTGGGACTCATCAGCCATATACCAACCTTTCTCCGTATGAGCATGTTGGACTCATCTGCCATGTAGCTAACTCTCAGAATATAGTCATGTTGGACTCATCGGCCATGTAGCTAGCTCTCAGTATATGGACATTTTGGACTTGTCTGGCATGTAGCTAGCCCTCTGTGTATGGATATGTAACACTGATCTGCCATTTAGGTAGTTCTCTGTATATAAACATATTGGATTTGTCTGCCATGTAGCTAGCTCTCAATATATGGACACTTTGGACTCATTTAACATTTAGCTAGAACTCTGTATATGGAAATGTTGCACTACTCTGCCATCTACCTAACCTTCTGTATATGGACATTTTGGATTCGCCTGCCATGTAGTGAGTTCTTTGTTCTTGGATACATTGGACTCATACCAAGTAGGTAGCTCTCAGTATATGAACATATTGGACTTGTCTGTGATGTAGCTAGCTCTCAGTATATGGACATTTTTGACTCATCAGGTATATAGCAAGCTCTCTCCATATGAGCATGTTAGACTTATCTGTCACGTAGCTGGTATTCTCTATATGGACATTTTGAATTACTCTGTCATGTAGCTAGCTCTCAGTATATGGACACGTTGAACTCATCTGCCATGTAGCTAGAACTCTGTATATGGAAATGTTGCACTACTCTGCCATGTAGCTAGCTCTCTCAATATGGATATTTTGGACTCGTCTGCCATGTAGGTAGCTTTCTGTGCATGGATACGTTGCACTGATCTTCCATTTAGGTAGCTTTCTGTATATCGACATATTGGAATACTTTGCCTAGTAACTAGCTCTCAGTATCTGAACACGTTGGACTCATCTGCCATGTTGCTAGAACTCTGTACATGGAAATGTTGCAGTACAATGCCATGACGCTAGCTCTCTGTATATGGACATTTTGGACTAGTCTGGCATGTAGCTAGCTCTCTGTATATGGACATGTTGGACTACTATGCAATGTAGCTAGCTCTCAGTCTATGGACACATTGTGCTCATTTGCCATGTAGCTAGAACTCTGTATTTGGAAATGTTGCACTACTATAACATGTAGCTAGCTCTCTTTGCATGGATATGTTGGACTCATCAGCCATGTAATATGAACATATTGGAATTGTCTGCCATGTAGCTAGCTCTCTGTTCATGGATGTGTTGGGCTGATCTGCCAGTTAGGTAGCTCTCTATATGAACATATTGGACTTGTCTGCCACGTAGCTAGCTTTCTGTGTATGGACATGTAGGAATACTCTGCCATGTTGCTAGCTCTCAGTATATGTACATGTTGGACTCATCTGCCATGTAGCTAGAACTCTGTATAAGGAAATGTTGCACTACTCTGCCATATAGCTAGCTCTCTGTATATGGGCCTTTTGGACTCATCTGCCATGTAGCTAGCTCTCTGTG
>NW_006408524.1:41025855-41030545 GCF_000296735.1 Chrysochloris asiatica | reverse complement strand
TACTCTGCCATATAGCTAGCTCTCTGTATATGGGCCTTTTGGACTCATCTGCCATGTAGCTAGCTCTCTGTGCTTGGATATGTTGGACTGATCTGCCATGTAGCTTGCTCTCTGTATGTGGATATGTTGGACTCTTCGGCCGTTTAGCCAGCTCTTTCTGTATGAACATGTCAGACTCATCTGCCTTGTAGCTAGTCCTCTATATAGACACATGTTGGAATCATCTTCCATGTAGCTAACTCTCAGTATATGGACATGTTAAACTCATCTGCCAAAAAGCTAGCGCTGTTTATATGGGCATGTACGAATACTCTGCCATGTAGCTCGCTCCCAGTATATGGACATGTTGGACTCATCTTCCATGTAGCTAGAACTCAGTATATGGAAATGTAGCACTACTCTGCCATGTAGCTAACTCTCTGTATATGGAAATTTTGGACATATCTGCCATGAAGCTAGCACTCTGTATATGAAGATTTTGGATTTACTTGTCATGTAGCTAGCTCTGTGTATACGGGCATGTTGGACTCATCAGCCATGTAGCCAGCTTTCTCTGTAGGAACATTTTGGACACATATTCCTTGTATCTAGACCTCTATATATTCACATGCTGGACCCATCTGCCATGTAGTTAACTCTCATAATATGGACATGTTGGACTCAACTGCCATATAGCTAGTACTTTGTATATAGACATGTTAGAATAATCTGCCATATAGCTGTCTCTCAATATATGGACATGTTTGAGTCAACTGCCTTATAGCTAGTACTCTGTAAAGTGACATGTTGAAATACTCTGTCATGTAGCTCACTCTCAATATATGGACATGTTGGACTCATCTGCCATGTAGCTAGAACTCTGCATATGGAAATGTTGCACTACTTTACCATGTAGCTAGCTCTCTGTATATGGACATTTTGGACTCTTCTGTCATGTGGCTACCTCTCTGAATATGAACATATTGGACTTGCGTACCATGTAGCTATCACTGTGTATATGGACATGTTTGACTCATTAGACATATCATCAGCTTTCTCTCAAGGAACATTTTGGACACATCTGCCTTGTAGCTAGTCCACTATACATTCACGTGTTGGACCCATCTGCCATGTAGCTAACTCTCACAATATGAACATGTTGGACTCAACTGCCAAACAGCTAGTACTCTGTATATGGACATGTTGGAATACCCTGCCATGTACCCTGCTATCATTTTATTGACCTGTTGCACTCATCTGCCATATAGCTAGAATTCTGCATGCAGAAATGTTACACTACTCTGCCATGAAGCTAACTCTCTGTATATGGACATGTTGAAATACTCTGCCATTTAACTTGCTCTCAGTATATGGACATGTTTGACTCATCTTCCAATGCAGCTAGAACTCAGTATATGGAAATGTTGCACTACTCTGCCATGTAGCTTAGGCTCTGTATATGGACATTTTGGACTCGTCTCCCATGAAGCTAGCACTCTGTATATGAAGATTTTGGACTTGGTTTCCATGTAGCTTGCTCTTTGTATATGGACATGTTGGACTCATCAGCCATGTAACCAGCTCTCTCAATAGGAACATTTGGAGACATCTGCCTTGTATCTAGTCCTCTATATATACACATGTTGAAAGCATCTTCCATGTAGCTAACTCTCAGTATATGGACATGTGGAACTCATCTGCGATAAAGCTAGGACTGTGTATATGGACCTGTTGGAATATTCTGCCATGTAGTTCGCTCTCAATATATGGACATGTTGGACTCATCTGACATGTAACCAGCTCTCTCTCTGGGAACATTTTGGACACATCTGCATTGTAGCCAGTCCTCTATATATACCCATGTTGGACCCATCTGAGATGTGGACTGTTCTCTCTCTAGGAACATTTTGGACACATCTGCCTTGTAGGTAGTCCTCAATATATACGCATGTTGAAGTCATCTTCCATCTGGCTAACTTTCAGTATATGCACATGTTGGACTCATCTGCCATAGAGCTAGTAGTCTGTATATGGACATGTTGGAATGCTCTGCCATGTAGCTCACTCTCAATATATGGACATGCTGGACTCATCTGTCATGTAGATAGAACTTTCCATACAGAAATGTTGCACTACGCTGCCATGTATCTACCTCTCTGTATATGAACATATTGGACTATCCTGCCATGTAGCTAGCTCTATGTATATGGACATGGTGGACTCATCAGCCATGAAGACAGTTTTCTCTGTAGGAACATTTTGGACACATCTGCCTTGTAGCTAGTTCTCTATATATACACATGTTGGACACATCTGCCATGAAGCTAACTCTCACTATGCGGACATGTTGGACTCATCTGCCATATAGCTATTACTCTGTATATGGACATGTTGTAATACTCTACCATGTAGCTTGCTCTCAGACATGTTGGACACATCTGCCATTTAGCTGGAACTCCATATAAAAAAATGTTGCACTACCCTGCCATGAAGCTAGCTCTCTGTATATGGCCATTTTGAACTCGTCTGCCATGTAGCTAGCTCCCTGAATATGAACATATTGGACTTGCCTGCCATGTAGTTACCTCTGTTTATACGGATATGTTGGACTCATCAGCCATGTAGCAAGCTCTCACTGTATGAACCCTTTGCACATATCTGGCGTGTAGCTAATCCTCTATATATACACATGTTGGAATCATCTTCCATGTGGCTAAACCTCAGTATATGAACATGTTGGACTCATCTGCCATAAAGCTAGTACTGTGTATACGGACATGTTGGAATACTCTGCAATGTAGCTCGCTCTCATTATATGGACATGTTGGACTCATATTCCATGTAGCTAGAACTCAGTGTATGGAAATGTTGCACTACACTGCCATTTAGTTAACGCTCCATATATGGACATTTTGGACTCGTCTGCCATGAAGCTAGCACTCTGTATATAAGATTTTGGACTTGATTGCCATGTAGCTTGCTCTGTGTATATGGACATGTTGGATTCATCAGCCATGTAACCAGCTCTCTCTCTAGGAACATTTTGGACATGTCTGCCTTGTAGCCAGTCCTCTAAATATACACATGTTGAAGTCATCTTCCATGAGGCTAACTCTCAGTATATGGACATGTTGGACTAACCTGCTATAGAGCTAGTACTGTGTATATGGACATGTTGGAATGCTCTGCCATGTAGCTCGCTCTCAATATATGGACATCTTGGACTTGTCTTCCATGTAGCTAGCTGTCTGTATATGGACATTTTTGAATTGTTGGTCATGTAGTTAGCTCTCTGTATATGAACATATTGGACATGCCTGACATGTAGCTAGCTCGGAGTATATGGACATATTGGATTCATCAGCCATGTATCCTGCTTTTTTGGGAGGAACATTTTGGAAACAGCTGCCTTGAAGCCAGTCCTCTATTTGTACATATGTTGGACCTGTCTGCCATGTAGCTAACTAACAGTATATGGACATGTTGGACTCATCTGCCATATAGCTAAAACTGTGTATATGGACATATTGAAATACTCTGACATATAGCTAGAACTCTGCATATGGAAAAGTTGCACTATCCTGCCATGTAGCTAACTCTCTGTATATGGACATTATGGGCTTGTCTGTCATTTAGCTAGCTCTCTCTGTATGAACACTTTGGAAACATCTGTCTTTTAGCTAGTCCTCAATATATACACACTTTGGACTCAACTGCCATGTAGCTCAATCTCATGATATGGACATGTTGCACTCATCTCTGATATAGTTAGTACTCTGTATATGAACATGATGGAATACTTTACCATGCATCTCACTCTCAATATATGGACATTTTGCACTACTCTGCCATGTAGCTATCTGTCTGTATATGGACATTTTGGACTCGTCTGCCATGTAACTAGCTCTCTGTATATGTACATATTGGACTTGCCTACTCTATGTATATGGACATGTTGGCCTCATCAGCCATGTAGCCAACTTTCACTGTAGGAACATTTTGGACACATCTGCCTTGTAGCTAGTCCTCAATATATACACATGTTTGACTCATCTGCATGTAGCTAACTCTCACTATATGGACAAGTTGGAATCATTTGCCATATAGCTAGTACTCTGTAAAGGACATATTGGAATACTCTGCCATGTAGCTCGCTTTCAGTATATGGATATGTTGGACTCATCTGCCATGTAGCTAGAGCTCTGTATAAGAAAATGTTGCACTGCTCCTCCATGAAGCTATCTCTCTGTATATGGACATTTTGGACTCCTCTGCCTTGTACCTAGCTCTCTGAATATGAACACATTGGATTTGCCTGCCATGTAGCTAGTTCTGTGATTATGGACATGTTGGACTCATCAGCCATGTAGCAAGCTCTAACTGTATGAACATTTTGGATACATCTGCCTTGTAGCTAATCCTCAATATAAACACATGTTGGAATCATCTTCCATGTGGCTAAATCTCAGTATATGGACATGTTGGACACATCTTCCATAATTCTAGTACTGTGTATATGGACATGTTGGAATACTCTGCCATGTAGCTCGCTCTTAGTATATGGACATGTTGGACTCATCTTCCATGTAGCTAGAACTCAGTATATGGAAATGGTGCACTACTCTGCCATGTAGCTAACGCTCTGTATATGGATATTTTGGACTCATCTGCCATGAGGCTAGCACTCTGTATATGAAGATTTTGGACTTGG
>NW_006408524.1:41024386-41025629 GCF_000296735.1 Chrysochloris asiatica | reverse complement strand
TATGTATATGTATATATGTATATATATATATATACATACATACATGTTGGAATCATCTAACATGTGGCTAACTCTCAGTATATGGACTTGTTGGACTAATCTGCCATAGAGCTAGTACTCTGTGTATGGACATGTTGGAATGCTGTGCCATGTAGCTAGTACTCTGTGTATGGACATGTTGGAATGCTGTGCCATGTAGCTCGCTCTCAATATATGGATATGTTGGACTCATCTTCCATGTAGCTAGCTGTATGTATATGGACATTTTTGACTCATCGGTCATATAGTTAGCTCTCTGTATATGAACATATTGGACATGCCTGACATGTAGCTAGCTTGGAGTATATGGACATGTTGGATTCATCAGCCATGTATCCAGATTTCTCGGTAGGAATATTTTGGACACAGCTGCTTGGAGCTAGTCCTCTATATGTACACATGTTGGACCCGTCTGCCATGTAGCTAACTAAAAGTATATGGACATGTTGGACTCCTCTGCCATGTAGCTAGCTGTCTGTATATGGATATTTTTGACTCATCGGTCATGTAGTTAGCTTTCTGTATATGAACATATTGAACATGCCTGACATGTAGCTAGCTCGGAGTATATGGACATGTTGGATTCATCAGCCATGTAGTCAGCTTTCTCAATAGGAACATTTTGGACACAGCTGCCTTGAAGATAGTCCTCTATATGTACACATGTTGGACCCGTCTGCCATGTAACTAACTAACAGTATATGGACATATTGGACTCATCTGCCATATAGCTAAAACTGTATATGGTCATATTGGAATACTCTGCTATGTAGCTAGAACTCTGCATATGGAAAAGTTGCACTATCCTTCCATGTAGCTAACTCTCTGTATATGGACATTATGGACTGGTTTGTCATGTAGCCAGCTCTCTCTGTATGAACACTTTGTACACATCTGTCTCTTAGCTAGTCCTCAATATATACACATTTTGGACTCATATGTCATGTAGCTAACTCTCATGATATGGACATGTTGGACTCATCTCCCATACAGCTAGTATTCTGTATATGAACATGTTGGAATACTCTAACATGCATCTCACTCTCAATATATGGACATGTTGGACTCATCTGCCATGTAGCTAGAGCTCTGTACATGGAAATGATGCACTACTCTGCCATGTGGGTAGCTCTCTGTATATGAACACATTGGGCTTGCCTGCCATATAGCAAGCTCTGTGTATATGCACATGTTGAACACATCA
>NW_006408524.1:41019172-41024216 GCF_000296735.1 Chrysochloris asiatica | reverse complement strand
ATATATATATACATGTTGGACTCATCTGACATGCAGCTAACTCTCACTATATGGACATGTTGGAATACGCTGCCATGTAGCTAGTACTGTGTATATGGACATGTTGTAAAACTCTGCCATGTAGCTCGCTCTCAATATATGGACATGTTGGAATCATCTTCCATGTAGCTAGAACTCAGTATATGGAAATGTTGCACTACTCTGCCATGTAGCTAACTCTCTGTATATGGACATTTTGGAATTGTCTGCCATGAAGCTAGCACTCTGTATATTAGGATTTTGCATTTGCTTGTCATGTAGCTAGCTCTGTGTATATGGACATGTTGGACTCATCAGCCATGTAACCAGCTCTCTCTCAAGGAACATTTTGGACACATCTGCCTTGTAGCTACTCCTCTATATATACACATGTTGGACCCATCTGCCATGTGGCCTGCTTTCTCTCTAGGAACATTTTGGACACATCTGCCATGTAAGTAGTCCTCTATATATACTCATGTTGAAGTCATCTTCCATCTGGCTAACTCTCAGTATATGCACATGTTGGACTCATCTGCCATAGAGCTAGTACTCTGTATACGGAAATGTTGAACTACTCTGCCATGTAGCTAATGCTCTGTATATGGACATTTTGGACTCGTCTGCCATGAAGCTAGCACTCTGTATATGAAGATTTTGGACTTGGTTTGCCATGTAGCTTGCTCTGTGTATATGGACATGTTGGAATCATCAGCCATGTAATCAGCTCTCTCTCTAGGAACATTTTGGACACATCTGCCTTGTAGCTATTCTTCTATATATACACATGTTGGACCCATCTTCCATGTGGCCTGCTCTCTCTCTAGGAACATTTTGGACACATCTGCCTTGTAGGTAGTCCCTATATATACAATTCTTGAAGTCATCTTCCATCTGGATAACTCTCAGTATAAGCACATATTGGATTCATCTGCCATAGAGCTAGTACTCTGTATATGGACATGTTGTAATACTCTGCCATGTACCTCTCTCTCAGTATATGGAGATGTTGGACTCATCTTCCATGTAGCTAGAACTCAGTATATGGAAATGTTGCACTACTCTACCATGTAGCTAACGCTCTGTATATGGACATTTTGGACTCATCTGCCATGAAGCTAGCACTCTGTATATGAAGTTTTTGGACTTGGTTGCCATGTAGCTTGCTCTGTGTAAATGGACATGTTGGACTCATCAGCCATGTAACCAGCTCTCTCTCTAGGAACACTTTGGACACATCTGACTTGGAGCTAGTCCTCTATATATACACATGTTGGAAGCATCTTCCATGTAGCTAACTCTCACTATATGGACATGTTGAACTCATCTGCGATAAAGCTAGTACTGTGTATATGGACATGTTGGAATACTCTGCCATATAGCTTGCTCTCAGTATATGCACTTGTTGGACTCATCTTCCATGTAGCTAGAACTCAGTATATGGAAATGATGCACTACTCTGCCATGTATCTAACTCTCTGTATATGGACAAGTTGGAATGCTAACTCTCAATATATGGACATGCTGGACTCATCTGTCATGTAGCTATAACTCTCCATACGGAAATGTTGCACTACTCTTCATGTAGCTACCTCTCTGTATATGAACATATTGGACTTGCCTACCATGTATATGGACATGGTGGACTCATTAGCCATGCAGCCAGCTTTCTCTGTAGCAACATTTTGTACACATCTGCCTTCTAGCTAGTCTTCTATATATACGCATGTTGGACTCATCTGCGTAGAAGCTAACTCTCACTATATGGACATGTTGGACTCATCTTCCATATAGCTAGTACTCTGTATATGGACATGTTGTAATACTCTGCCATGTTGCTCGCTCTCAGTATATAGACATGTTGGACTCATCTGCCATTTAGCTTGAACTCTGTATAAGAAAATGTTGCACTACTCTTCCATGAAGCTATCTCTCTGTATATGGACATTTTGGACTGGTCTTCCATGTAGCTAGCTCTCTTAATATGAACATATTGGATTTGCCTGCCAAGTAGCTATCTCTGTTTGTTTGGATATGTTGGACTCATCAGTCATGTAGCAAACTCTCACTGTATGAACCCTTTGCACACATCTGCCGTGTAGCTAGTATATATACATATGTTGCAATCATCTTCCATGTGGCTTAACCTCAGTATATGGGCATGTTGGACTCATCTGCCATAAAGCTAGTACTGTTTATATGGACACGTTGGAATACTCTGCAATGTAGCTTGCTCTAATTATATGGACATATTGGACTCATCTTCCATGTAGCTAGAACTCAGTATATGGAAATGTTGCACTACTCTGCCATGTAGCTAATGCTCTGTATATGGACATTTTGGACTCATCTGCCATGAAGCTAGCACTCTGTATATGAAGATTTTGGACTTGGTTGCCATGTAGCTTGCTCTGTGTATATGGACATGTTGGACTCATCAGCCATGTAACCAGCTCTCTCAATAGGAACATTTTGGACACATCTGCGCTGTAGCTAATCCTCTATATATATCCATGTTGGAAGCATCTTCCATGTAGCTAACGCTCAGTATATGGACATGTTGAACTCATCTGCGATAAAGCTAGTACTGTGTATATGGACATGTTGGAATACTCTGCCATGTAGCTCGTTCTCATTATATGCACATGTTGGACTCATCTTCCATGTAGCTAGAACTCAGTATATGGAAATGTTGCACTACTCTGCCATGTAGCCAACTCTCTGTATATGAACATTTTGGGCTCGTCTGCCATGTAGCTAGCGCTCTGCATATTAGGATTTTGGACTTGCTTGTCATGTAGCTAGCTCTATGTATATGGACATGTTGGACTCATCGGCCATGTAACCAGCTCTCTCTTTAGGAACATTTTGGACACATCTGCCTTCTAGCTAGTCCTCTATATATACACATGTTGGACCCATCTGCCATGTGGCCTGCTCTCTCTCTAGGAACATTTTGGACACATCTGTCTTGAAGGTAGTCCTCTATATATACACATGTTGAAATCATCTTCCATGTGGCTAACTCTCAGTATATGCACATGTTGGACTCATCTGCCATAGAGCTAGTACTCTGTATATGGACATGTTGGAATGCTCTGCCAGGTAGCTCGCTCTCAATATATGGACATGCTGGACTCATCTGTCATGTAGCTAGAAATTTCCATACGGAAATGTTGCACTACTCTGCCATGTAGCTAGCTCTCTGTATATGAACATATTGGACTTGCCTACCATGTAGCTAGCTCTGTGTATATGGACATGGTGGACTCATCAGCCATGCAGCCAGCTTTCTCTGTAGGAACATTTTGGACACATCTGTCTTGTAGTTAGTCTTCTATATATACACATGTTGGACTCATCTGCCATGAAGCTAAATTTCACTATACGGACATGTTGGACTCATCTGCCATATAGCTAGTACTCTGTATATGGACATGTTGTAATACTCTGCCATGTAGCTCGCTCTCAGTATATAGACATTTTAGACTCATCTGCCATTTAGCTGTAACTCCGTATAAGAAAATGTTGCACTACTCTTCCACGAAGCTAGCTCTCTGTATATGGACATTTTGGGCTCGTCTTCCATGTAGTTAGCTCTCTGAGTATGAACATATTGGACTTGCCTGTCATGTAGCTAGCTCTGTTTATATGGACATGTTGGACTCATCAGCCATGTAACAGGCTCTCTCTGTATGAACCTTTTGGACACATCTGCCTTGCAGCTAATCCTCTATATATGGACATGTTGGAATCATCTTCCATGTGGATAAATCTCATTATATGGACATGTTGTAATTCTCTGCCATAAAGCTAGTACTGTGTATATGGACATGTTTGAATACTCTGCCATGTAGCTCACTCTCAGTATATGGACATGTTGGACACATCTTCCATGTAGCTAGAACTCAGTGTATGGAAATGTTGCACTACTCTGCCATGTAGCTAACGCTCTGTATATGGACATTTTGGACTCGTCTGTTTATGAAGATTTTGGACTTGGTTGCCATGTAGCTTGCTCTGTATATATCGACATGTTGGACTCATTGGCCATGTAACCAGCTCTCTCTCTAGGAACTTTTTAGACACATCTGCCTTGTAGCTACTCCTCTATATATACACATGTTGGACCCATCTGCCATGTAGCCTGCTCTCTCTCTAGGAACATTTTGGACACATCTGCCTTATAGGTAGTCCTCTATATATACACATGTTGAAGTCATCTTCCATCTGGCTAGCTCTCAGTATATGGACATGTTGGACTCATCTGCCATAGAGCTAGTACTCTGTATATGGACATGTTGGAATGATCTGCCATGTAGCTTGCTCTCAATATATGGACATGTTGGACTCATCAGTCATGTAGCTAGAACTCTCCATAAGGAAATGTTGCACTACTCTGCCATGTAGGTAGCTCTCTGTATATGAACATATTGGACTTGCCTGCCATGTAGCTAGCTCTGTGTATATGGACATGGTGGAATCATCAGCCATGCAGCCAGTTCTCTCTCTAGGAACATTTTGGACACATCTGCCTTGTAGCCAGTCCTCTACATATATACATGTTGAAGTCATCTTCCATGAGACTAACTCTCAGTATATGGACATGTAGGACAAATCTGCCATAGAGCTAGTACTCTGTATATGGACATGTTGGAATGATCTGCCATGTAGCTCGCTCTCAATATATGGACATGTTGGACTCGTCTGCCATGTAGCTAGCTGTCTGTATATGGACATTTTTGACTCATCGGCCATGTAGTTAGCTCTCTGTATATGAACATATTGGACATGTCTGACTTATAGCTAGCTTGGAGTATATGGACATGTTGGATTCATCAGGCATGTCTCCAGCTTCCTTGGGAGGAACATTTTGGACACAGCTGCCTTGAAGCTAGTCCTCTATATGTACACATGTTGGACCAGTATGCCATGTAGCTAACTAACAGTATATGGACATATTGGACTCATTTGCCATATAACTAATACTGTGTATAAGGACATATTGGAATACTCTGCCATGTAG
>NW_006408524.1:41010552-41019072 GCF_000296735.1 Chrysochloris asiatica | reverse complement strand
ACTAACAGTATATGGACATATTGGACTCATTTGCCATATAACTAATACTGTGTATAAGGACATATTGGAATACTCTGCCATGTAGCTATAACTCTGCATATGGAAAAGTTGCACTATCCTGCCATGTAGCTAACTCTCTGTATATGAACATTATGGACTGGTCTGTCATGTAGCCATCTCTCTCTGTATGAACACTTTGGACACATCTGTATTTTATCTAGTCCTCAATATATACACACTTTGGATTCATCTGCCATGTAGCTAAATCTCATGATATGGACATGTTGGACTCATCTCCGATACAGCTAGTACTCTGCATATGAACATGTTACTATGCATCTCGCTCTCAATATATGGACATGTTGGACTCATCTGCCATAAAGCTAGTAGAACTGTGTATATGGACATGTTGGAATACTCTGCCATGTAACTCACTCTCAGTATATGGACATGATGGACTCATCTTCCATGTAGCTAGAACTCAGTATATGGAAATGTTGCACTACTCTGCCATGTAGCTAACTCTCTGTATATGGACATTTTGGACTCATCTGCCATGAAGCTAGCGCTCTGTATATGAAGATTTTAGATTTCCTTGTCATGTGGCTAGCTCTGTGTATATGGACATGTTGGACTCATCAGCCATGTAACCAGCTCTCTCTCTAGGAACATTTTGGACACATCTGCCTTGTAATTAGTCCTCTATATATACACATGTTGGACTCATCTGCCATATAGCTAGAACTCTGTATAAGCAAATGTTGCACTACTCTGCCATGTATCTACCTCTCTGAATATGAACATATTGGACTTGCTTGCCATGTAGCTAACTCTGTGTATATGGACATATTGGACTCATCAGTCATGTAGGAAGCTCTATCTGTATGAACCGTTTGGACACATCTGCCTTGTAGCTATTCCTGTCTATATAGACATGTTGAAGTCATCTTCCATCTGGCTAACTCAGTATATGCACATGTTGGACTCATCTGCCATAAAGCTAGTACAGTGTATATGGACATGTTGGAATACTCTGCCATGTGGCTCGCTCTCAGTATATGTACATGTTGGACTTATCTTCCATGTAGCTACCTCTCTGTATATGGTCATTTTGGTCTTGTCTGCCATGTATCAAGCTCTCTCTGTATGAACATCTTGGACACTTCTGCCTTCTAGCTAGTCCTTGATATATACACATGTTGGACTCATCTGTCATGAAGGTAACTCTCAAGATATGGACATGTTTGACTCATCTGCCATATAGCTAATACTCTGTATAAGGACATGTTGGAACATTCTGTCATGTAGCTTTCTCTCAATATATGGACATGTTGGACTCATCTGTCATGTAGTTAGAGCTATGTTTATGGAAATGTTGCACTATTATGTCATTTAGCAAGCTCTCTGTATATGGACATTTTGGACTCCCCTGTACATGAACATATTGGACTTGCCTGCCATGTAGCTACTCTGTGTATATGGACATGTTGGACTCATCTGCCATAAAACTAGTACACTGTATATGGACATATTGTAATACTCTGCCAAGTAGCTTGCTCTCAGTAAATGGAGAAATTGGTCTCACCTGCCATGTAGCTAGAACTCTGTATATGGCAATATTGCAATACTCTGCCATGTAGCTAGCTCTCTGTATATGGACATTTTGGACTCGTTTGCCATGAAGCAAGCACTGTCTGTATGAACATTTTGGACACATCTGCCATGTAGCTATTCCTCTATATATACACATAGTGGAATCAATTGCCATGTAGATAACTCTCAGGATATGGACATGTCTTACTCATCTCACATATAGATAGTACTCTTTCTAAGGACATGTTGAAATACTCTGCCAAGTGGCTCGCTCTTAGTATATGGACATGTTGGACTCATCAGCCATGTAGCCATCTTTCTTTGTGGGAACATTTTGGACAAACCTTCCTTGTAGCTAGTCCTCTATACATACACATGTTGGAGTCATCTTCCATGTGGCTAACTATCTCTCTAGGATAATTTTGTACACATCTGCCTTGTACTTAGTCCTCTTTACATACACATGTTGGAGTCATCTTCCATGTGGCTAACTCTCAGTATATGGACATGTTGGACTCATCTGCCATATAGCTAGCACAGTGTATATGGATATATTGAAATACTCTGCCATGTAGCATGTTGGACTCATCTGCCATGTGGCTAGAACTCTGCATATAGAAATGTTGCACTACTCTGCCATGTAGCTAGCTCTCTGTATATGAACATATTGGACTTGCCTGCCATGTAGCTAGCTCTCTGTATATGGACATGTTGGATTCATCAGCCATGTAGCCAGCTCGCTATGTATGAATATTTTGGACACATCTGCCTTGTAGTTAGTCCTCTATATATTCACATGTTGGAACCATTTTCCATGAAGCAAACTCTCAGTATATGGACTCATCTGCCATAAAGTTAGTACTCTGTTTATGGACATATTGTAATACTCTGCCAAGTAGCTCACTCTCATTATATGGACATGTTGGACTCATCTGCAATGTAGCTAGAACTCTGTATATGGAAATGTTGCACTACTCTGCCATGTAGCTAGCTCTGTGTATATGGACATGTTGGACTCATCAGCCGTGTAGCCAACTTTCTCTGTATGAACATTTTGGACACATCTGCCTTGTAACAAGTCCTCTATATATAAACACGTTGGACTCAACTGCCATGTAGCTAACTGTCACTATATGGACATGTTGGACTCATCTGCCATATAACTAGTACTCTGTTTATGGACATGTTGGAATACTCTGCCATGTAGCTCTCTCTCAGTATATGGACATGTTGAACTCATCTGCCATAAAGCTTGTACTGTGTATATGGACATGTTGGAATACTCTGCCATGTAGCTAGCTCTCTGTATATGGATATTTTGGACCCTTCTGCCATGTATCTAGCGCTCTGTATATGAACATATTGGACTGGCCTGCCATGTAGCTAGCTCTGTGTATATGGACATGTTGGACTCATAAGCAATGTAGCAAGCTCTCTGTGTTTGAATCTTTTGGACACATCTGCCTTGTAGCTAATCCTCTATATACACACCTGTTGGAATCATCTTCCATGTGGCTAAATCTCAGTATATGGCCATGTTGGACTCAACTGCCATATAGCTAGTACTCTGTATAAGGATACGTTGGAATACTCTGCCATGTAGCTCTCTCTCAGTATATGGACATGTTGGACTCATCTGCCATGTAGTTAGAACTATTTATATGGAAATGTTGCACTTCTCTGTCATACAGCTAGGTCTCTATATAAGGACATTTTTGGTACCTTCTGCCATGTATCTAGCTCTCTGTATATGAACCTATTGGATATGCCTGCCATGTAGCTAGCTGTGTGTATATGGACATGTTGTACTCATCAGCCATGCTGCCGGCTTTCTCTGTAGGAACATTTTGGACACATCTACATTGTAGCTAGTCCTCTATATATACACATGTTGGACTCATCTGCCACGTAGCTACCTCTTACTATATGGATACGTTAGACTCATCTGCCATAAAGCTCATGCTGTGTATATGGACAAGTAGCTCACTCTCAGTACCTGGTCATGATGGACTCATCTTCCATGTAGCTAGAATTCAGCATATGGAAATGTTGCACTACTCTGCCATGTAGCTAACTCTCTGTATATGGAAATTTTGGACTTGTCTGCCATGTAGTTAGCTTTCTGTACATGAACATATTAGACTTGCTTGTCATGTAGCTAGCTCTGTGTATATGGACATATTGGACTCATCAGCCATGTAACCAGCTCTCTCTCTAGGAACATGTTGGACCCATCTGCCATGTAGATAACTCTCAGTATATGGACATGTTAGACTCACCTACCATATATCTAGTATTCTGTAAATGGTCATGTTGGAATATTCTGTCATGTAGCTTACTCTCAGTATATGGACATGTTGGACTCATCTGCCATGTAGCTCGAATTCTGCATATGAAAATGTTGCACTACTCTATCATGTAGCTAGCTCTCTATATATGGACATTTTGGACACTTCTGTCATGTAGCTAGCTATCTGTATATGAACATATTGGACTTGCCTGACATGTAGATAGCTTGGAGTATATGGACATGATGGATTCATCAGCCATGTAGCAAGCTTTCTCGTTTGGAACGTTTTGGACACATTTTCCTTGAAGCTAGTCCTCTATATATACACATGTTGGAGCCATCTTCCATGTAGCTAACTATCAGTATATGGACATGTTAGAATCATCTGCCATGTAGTTAATACTGTGTATATATGGACTTGTTGTAATACTCTGCCATGTAGCTTGCTCTCATTATATGGACATGTTGGACTCATATGCCATGTAGCAAGAGCTCTGCGTATGGAAATCTTGCACTATTCTGCCATGTAGCTAGCTCTCTGCATATGAACATTATGGACTCGTCTGCCATGTAACAAGCTCTCTGTGTTTGAACCTTTTGGACACATCTGCCTTGTAGCTAATCCTCTATATATACACATGTTTGACACATCTTCCATGTGGCTAAATCTCAGTATAGGGACATGTTGGACTCATCTGACATAAAGCTAGTACTCTGTATATGGACATATTGCAGTACTCTGCCAAGTAGCTCGTTTTCAGTATATGGACATGTTGGATTCACCTTCCATGTAGCTAGAACTCAGTATATGGAAATGTTGCACTTCTCTGCCATGTAGCTAATGCTCTGTAGATGGACATTTTGGATTCCTCTGCCATGTAGCTAGCTCTCTGTATATAAACATATTGGACATTCCTGCCATGTAGCTCGCTTTGTGTGTATGGACATGTTGGACTCATATACCATGTAACTAGAACTCAGTATATGGAAATGTTGGACTACTCTGGTATATGAGTCCAACATGTCCATACATTTTGATCTCATATGCCATGTAGCTAGCTCTCTGTATATGTACATGTTGGTCTCATCTGCCATATTGCCACATATCTCTGTATGAACATTTTGGATTCACCTGTCTTGAAGCTAGTCCTCTATATATACCTATGTTGGACTCTTCTGCCATGTAGCTAACTCTCAGTATATGGACATGTTGGACTCATCTGCCATGTAGCTAGAATCCTGTATATGGAAATGATGCAAAACACTGCCAGGTAGCTACCTCTCTGTATGTCGACACTATGAACTCTTCTGCCATGTAGTTGTCTCTCTGTACAAGGATATGTTGGACTGATCTGCCATGTAGGTGCCTCTCTATATATGAACATATTAGACTTGCCTGCCATGTAGCTAACTCTCTGTATATGGACATGTTTGGCTCATCAGCCATGTAGCCTGCTCTCTCGGTTTGAATATATTGGACTCATATGCCTTATAGCTCATCCTCTATGTATACACATGTTGGAGTCATCTGACATGTAGCTAACTCTCAGTATATGAACATGCTGGACTCATCTGCCTTGTAGCTAGTTATATATATACACACATGTTGGACTCATCTGCCATGTAGTTAACTCCCAGAATATGGAAATGTTGGGCTCATCTGCCAGGTAGGTAGTACTCTGTATATGATCATGTTGGAATACTCTGCCATGTAGCTAGGTCTCAGTACATAGACATGTTGGACTTTTCTGCCATGTAGGTAGAACTCTGTATATGGAAATGTTGCACTACTCTGCCATGAAACTAGCTCTCTGTACATGGACATTTTGGACTTGTTTGCTTTGTAGATAGTCCTCTATATATACACATGTTGGACTCAACTGCCATGTAGCTCACTCTCAGTATATGGACATGTTGGACTCATCTGCCATATAGCTAGTATTGTGTATATGGACATGTTGGAATACTCTGCCATGTAGCTCGCTCTCAGTGTGTAGACATGTTGGACTCATCTTCCATGTAGCTATTCTTCTTTATATGGACTTGTTGGAATACCCTGCCATGTAACTCGCTCTCAGTATATGGAAACGTTGGATTCATCTGCCATGTAGCTAGAACTCCTGCATACGGAAATGTTGCACTACTGTGCCATATAGCTAGCTCTCTGTATATGGACATTTTGGACACGTCTGCTGTGTAGCACACTCTCTCTGTGTGAACATTTTGGACACATCTTACTTGTAGCTAGTCCTCTATATATACACACGGTGGACTTATCTGCCATATAGAAAGCTCTCAGGATATGGACATGTTTGACTCATCTGCCATATAGATACTATTCTGTATAAGGACATGTTGGAATACTCTGCCATGTAGCTCACTCTCAGTATATGGACATGTTGGACTCATCTTCCATTTAGCTAGAACTCTGTATAAGGAAATGTTGCACTACTCTGCCATTTAGCTCGCTCTGTGTATATGGACATGTTGGACTCATCAGCCATCTAGCCAGCTCTCTCAGTATGAATATTTTGGGCACATCTGCCTTAGAGTTAGTCTTGTATATATACACATGTTGGACCCATCTGCCATGTAGCTAACTCTCAGTATATGGACATGTTGGACTCATCTGCCATATAACTACTACTGTGTATATGGACATGTTGGAATACTCTGCCATGAAGCTTGCTTTCAGTATATGGACATGTTGGACTCATCTTCCATGTAGCTTGAACTCAGTATATGGAAATGTTGAACTACTCTGCCAAACAACTAACTCTCTGTATATGGACATTTTGGACTCTGGTGCCATGTAGCTAACTCTCTGCATATGAACATATTGGACGTGCCTGCCATGTAGCTAGCTCTCTGTATATGGACATGTTGGACTCATCAGCCATCTAGGCAGCTTTCTCTGTAGGAACCTTTTGGACACAATTGCCTTGTAGCTAGTACTTTATATATACACATGTTGGACTCATCAGCCATGTAACCAGTTCTCTCTCTAGGAACATTTATGACACATCTGCCTTGTAGCTAGTCCTCTATATATACACATGTTGGTGTCATCTTCCGAATGGCTAACTCTCAGTATATGAACATGATGGACTCATCTGCCATATAGCTAGTACTCTCTATAGGGGCATGTTTGAATACTGTGCCATGTAGCTCGCTCTCAGTATATGGACATGTTGGACTCATTTGCCATGTAACCAGAACTCTGCATACTGAAATGTTGCACTATTCTGCCATGTAGCTAGCTCTCTGTGTATGGACATTTTGTCTCATCTGCATGTATCAAGCTCTCTCTGTATGAACATTTTGGACACATATGCCTTGTAGCTCGTCCTCTATATATACACATGTTGGGCTCATCTGCCATGTAGTTAACTCTCAGGGTATGGACATGTTTGACTCATCTGCCATATAGCTAGAACTCTGTATAAGGACATGTTGGAATATTCTGCCATGTAGCTCGTTCTCAATATATGGACATGTTGGACTCATCTGTCATGTAGTTAGAACTCTGTATATGGAAATGTTGCACTACTATGCCATGTAGCTAGCTCTCTGTATGTGGACATTTTGGTCTTATCTGCCATGTAGCTAGCTCTGTGTATATGAACATATTGGACTTGCCTGCCATGTAGCTTGCTCTGATTATATGGACATGTTAGATTCATCAGCCATGTAGCGAACTTTATCTGTAGGAACATTTTGGACCCATCTGCCTTGAAGATAGTCCTCTATATATGCACATGTTGGACCCATCTGCCATGTAGCTATCTAACAGCATATGGACATGTTGGACTCATCTGCAATATAGCTAGTACTGTGTATATGGACATGTTGGAATACTCTGCCATGTAGCTTGCTCTCATTATATGGACATGTTGCACTCATATGCCATGTAGCTAGAGCTCTCCATATGTATATGTTGAACTACTCTGTCATGTATCTAACTCTTTGTATATGGAGATTTTGGACTCATCTGCCATGTAGATAGAACTCTGTATATGGAAATGTTTGACTACTCTGCCATGTAGCTAGCTCTCTGTATATGGACATTTTAATCTCTCTGCCATGTAGCTAGTCTCTGTATATGTACATATTGGACTTGCCTGACATGTAGTTAGCTCTGTGTATATGGACATGTTGGATTCATCAGACATGTAGCCAGCTTTCTCTGTATGAACATTTTGGACACATCTGCCCCTAGCTAGTCTTCTATATATACACATGTTGGACTCCTCTGCCATGTAGCTAACTCTCACTATATGGACATGTTGGACTCATCTGCAATATAGCTAGTACTGTGTATATGGACATTTTGGAATACTCTGCCATGTGACTCGCTCTCATTATAAGGACATGTTGCACTCTTAGTACATGTAGTTAGAACTCTCCATATGTAAATGTTGCACGATTCTGCCATGTAGCTAGCTCTTTTATAAGGAAATTATGGACTCATCTGCCATGTAGCCAGCTCTCTCTGTACTAACCCTTTGGACACATCTGCCTTGTAGCTATTCCTAAATAGATACACACTTTGGACTCATCTGCCATGTAGCTAAATCTCAGGATATGGACATGTTGGACTCATCTGCCATATATCTAGTACCCTGTATATGGGCATG
>NW_006408524.1:40972003-40989515 GCF_000296735.1 Chrysochloris asiatica | reverse complement strand
GGACATGTGCCACTATGGACATCTGCTTTTGCTTCTTCGTCATGTTTAATGTTTGTCTGTGGCCCTAATAATTAATTAAGTATGTAGTTTGGTAATTTTTTATGTTTTCTGATTGCCTCCAGGAGGATGTGGTCAGAGTGTGGTCTTCCCTTTTTAATCTTTTATGTGGCAGCCAAACAGCTGCACCACCTGGCCACCCTGGCAAACTGGAAGTCCTCTTTATATACACATGTTGGACTCATCTGCCATGTAGCTAGCTCTCTGTGCATGGATATGTGAGACTGATCTGCCATGTAGGTACCTCTCAGAATATGGACATGTTGGACTCATCTGCCATGTAGCTAGTATTCTCTATATGGACATGTTGGACTCATCTGCCATGTAGCTAGCTCTCAGTATATGGACACATTGGACTCATCTGTCATATAGCTAGACCTCTGTATATAGACATGTTGGAATACTCTGCCATGTAGTTCCCTCCCAGTATATGGAAATATTGGACTCATCTGCTATATAGCTAGAACTCTGTATATGGAAATGTTGCACTACTCTGCCATGTAGCTAGCTCTGTGTATATGGACATATTGGTCTCATTTGCCATATAGCTAGTTCTTTGTATATGAACATATTGTACTTGGCTGACATGTAGCGAGCTCTATGTCTATAGAAATGTTGGACTCATCAGCCATGTAGCACACTCTCTCTGTATGAACATTTTGGACACATCTGCCTTGTAGCTAGTCTTTTATTTATACACATGTTGGGCTCATCTGCCATGTAGCTAACTCTCAGTATATGAACTTGGTAGACTCACCTGCCATGTATCTACTACTCTGTATATGGAAATGTTGTAATACTGTGCCATGTATCTCACTCTCACTATAAGGACGTATTGGACTCATCTTCCATGAAGCAAGAACTCTGTATATGGAAATGGTCCATATTCTGTCATGTAGCTAGCTCTCTGTATATGGACATTTTGTACTCTTTTGCCATGTAGCCAGCTCTCTGTACAAGAACATATTGGACTTGCCTGCCATGTAGCTATTTCTGTGTATATGGACATGTTAGACTCATCTGCATTGTAGCCAAATCTCTCTGTATGAACATTTAGGTCAGTCACATCTGCCTTGTAACTAGTCCTCTATATATATACATGTTGGAATCATCTGCCATGTAGCTAACTCTCAGTATAAGGACGTGTTGGACTCATCTGCCATATAGCTAGTACTCTTTATACGGATATGTTGGAATACATCATTGAGAAATATGAGTATTCCAGAACACTTAATTGTACTTCTAAGAAATCTGTACCTAGACCAAGAAGCAGTTGTTCTCAGTATATGGACACGTTGGGTTCATGTGCCATGTAGCTAGAACACTGTATTTATAAATGCTACTCTACTCTGCCATGTAGTTAGCTCTCTTTATATGGAAATTTTAGACTCGTCTACGATGTAGCTAGCTCTCTGTGCATGGATATGTTGGACTGATCTGCCATTTAGGTAGCTCTCTGTATATGAACATATTGGACTTATCTGCCATGTAGCTAGCTCTCTGTGTATGTACATGTTGGAAAACTCTGCCATGTAGCTAACTCTCAGTATATGGACACGTTGGGCTCATTTGCCATTAACTAGAACTCTGTATTTGGAAATGTTGCACTGCTCTGCCATGAAGCTAGATCTCTGTATATGGATATTTTTGGACTCGTCTACCATGCAGCTAGCTCTCTGTGCATGGAAATGTTGGACTGATCTTCCATGTGGGTAGGTCTCTGTATATGAACATTTTGTACTCGTCTGCCATGAAGCCAGCTCTCTGTGCATGGATATGTTGGACTGATGCACCATGTAGATAGCTCTCCGTATTTGAACATATTGGACTTTTCTGCATGTAGCTAGTTTTCTGTAGATGGACATTTTGGACTCATCAGCCATGTAGCCAGGTCTCTCTGTAGGAACATGTTGGACTCATCTGCCTTGTAGCTATTCCTCTATATATACACATGTAGGACTCATCTGCTATGTAGCTGTTACTCTGTATATGGAAATGTTGAACTGCTCTGCAAAGTAGCTAGCTCTTAGTATACGGACACATTTGGCTTATCTGGCCTGTAGCTAGCATTCTGTATTAGGAAATGTTGCATTACTCTGACATGTAGCTAGCTCTCTATGCATGGTTATGTTGGACTTATCTGCCATGTAGCTAACTCTCAGAATATGGACATATTGGACTCATCTGCCATGAAGCTAGTACTCTGTATCTGGACATGTTGGACTACTCTGCAATGAAGCTAGGTCTCAGTATATGCCATGTAGCCAGCTCTCTTTATATGGATATTTTAGATTCATCTGTCATGTAGCTAGGTCTGTATGCATGGATATGTTGGACTGATCTGCCATATAGGTAGATCTCTGTATATGAACATCTTGGACTTGTCTGCCATGTAGCTATCTTTATGTGTATGGACATGTTGGAATACTCTACCATGTAGCTAGCTCTCAGTATATGTACACATTTGACTCATCTGCGATGTAGCTATAACTCTATATATGAAAATGTTGCACTACTCTGCCATGTAGCTAGTTCTCTGTATATGGACATGTTGGACTCGACTGCCATGTAGCTAGCTCTCTGTGCATGGATATGTTGGGCTGATCAGCCATGTAGTTAGTTTTCTGTATACGAACATACTGGGCTTTTCTGTCATGTACCTAGCTTTCTGTATATGGACATGTTGGTATACTCTGCCACGTAGCTCGCTCTCTGTATATGGACATTTTGGACTCATTTGCCCTATAGCTAGCTTTCTGTGCATGGACGTGTTGGGCTGATCTGCCATGTAGGTAGCTCTCTGTAAATGAACATATTGGACTTGTCTGCCATGTAGCTAACTCTCTGTGTATGGACATGTTGGAATACTTTGCCATGTAGCTATCTCTCAATATATGTACACGTTGCACTCATCTACTATGTAGCTAGAACTCTGTATATGGAAATGTTGCACTACTCTGCCATATATGCAGCTAGCTCTGTATGAACATATTGGACTCATCTGTTTTTTAGCTAGTTCTCTCTATGTACACATTTTGGACTTATCTGCCATGTAGCTAACTCTCAGAATATGGACATGTTGGATTCATCTGCCATGTAGCTAGTATTCTCTATATGGACATGTTGGAATACTCTTCCTTGTAGCTAGCTCTCAGTATATGGACACATTGGACTCATCTACCATGTAGCTATACCTCTGTATATGGAAATTTAGCACTACTATGCCAAGTAGCTACCTCTCTGTACATGGACATTTTGCACTCCTTTGCCATGTAGCTAGCTCTCTGTGCATGGATATGTTGCACTGATCTGCAAAGTAGCTAGCTCTCTGTAGGTCGACACGTTGGACTCATCAGTCATTTAGCCAGGTCTCTCTGTATGGACATGTTGGTCTCATCTGCCTTGTAGCTACTACTCTATATATACACATGTTGTATTCATTTATCATGGAACTCACTCTCAGTAGATGGACTTTTTGTATTAATCTGCCATGTAACTAGTACTCTGCATATTAACATGTTGGACTACTCTGTAATGTAGCTAGCTCTCATTATATGGACATGTTGTGCTCATCTGCCATGTAGCTAGAATTCTGTATTTGGAAATGTTGCATCACTCTGCCATGTAGCTAGCTCTCTGTATTTGGATATTTTGGACTAATCTACCATGTTGCTAGCTGTCTGTGCATGGATATGTTGGACTGATCTGCCATGAACGTAGCTCTCTGTACATGAAGATATTGGACTTGTCTGCCATTTAGCTAGCTCTCTGTGTATGGACATGTTGGAATACTCTTACATGTAGCTAGCTCTCAGTATATGTACACGTTGGACTCTTCTGCTATGTAGCTAGAACAATGTATATGGAAATGTTGCACTACTCGGTCATGTAGTTAGCTCTCTGTATATGGACATTTTGGACTCATCTGTCATGAAGCTAGCTCTCTGTGCATGGATATGTTGGACTGATCTGCCATTTATGTAGCTCTCTGTATATGAACATATTGGAATTTTCTGCCATGTAGCTAGCTCTCTGCGTATGGACATGTTGGAATTCTCTGCCAAGTAGCTAGCTCTCAGTATATGAACATGTTGGGCTCTTCTGACATGTTGCTAGAACTCTATATACGGAAATGTTGCACTACAATGTCATGAAGCTCGCTCTCTGTATATGTACATTTTGGATTCGTCTGACATGTAGCTAGCTCTCTGTATACGGACATGTTGAACTACTCTGCAATGTAGCTAGCTCTCAGTCTATGGACACGTTGTGCTCATTTGCCATGTAACCAGAACTCTGTATTTGAAAATGTTGCACTAATATGCCATGTAGCTAGCTCTCTTTGCATGGATATGTTGGATTCATTAGCCATATAATAAGAACATATTGGACTTCTCTGTCATGTAGCTAGCTCTCTGCATATGGACTTGTTGGACTCATCAGACATGTAGACAGCTCTTTCTGTATGAACATGTTGGACTCAACTGATTGGTAGCTAGTCCTCTATATATACACATTTTGGACTCATCTGCCATGTAGCTCACTCTCATTAGTTGGACTTGTAGGACTAATCTGCCATGAACCTAGTACTCTGTATATGGACACGTTGGACTACTCTGCCATGTAGCTAGTTCTCAGTATATGGACATGTTGGACTCGTCAGCCATGTAGCCAGCTCTCTCTGTATGAACATGTTGATCTCTTCTAGCTTGTAGCTAGTCCTCTATATATACACATGTTGGACTCATCTGCCATGTGGCTCACTCTCAGTAGATGGACTTGTTGGACTAATCTGCCATGTAACTAACTAGTAGTCTGTATGTGGACATTTTGGATTACTCTGTAACGTAGCTAGCTCGTCTTATGTGGACATGTTTGACTCATCTGCCATGCAGCTAGTATTCTGTATTTGGAAATGTAGCACTCTGCCATGTAGATAGCTCTCTGTATATGGATATTTTGGACTCGTCTACGATGTATCTAGCTGTCTGTGCATGGATATGTTGGACTGATCTGCCATGAATGTTGCTCTCTGTACATGAACATATTGGACTTGTCTGCCATGGAGCTAGCTCTCTGTGTATGGACGTGTTATAATACTCTGTCATGTAGCTAGCTCTGAGTATATGTACACGTTGGACTCATCTGCAATGTAGCTAGAACTCTGTATATGGAAATGTTGCACTACTCTGCCATGTGGCTAGCTCTCTGTATATGGACATTTTGGACTCATTTGCAATGTAGCTAGCTCTCTGTGCATGGATATGTTGGACTGATCTGTCATATTAGGTAGCTCTCTGTATATAAACATATTGGACTTGTCTGATATGTAGATAGCTTTTTTTTGTATGGACATGTTGGAATACTCTGCCATGTAGCTAGCTCTCAGTATATGTTCACGATGGACTCATCTGCCATGTAGCTAACTCTCAGTGTATGTACATGTTGGACTCATGCCATGTATCTAGTACTCTGTATATGGACATGATGGACTACTCTGCAATGTAGCTAGCTCTCAGTATATGGATACGTTAGGCTCATCTGCCATGAACTCGAACTCTGTATTTGGAAATGTTACATTACTCTGCCATGTAGCTCGCTCTCTGTATATGGATATATTTGGACTCTTCTACCATTCAGTCAGCTCTCTGTGTATGGAAATGTTGGACTGATCTGCTATGTAGGTAGCTCTCTGTATATGAACATTTTGGCCTCGTCTGCAACGTAGCTAGGTCGCTCTGCATGGAAAAGTTGGACTAATCTGCCAAGGAGCCAGCTCTCTGTGCATGGATATGTTGTACTGATCTGCCACGTAGGTATCTCTCTATATATGAACTTCTTGGACCTGTCTGTCATGTAGCTAGATCTCTGTGAATGGATATGTTGGACTGATCTGCCATGTAGGTAGTTCTCTGTATATGTACATATTGGACTTGTCTGCCATGTAGCTAGCTCTCTTTATATGGAGATGTTGGAATACTCTGCCATGTAGCTAACTCTCAGTATATGTACACGTTGGACTCATCTGCCATGTAGCTAGATCTCTGTATATGGAAATGCTGCACTACTCTGCCATGTAGTTTACTATGTGTATGTATATGGACATATTGGACTTGTCTGCCATGTATCTAGTACTCTGTATATGGACATTTTGGGCTCATCAGGCATGAAGCCAGCTCTCTCTGTATGAACATGTTCGATTCATCTGCCATGTAACTTGCACTCTGTGTATGGACATGTTGGACTATTCTGCCATCTACCTAGCTCTCTGTATATGTATATTTTGTACTCGTCTCCCATGTAACGAGTTCTCTGTGCATAGATATGTTGGACTAATCTGACATGTAGGTATCTCTCTGTATATGTACATATTGGACTTGTCTGCAATGTAGATAGCTCTCAGTATATGGGCATTTTGGACTCATCAGCCATGTAGCAAGCTCTCTCCGTATGAGCATGTTAGACTCATCTGCCACGTAGCTAGTATTCTCTATATGGACATGTTGGACTACTCTGCCATGTAGCTAGTTCTCAGTATATGGACACGTTGGACTCATCTGCCATGTAGCTCGAACTCTGTATATGGAAATATTGCACTACTCTGCCGTGTAGCTAGCTCTCTGTACATGGACATTTTGGACTCGTCTGCCATGTAGCTAGCTCTCTGTGCATGGATATGTTGCATTGATTTGCAATGTAGGTAGTTTTCTGTATATGAACATATTGGACTTGTCTGCCATGTAGCTAGCTCTCAATATATGGACACGTTGGACTCATATGACATGTAGGTAGAACTCTGTATATGGAAATGTTGCACTACTCTACTATGTACCTAGCTTTCTGTATATGGACATTTTAGATTCGTCTGCCGTGTAGTGAGTTCTCTGTTCATGGAAATGTTTGACTCATCTGCCATGTAGACAGCTCTCTGTATATGAATATATTGGAATTGTCTGTGATGTAGCTAGCTCTCAGTCTATGGACATTTTGTACTCATCAGCCATGCAGCAAGCTCTCTCCTTATGAGCATGATAGAATCATCTGCCACGTAGTTAGCATTCTCTATATGGATATGTTGGTCTTCTCTGCCATGTAGCTAGCTCTCAGAATATGGACACGTTGGACTCATCTGCCATGTAGCTAGAACTCCGTATATGGCAATATTGCACTACTCTGCCGTGTAGCTAGCTCTCTGTACATGGACGTTTTGGACTCATCTGCCATGTAGCAAGCTCTCTGTGCATGGATATGTTGCACTGATCTGCCATTTAAATAACTTTCTGTATATGAACATATTGGATTTGTCTGCCATGTGGATAGCTCTCTGTGTATGGACATGTTGGAATACTCTGTCTAGTAGCTAGCTCACAGTATATGAACATGTTGGCCTCATCTGCCATGTAGCTAGAATTCTGTATATGGAAATGTTGCACTACTATGCCATAAAGTTCGCTCAATGTATATGGACATTTTGGACTACTCTGCAATGTAGCTAGCTCTCAGTATATGGACAGAATGGGATCATCTACCATGTAACTAGAACTCTGCATTTGGAAATGTTGCACTACTATGCCATGTAGCTAGCTCTCTGTGCATGAATATGTTGGACTGATCTACCATGTAGGTAGCTCTCTGTATATGAACATATTGGACTTCTATGCTATATAGCCAGCTCTCTCTGTATTAACATGTTGGACACATTGGCCTGGTAGCTAGTCCTCTATATATACACATGTTGGACTCATCTGCCATGTAGGTAGTTCTCTGTGCCTGGATATGTTGGACTGGTCTCCCATGTAGGTACCTCTCTGTATATGAGCATATTGGACTTGTCTGACATGTAGCTAGCTCTCTGCATATGGATATTTTGGACTCATCTGCCATGTAGCTAGCTCTCTGTGCATGGATATGTTAGACTGATCTGTCATTTAGGTAGCTCTCTGTATATGAACATATTGTATTTTTCTGCCATGCAGCTAGCTCTCTGTGTATGAACATGTAGGAATACTCTACCATGTAGCTAGCTCTCAGTATATGTACATGTTGTACTCATCTGCCATGTAGCTAGAACTCTATTAATGGAAATGTTGCACTACTCTGCAATGTAGCTAGCTCTCTATACATGGTCATTTTTGACTCATCTGCCATGTAGATAACTCTCTGTGCATGGATATGTTGGACTGATTTGCCGTGTAGGTAGATCTCTGTTTATGAACCTATTGGACTTGTCTTACATGTAGCTAGCTCTCTGTATATGGACATATTGAACTCATCAGCCATGTAGCCAGCTCTCTCTGTATGAACATGTTGGACTCATCTGTCTTTTAGCTAGTCCTCTCTATATATACATGTTGGACTCATGTGCCATGAAGCTAACTCAGAATATGGACATATTGGACTCATCTGCCATGTAGCTAATACTCTGTATATGGACATGTTGGACTACTCTGTAATGTAGGTAGCTTTCAGTATATGGACACGTTGGGTTTATCTGCCATGTAACTAGAACTCTGTATATGTAAATGTTGCACTACGTTGCCATGTAGCTAGCTCTCTGTATATAGACATTTTGGACTCCTCTGCCATGTAGCTAGCTCTCTGAGCGTGGATATATTACAATGATCTGTCATGTAGGTAGCTCTATGTATACGAACATATTGGGCTTCTCTGTCATGTAGCTAGCTCTCTGTTTATGGACATGTTGGAATAGTCTACCATGTAGTTCGGTCTCTGTATATGGACATTTTGAACTCATCTTCCATGTAGCTAGCTCTCTGCATGGATATTTTGATTTGATCTGCCATGTAAATTTCTCTCTGTATATGAATATGTTGGACTTCTCCACCATGTAGCTAGCTCTCCATATATGGACATGTTGGCCTCATCAGCCATATAGGCAGCTCTCTCTGTATGAACATGTTGGACTTATTATACTTGTAGATAGTTCTCTCTATATACACATGTTGGACTCATCTTCCATGTAGTTAGCTCTCTGTGCATGGATATGCTGGAGTGATCTTCCATGTAGGTACCTCTCTGTATAGGAACATAATGGACTTGACTGTCATGTAGCTAGCTTTCTGTATGTGGACATGTTGGACTCCTCAGCCATGTAGGCTGCTCTCTCTGTATGAAAATGTTGGACTCATCTGCCTTGTAACTAGTCCTTTATATATACACATGTTGGGCTCATCTGTCATGTAGCTAACTCTCAGTATATGGATATATTGGACTCATCTGTCATGTACCAGGTACTCTGTATATGGATATGTTGGACTACTCCACAATGTAGCTGGCTCTCTGTATATGAATATTTTGGAATTGTTCACCATGTAGCTACCTCTCTGTGCATGGATATGTTAGACTGATCTGCCATGTATGTAGCTCTCTGCTTATGGATATTTTGGATTTCTATGCCATATAGCTAGCTCTCCATATATGGACATGTTGGACTCATCAGCCATGTAGCCAGCTCTCTCTGTATGAACATGTTGGACTCATTGGCCTTGTAACTATTCCTGTATATATACACATGTTGGAATCATCTGCCATGTAGTTTGCTCTCTGTGTATGAATTTATTGGACTTGTCTGCCATGTAGCTAGCTCTCTATTTATGGACATGTTGGAATACTCTGCCTTGTAGCTAGCTCTCAGTATATGAACAGATTGGACACTTCTGTCTATATATGGACATTTTGGACTGCTCTTCCATGTAGCTAGCTCTCTGTAAATGGAAATGATGCACTGATATGCCATGTAGTTTCCTCTGTGTATATGGACATATTGGTCTTGTCTGCCATTTAGCTAGCTCTTTGTATGTGGACATGTTGGACTCATCAGCCATGTAGCCAGCTCTCTCTGTATGAACATGTTGGACTCATCTGCCTTGTAGTTAATCCTCTATATATACACATGTTGGACTCATCTTCCATGTAGCTAACTCTAAGAATATGGATATGTTGGATTCATCTGCCATGTAGCTAGTAACCTATATATGGACATGTTGAACTACTCTGCCATGTAGCTAGTTCTCAGTTTATGGACACATTGGAATCATTTGCATGTATCTAGAACTCTGTATATGGAAATGTTGCACTACTCTGCCATGTAACTAGCTCTCTTTATATGGACATCTTGGATTCATCTGCAATGTAGCGAGTTCTCTGTGCATGTATATATTGGATAATCTGCCATGTAGGTAGCTCTCTGTGTATGAATATATTGGACTTGTCTGCGATGTAGCTAGAATTCGATATATGGACATTTTGGACTCAAAAGACATGTAACAAGCTCTCTCCGGATGAGCATGTTAGACTAATCTGCCATGTAGCTCGTATTCTTTATATGGACATGTTAGATTCCTCTGCCATGTAGCTAGCTCTCAATATATGGACACATTGAACTCATCTGCCATGTAGCTAGACCTCTGTATATGAAAATATTGGACTGGACTGCCATGTAGCTAGCTCTCTGTATAAGGACATTTTGGAATAATCTGCCATGTAGCTAGTACACTGTGCATGAATATGTTGCACTGATGTGCCATGTAGTTTCCTCTGTGTATATGGACATATTGGGCTTGTCTGCCATGTGGATACCTCTCTGTACATGGACATGTTGGACTCATCAGCAATGTAGCCCACACTCTCTGTATAAACATGTTGAACTCATCTGCCTTGAAGCTAGTCCTCTATAGATACACACGTTGGACTCATCTGCCATGTACCTCTCTCTCAGTATATGTGCAAGTTGGACTTATCTGCCATGTAGCTACTACTCTGTATATAGACATGTTGGAATACTATGCCATGTAGCTAGTTCTCTGTATATGGACACTTTGGACTCATCTGCAATGTAGCAAGAACTTGGTATATGGAAATGTTGCAATACTCTGCCATGTAGCTAGCTCTCTGTATACGGACATTTTTGATTCTGACATATAGCTAGCTCTCTGTGCATGGATATGTTGGACTGATCTGCCATGTAGGTATCTCTTTGTATAAGAACATATTGGACTTGTCTGCCATGTTGTTAACTCTCAGTATATGGACATGTTGGACACATCTGCCATGTGTCTAGTACTCTGTATATGGACATAATGGACTACTCTGCAATTTAGCCAGCTCTCAGTATATGGACATGCTGGGCTCATCTGCCATGTAGCTAGAATTCTGCATTTGGAAATGTTGCACCACCCTGCCATGTAGCTAGCTCTCTGTATATGGATATTTTGGACTCATCTACCATGTAGCTAGCTCTCTGTGCATAAATATGTTGGTCTGATCTGCCATATAGGTAGCTCTCTGTACATGAACATATTGGACTTGTCTGCCATGTAGCTAGCTCTCTGTGTATGGACATGTTGGAATACTTTGCCATGTAGCTAGCTCTCAGTATATGTACACGTTGGACTCATCTGCCACATAGCTAGGACACTGTATATGGAAATGGTGCACTACTCTGCCATGTAGCTAGCTCTCTGTATATGGGCCTTTTGGACTCATTTACCATGTTGCTAGCTCTCTGTTCATGGATATGTTGGACTGATATGACATGTAGTTAGTGCTTTGTATGAGAACATATTGGACTTGTCTGCCATGAAGCTAGCTCTCTGTATGGACTTGTTGTTACACTGTACCATGTAGCTAGCTCTCAGTATATGTACATGTTCGTATATTCTGCCATGAATCTAGAACTCTGTATATGGAAATGTTGCACTACTCTTTCATGTAACTACCTCTCTGTATATGGACATTTTGGACTCGTCTGCCATGTAGCTAGCTTGCTGTGCCTGGATATGTTGGAGTGATCTGCCATGTAGGTAGCTCTCTGTATATAAACATATTGGACTTGTCTGCCATGTAGTTAGCTCTCTGTATATGGACATTTTGGACTCGTCTGCCATGTAGCTAGCTTGCTGTGCCTGGATATGTTGGAGTGATCTGCCATGTAGGTAGCTCTCTGTATATAAACATATTGGACTTGTCTGCCATGTAGTTAGCTCTCTGTATATGGACATTTTGGATTTGTCAGCCATGTAGTAAGCTCTTTCTGTAGGAACATGTAGGACTTACCTGCCTTGTAGCTAGTTCTCTATATATACACATGTTGAACTCATCTGCCATGTAGATAACACTCAGTATATGGGCATGTTGGACTCATCTGCCATGAAGCTAGTATTCTCTACACAGACATGTTGGAATACGCTGCCATGTAGCTAGCTCTCAGTATATGGACAGGTTGGACTCCTCTGCCATGTAGCTATACCTCTGTATATGGAAATTTTGCAGTATTCTGCCATGAAGCTACCTCTCTGTACATGGAAATTTTGTATTCGTCTGCCATGTAGCCAGCTCTCAGTATATGGACATTTTGGACTCATCAGCCATGTAGCAAGCTCTCTCCATATGAGCATGTTAGACTCATCTGTCATTTAGCTAGTATTCTGCATATGGACATGTTGGACTCATCTGCAATGTAGTTAGCTCTCTGTGCATGGATATGTTGCACTGATCTGCCATGTTGCTAGCTCTCTGTATCTGCACATGTTGGACTCATCAGCCATGTAGTCAGCTCTCTCTGTAGTAACATGTTGGACTCAACTGCCTGGATATGTTGCACTGATATGCCATGTAGGTTGCTCTTGGTATATGAACATATTGGACTTGTCTGACATGTAGCTAGCTCTCTGTATCTGGACATGTTGGACTCATCTACCATGTAGCCAGCTTTCTCTGTATGAACATATTGGACCTCTTTATATGGAAATGTTGCACTACACTGCTATGTAGTTAGCTCTCTGTATATGGACATTTTGGAATCGTCTGCCATGTAGCTCTCTGTATATGAACGTATTGGACATGTCTGCCATGTAGCTAGCTCTCAGTTTATGTACACGTTGGACTCAACTGCCATGTAGCTAGGACACTGTATATAGACATTTTGGACTCGTCTGCCATGTAGCTAGCTCTCTGTGCATGGATATGTTACACTGATCTGTCATGTATGTAGCTCTATGTATACGAACATTTTGGGCTTCTCTGTCATGTAGCTAGCTCTCTGTATACGGACATGTTGGAATAATCTGTCATGTAGTTCGCTCTCTGTATATGGACACTTTGAACTCTTCTGCCATGTTGCTAGCTCTCTGTGCGTGGATATGTTGGATTGATCTGCCATGTAAGTTGCTCTCTGTATATGAACATATTGGACTTGTCTACCATGTAGCTAGCTCACTGTATGTGGACATTTTGGGGTTGTATGTCATGTAGCGAGTTCTCTGTGCATGGATATTTTGGACTCATATGTCATGTAGGTTGTTCTCTGTATATGAACATATTGGACTTGTCTGCGATGTAGCTAGCTCTCAGAATATGGACATTATGGACTCATCAGTCATGTAGCAAGCTCTCTCCGTATGAGCATGTTGAACTCATCTTCCATGTAGCTAGTACTCTGTATATGGACATGTTGGACTCGTATTCCATGTAGCTATCTCTCTGTGCATGGATATTTTGCACTGATATGCCATGTAGTTTGCTCTCTGTATAAGAACATACTGGACTTCTCTACCATATAGCCAGCTCTCTGTATCTGGACATGTTGGACTCATCAGTCATGTAATCAGCTCTCTCTGTGTGAACATGTTGGACTCAACTGCCTTGTATCTAGTCCTTTATATATAACACATATTGGCCTCTTCTGCCATGTAGCTGACTCTCAGTAGATGGACTTGTTGGACTAATATACAATGTAATTAGTACTCTGTATATGGACATGTTGGACTACTCTGCCATGTAGCTAGCTCTCAGTATATGGACACGTTGGACTCATCTGCCATGTTGCTACAATTCTGTATATGGAAATGTTGCACTACTGTGCCATATAGCTAGCTCTGTATATATACACATGTTGGACTCATCTGCCATGTAGCTAACTCTCAGAATATGAACATGTTGGACTCATCTGCCATGTAGCTAGTACACAGTATATGGACATATTGGACTACTCTGCCATGTAGCTAGCTCTCAGTACATGGACACATTGGACTCATTTGACATGTACGTAGAACTATGTATATGGAAATGTTGCACTACTCTGCCATGTACCTAGCTGTCTGTATATGGACATTTTGGATTTGTCTGCCATGTAGCGAGTTCTCTGTGATTCAATATGTTGGACACATCTGCCATGTAGGTAGCTCTCTGTATATGAACATATTGCACTTGTCTGTGATGTAGCGAGCTCTCAGTATATGGACATTTTGCACTCATCAGCCATGTAGCAAGCTCTATCCGTATGAGCATGTTAGACTCATATGCCATGTAGCTAGTATTCTCTACATGGGCATGTTTGTCTTCTCTGTCATGTATAGGGCTCTCAGTATAAAGACACGTTGGACTCATCTGCCATGTAGCTAGACCTCTGTATATGGAAAATTTGCAGTACTCTGCCATGCAGTTACCTCTCTGTATATGGACAATTTGGACTCATATGCCATGTAGCTAGCTCTCTGTGCATGGATATGTTGCACTGATCTGCCATGTAGGTAGCTCTCTGTATATGAATATATTGGACTTGTCTTCCATGTAGCTAGCTCTCTATAGATGAACATGTTGGAAAACTCTGCCTTGTAGCTAGCTCTCAGTATATGGACATGTTGAGCTCATCTCCCATGTAGCTAGAACTCTGTATTTTGAAATGTTACTCTACACTGCCATGTAGCTAGCTTTCTTTATATGGATATTTTGGACTCATCTACCATGTAGGTAGATCTCTGTGCATAGATATGTTGGTCTGATCTGCCATTTAGGTAGCTCTCTGCACATGAACATATTGGACTTCTCTGCCATGTAGCTAGCTCTCTGTGTATGGACATTTTGAAATACTCTGCCATGTAGCTAGCTCACAGTATAAGTACATGTTCGACTCATCTGCCATGTAGCTAGAGCTCTGTATATGGAAATGTTGTACTACTCTGCCAAGTATCTAGTTCTCTGTATATGAACATTTTGGAGTCTTCTGCCACGTGGCGAGTTCTCTGTGTATGGATATGTTGGAAAGATCTGCCATATAGCTACCTCTCTGAATATGAACACATTGGACATGCCTGCCATGTAGCTCGCTCTGTGTATATGGACATGTTGGACTCATCAGCCATGTAGCTAGCTCTCTCTGTATGAACATGTTGGACCCCACTTCCATGTAGCTAGTCCTTTATGTATACTCATGTTGCACTCATCTGCCATGTAGCTCACTCTCAGTAGATGGACTTGTTGGACTCATCAGCCATGTAGCCAGCTCTCTCTGTATGAACATGTTAGAGTTAACTGCCTTGTAGCTAGTCCTCTATGTATATACATGTTGAACTCATCTGCCATGTTGCTAACTCTCAGAATATGGACATGTTGGACTCATCTGCCATGTAGCTAGCACTCTGTATTTGAACATGTTGGACTACTCTTCCATGTAGCTAGCTCTCAGTATATGGACACGATGGACTCATTTGCCAAGTAACTAGAACGCTCTATATGGAAATGTTGCACTACTCTGCCATATACCTAGCTCTCTGTATATGGACATTTTGTACTCGTCTGCAATGTAGCAAGTTCTCTGTGCATGGATATGTTGGACTCATCTGCCATGTAGGTAGCTCTCTGTCTATGAACATATTGAACTTGTCTTAGATGAAGCTAGCTCTCTGTATATGGACACTTTGGACTCATCACCTATGTAGCAAGCTCTCTCCTTATAAGAATGTCAGATTCATCTGCCATGTAGCTAGTATTCTCTATAAGGACATGATGGACTACTCTGCCATGTATCTAGTTCTCAGTACATGAACACGTTGGAATCTTCTGCCATGTAGCTCGAACTCTGTATATATAAATGTTGCACTACTCTGCCATGTAGATAACTCTCTATATGGACATTTTGGAGTCGTCTGGCATGTACCTAGCTATCTGTATATGGACATGTTGGACTACCCTGCAATGTAGCTAGCTCTCAATATATGGACACGTTGGGCTCATCAGCCATGTAGCTGAAACTCTGTATTTGGAAATGTTGCACTACTCTGCCATGTAGGTCGCTCTCTATATATGGATAATTTGAACTGGTCTGCTATGTAGCTAGTTCTCTGTGCATGGATATGTTGGACTGGTCTGCAATGTAAGTAGCTCTCTTTATATGAACATATTGGATTTTTCTACCATGTAGGTAGCTCTCTGTATATGGACACGTTGGACTCATTAGCCATGTAGCAAGTGCTCTCTGTATGAACATGTTTTACTCATCTGCCTTGTAGCTAGTCCTCTATATATACACATGTTGGACTCATCTGCCATATAGCTAGTACTCTGTATATGGACATTTTGTTCTACTCTGCCATGTAGCTACCTCTGTGTATATGGACACGTTGGACTCATCTGCCATGTAGCTGGAAATCTTTATATGGAAATGTTGCAGTACTCTATCATGTAGCTAGTTCTCTGTATATGGACTTTTTGAACTCGTCTGCCATATAGTTAGCTCTCCGTACATGGATATGTTGGACTGATCTGCCATGTAGGTAGCTCTCTGTAGACCAACATATTGGACTTGTCTGCTATAAAGCTGGATCCTGTGTATGGACAAGTTGGAATACTCTTCCATGTAGCTATCTCACAGTATATGTACACATTGGACTCATCTGCCATGTAGCTAAAACTCTGTTTGTGGAAATGTTGCACTACTCTGCCATGTAGCTAGCTCACTGTATATGGTCAATTTTGACTCGTCTGCCATATAGCAAGCACTTTGTGCATGGATATGTTGCAATGATCTGCCATGTAGTTTCCCCTGTGTATATGAACATATTGGACTTGTCTGCCATGTTGATACCTCTCTGTATATGGGCATGTTAGTCTCATAACCAATGTAGCCAGCTCTCTCTGTATAAACAAGTTGGACTCCTCTGCCTTGTAGATAGTCCTCTATATATACACATGTTGGACTCATCTGCCATGTAGCTAACTCTCAGTATATGGACATGTTGGACTCTGCCATGTAGCTAGTTCTCTGTGCATGGATATGTTGGACTGATCTGCCATACAGGTATCTCTTTGTATAAGAATATATTAGACTTGTCTGCCATGTAGCTAACTCTCAGTATATGGACATGTTGGACACATCTGCCATGTATCTAGTACTCTGTATATGGACATAGTGGACTACTCTGCAATTTAGCTAGCTCTCAGTATATGAACATACTGGGCTCATCTGCCATGTAGCTAGAATTCTGCATTTGGAAATGTTGAACCACCCTGCTATGTAGCTAGCTCTCTGTATATGGATATTTTGGACTCTTCTACCATGTAGTTGCTCTCTGTGCATAGATATGTTGAACTGATCTGCCATATAGGTAGCTCCCTGTACATGAACATATTGGACTTGTCTGCTATGTAGCTAGCTCTC
>NW_006408524.1:40969348-40971788 GCF_000296735.1 Chrysochloris asiatica | reverse complement strand
TGCCATGTAGCTAGCTCTCTGTGCATGGATATGTTGCACTGATCTGCCATGTAGGTAGCTCTCTGTATATGAACATATTGGACTTGTCTGCCATTTGGCTAGCTCTCTGTATATGGACATGTTGGAATACTCTGCCTTGTAGCTAGCTCTGAACACGTTGGACTCATCTGTCATGTAGTTAGAACTCTGTATATGGAAATAGTGCACTACCCTGCCATGTAGCTAGCTCTCTGTATATGGACATTTTGGACTCGTCTGGCATGTAGCTAGCTCTGTATAAGGACATGTTGGACTAATCTGCAATGTAGCTAGCTCTCAGTATGTGGACACGTTGGGTTCATCTGCCATGTAGCTAGAACTCTGTATATGGAAATGTTGCATTATTATGCCATGTAGTTACCTCTCTGTATATAGACATTATGCACTAGTCTGGCATGTAGCTAGCTCTCTGTGCATGGATATGCTGGACTGATCTGCCATGTAGGTACCTCTCTTTATATGAACATATTGAACTTGTCTGTCATTTAGCTAGCTCTCTTTATGTAGACATGGTGGACTCATCAGCCATGTAGCCAGATCTCTCAGTATGAATATGTTGGACTCAACTGCCTTGTAGCTAGTCCTCTATATATACATGTTGGAATCATCTACCATGTAGCTCACTCTCAGTAGATGGACTTATTGGACTTATCTGCCATGTAGCTAGAATTCTGTGTTTGGAAATATTGCACTACTCTGTCATGTAGCTAGCTCTCTTTATATGGATATTTTGCTCTTGTCTACCCTGTAGCTAACTCTGTGCATGGATATGTTGGACTGATCTGCCATGTAGATAGCTCTCTGTAGATGAACATATTGGACTTGTCTGCTATCAAGCGAGCTCCTCTGTATGGACCTGTTGGTATACTCTGCCATGTAGCTAGCTCACAGTATATGTACTCATTGGACTCATCTGCCATGCAGCTAGACCTCTGTATATGGAAATGTTGCACTGCTCTGCCATGTAGCTAGCTCACTGTATATGGTCATTTTTGACTCATCTGCCATGTAACTAGCTCTCTGTACATGGATATATTGCACTAATCTGCCATGTAGTTTCCTCTGTGTATATGAACATATTGGACTTGTCTGCCATGTAGATACCTCTCTATATATGGACATGTTGGACTCATCAGCAATGTAGCCAACTCTCTCTGTATGAACATGTTGGACTCATCTGCCATGTAGCTACTATTCTGTATATGGACATATTGGAATACTCTGCCATGTAGCTAGCCTTCAGTACATGGACACCTTGGGCTCATCTGCCATGTAGCTAGAATTCTGTATTTGGAAATATTGCAATACTCTGCCATGTAGCTAGCTCTCTCTATATGAATATTTTTCACTCGTCTAACATGTCTAGCTCTCTTTCCATGGATATGTTGGAGTGATCTGCCATGTAGTTTCCTCTGTGTATATGAACACATTGGACTTGTCTACCATGTAGATACCTCTTTATATGGACATGTTGGACTCATCAGCAATGTAGCAAACTCTCTCTGTATGAACATGTTGGACTCATCTGCCATGTAGCTACTATTCTGTATATGGGCATATTGGAATACTCTGCCACATAGCTAGCTCTCAGTATATGGACACCTTGGGCTCATTTGCCATGTAGCTAGAATTCTGTATTTGAAAATCTTGCACTACTCTGCCATGTAGCTAGTTCTCTATATATGGATATTTTTCACTCGTCTAACATGTAGCTAGCTCTCTTTCCATGGATATGTTGGAGTGATCTGCCATGTAGTTATTTCTCTGTAGTTGATCATATTGGACTTGTCTGCTATGAAACTAGCTCTTTGTGTATGGACTTGTTGGAATACTCTACCATGTAGTTAGCTCTCAGCATATGTACATGTTGGAATATTCTGCCATATAGCTAGAATTCTGTATATGGAAATGTTGCACTACTCTGCCGTGTAGCTAGCTCTCTGAATATGGTCATTTTGGACTCGTCTGCCATGTAGGCAGATCTCTGGGCATGGATATGTTGGAAAGATCTGACATGTAGGTAGCTCTTTGTATATGAACATATTGGACTTGTTGCCATGTAGCTAGCTCTCTGAATATGGACATCTTGGATTCATCAGTCATGTAGCCAGCTCTCTCTGTATGAACATGTAGGACTCGTCTGCCATGTATCTGGCTCTCTGTGCATGGACATGTTGCACTGATCTGCCATGTAGGTAGATCTCTGTATATGAACATATTGGACTTGTCTGCCATGTGGAAAGCACTCTGTAAATGGACATATTTGACCCATCAACCATGTAGCCGGCTCTCTGTGTATGAACATGTTGGACTCATCTGCCTTTTAGCTTTGTTGTTGTTGTTGTTATGTGCCATCGAGTCGGTTCCGACCCATAGCGACCCTGTATAGGGTTTCCGAGGG
>NW_006408524.1:40945203-40969248 GCF_000296735.1 Chrysochloris asiatica | reverse complement strand
GGTTCCGACCCATAGCGACCCTGTATAGGGTTTCCGAGGGTCTAAATCTTTACGGGAGTAGAAAGCCTCATCTTTCTTCGGCAGAGCAGCTGGTAGTTTCGAACCGCTGACCTTAAGGTTCAGAGCCCAATTCGTAACCACTATGCTACCAGAGCTCTAAATATAGACATATTGGATTCATCTGCCATGTAGCTAATACACTGTATATGAACATGTTGGACTCATCTGCCATGTAGCTACTTCTCTGTGTATGAACTTGTTGGACTCATCTGTTTTGTAGATAGTCCTCTATATATAAACATGTTGGACTTCCTGCCATGTAGCTAACTCTCAGTATTTGGACATTTTGGACTCATCTGCCTTGTAACTAGAGCTCTGTATATGGAAATGTTGCACTTATCTGACATGTAGCTAAATCTCTGTATATAGACTTTTTGGACTCATCTGCTATGTAGCTAGCCCTCTAAAAATACATATGTTGGTCTCATCTGCCATGTAGCCAACTTTCAGTATATGGACATATTGGAAACATTTGCCATGTAGCTAGAACTCTGTATATGGAAATGTTCCACTACTCTGCCATGTAGTTAGCTCTGTGTATATAGACATTTTGGACTCATATGCCATGTAGGTAGCTCTCTGTACATGGATATGTTGGACTGATCTGCCATGTAGGTAGCTCTCTCTATGTGTACATATTGGACTTGTCTGCAATACAGCTAGCTCTCTGTACATGGAAAAGTTGCACTGATTTGCCATGTAGCTAACTCTCAGTATATGGAAATGTTGGTATCATCAGCCATGTAGCTAGTTCTCTGTTTATGAATATATTGGACTCATCTGCCTTGTAGCTAGCCCTCTAAATATACACATATTGGACTCATCTTCCATGTAGCTAGTACTCTGTATATGGAGATGTTGAACTACTCTGCCATTTAGCTATCTCTCAGTACATGAACACGTTGTAGTCCTCTGCCATGTAACTAGAACTCTGTATATGGAAATGTTGCACTACTCTGCCATATAACTATCTCTCTGTATATGGACATTTTGGACCCATCTGTCATGTAGCTATTTCTCTGTGCATGGATATGTTGGAATTGTCTGCCATTTATGTAACTCTCTGTATAAGAACACATTGAGCCTGTCTGCATGTAGCTAGGTCTCTGTATATGGACATGTTGGACACATCAGCCATCTAGACAGCTCTCTGTGTATGAACATGTTGGACTCATCTGACTTGTAGCTAATCCTCTAAATATACACATGTTGGACTCATTTGCCATGTATCTAACTCTCAGTATATGGACAAGTTGGATGCATCTGCCATGAAGCTAGTACACTTTATATGGACATGATGGACTCATCTGCCATGTAACTATACCTCTGTATATGTAAATGTAGCAACACTCTGCCATGTAGCTAGATTTCTGTATATAGACATATTGGACTCGTCTGCCATGTAATTAGATCTCTGTGCATGGATATGTTTGACGGATCTGCAATGTAGGTAGCTCTCTGTATATGAACATATTGGTCTTGTCTGCCATGTAGCTACCTCTCAGAATATGGACATGTTGGATTCATCAGCCATGTATCCACCTCTCTGTGTATGAACATGTTGGACTCATCTGCCTTGTAGCTAGTCCTATATACAAACATGTTGGTCTCATCTGCCATGTAGCCAACTCTCAGTATATGGACATGTTGGACTCATCTGCCATGTAGTTAGTACTCTGTATATGGATATGTAGAACTACTCTGCCATTTAGCTATCTCTCAGTATATAGACACGTTGTACTCCTCTGCTATGTAGGTATAACTGTGAATATGGAAATGTTGCACTACCCTTCCATGTAGTTAACTCTCTGTATATAGACATTTTGGACTCCTCTTACATGTAGCTAGCACCCTTTACATGGATTTATTGGACTGATGTGTCATGTAGGTAGCTCTCTGTATATGAATGGATTGGACTTGTCTGCCATGTAGTTATCTCTCAGTATATGGACATCTTGGTCTCATCAGCCATATAGCCGCCTCTCTATGAATGAACATGTTGGACTCATCTGCCTTGTAACTAGTCCTCTATATACACACACGTTGGACTTATCTGCCATGTAGCTATCTCTCAGTATATGGACATGTTGCACTCATCTGCCCTGTAGCTTGTATTCTGTATATGGACATGTTGGACTACTCTGCCATGTAGCTAGCTCTCAGTATACGGACACGTTGGACTTATATTCCATATAGATAGAACTCTGTATATGAAAATGTTGCACTACTCTACAATGTAGCTATCTCTCAGTATATAGACATTTTGGAATAGTCTGCCGTGCAGATAGCTATTTGTATATGGATATGTTGGACTGATCTGACATGTAGGTAGCTCTCTGTATATGAACATATTGGACTTGTCTGCCATGTAGCTAGCTCTCAATATATGTACATGTTCGTCTCATCAGCCATGTAGCCAACTCTCTATGTATGAGCATGTTGGACTCATCTGCCATGTAGCTAACTCTCAATATATGGACATGTTGGACTCATCTTCCATGTAGCGAGTACTCTGTATATGTACATGTTGGACATCTCTGCCATGTAGCTATCTCTCAGTATATGGACACGTTGTACTCCTCTGCCATGTAGCTAGCTCTATGTATATGGACATTTTGTAACCCTATGCCATGTAGCTAGCTCTCTGTGCATGGATATGTTGGAGCGATCTGCCATGTCAGTAGCTCAATGTATATGAGCATATTGGACCTGTCTTCCATGTAGCTAGGTGTCTGTATATGGACATGTTGGCCACATCAGCCATGTAGCCAGCTCTGTGTGTGTGAACTTATTGGATTCAACTGCCTTGTAGCTAGCCCACTAAATATACACATGTTGAGCTCACCTGCCATGTAGCTAACTCTCAGAATATGGACATAATGGACTCATCTGCCATGTAGCTAACACTCGGTATATGGACATGTTGAACTCATCTGCCATGTAGCTAGGACACTGTATATGGACATGTTGGACTTGTCTGTCATGTTGTAGGTTCTCTGTGCATGGATATGTTGGATTGATCTGCCATGTAGGTAGCTCTTTGTATATGAACAAATTGGACTTGTCTGCTATGAAGCTAGCTCTCAGTATATGAACATCTTGCACTCATGAGCCATGGAGTCTGCTCTCTGTGTATGAATGCATTGGACTCATCTGTCTTATAGCTAACCCTCTAAATATGCACATGCTGGAATCATCTGCCATGTAGCTAACTCTCAGTATATGGACATGTTGGACTCATCTGTCATGTAGCTGGTACTCTGTATATGGACTTGTTGGACTCATCTACCATGTAGCTACAATACTGTATATGGAAATGTTGCACTACCCTGCCACGTAGCTAGCTCTCTGAATATGGACTTTTTGGACTCATCTGCCATGTATATAGGTCTCTTTCCATGGATATGTTTGAATGATCTTCCATGGAGCTAGCTCTCAGTATATGGACATGTTGTGGTCATCAGCCATGTTTCCAGCTCTCTGTGTATGAACATGTTGGACTCATCTGCCTTGTAGCTAGCACTCTAAATATACACATGCTGGACTCATCTACCATGTATCTAACGCTCAGTATATGGACATGTTTTACTCATCTGCCATGTAGCTAGTATTCTGTACATGGACATGTTGGACTACTCTGCCATGTAGCTAGCTTTCAGTATATGGACACGTTGGACTTGTTTTCCATGTAGCTGGAACTCTGTATATGGAAATGTCGCACTACTCTACCATGTAGCTAGCTCTCTGTATATAGACATTATGGAATCGTCTTCCATGTAGCTAGCTCTCAGTGTAGGCATATGTTGGACTGATCTGCCATGTAGGTAGCTCTCTGTATATGTACATATTGGACTTTTCTGCCATGTAGCTAGCTCTCAGTATATGGACAGTTTTATGTCATCAGCCATGTAGCCATTTCTCTATGTATGAACATTATGGATACATCTGCCTTGTAGCTAGCCCTTAAATATACACATGTTGGACTCATTTGCCATGTAGCTAACTCTCAATATATGGACATGTTGGACTAATCTGCCATGTACTGAATACTCTGTATATGTACAAATTGGACAACTCTGCCATGTAGGTATCTCTCAGTATATGGACATGTTGTACTCCTCTGCCATATAGCTTGAATTCTGTATATGAAAATGTTGCATTTCTCTGCCATGTAGCTAGCTCTCTGTTTAGGGACATTTTGTAACTGTCGGCCATGTAGCTGGCTCTCTGGGCATGGATATGTTGGAGTGATCTGCCATGTTGGTAGCTGTCTTTATATAAACACATTGGACCTGTTTGCCATGTAGCTCAGTCTCTGTATATGGACATGTTGGACACATCAGCCATGTAGCCAGCTCTCTGTGTATGAACATGTTGGAGTCTTCTGCCTTGTAGCTAGCACTCTAAATATACACATGTTTGGCTCATCAGCCATGTAGCTAACTCTCAGTATGTGGACATGTTGAACTCATCTGCCATGTTGCTAGTACACTGTATATGGACATGATGGAATTATCTACCATGTAGCTAGAACTCTGTATATGGAAATTTTGCACTACTCTGCCATGTAGCTAGCTCTCTGTATATGGACATTTTGGACTCGTCTGCCATGTAGCTAGGTCTCTGTATGTGGACATGTTGGACACATCAGCCATGTATCCAGCTCTCTGTGTATGAACATGTTGGACTCATCTGCCTTGTAGCTAGCCCTCTAAATATACACAAGTTGGACTCATCTGCCATGTAGCTTGATCTCAGTATATGGACATGTTGGATTCGTCTGCCATGTAGCTAACTCTCTATGCATGGATATGTTGCACTGATCTGCCATGAAGGTAGCTCTCTGAATATGAACATATTGGGCTTGTCTGCCATATAGCTAGCACCCAGTATATGGACATTTTGGACTCCTCAGCCATGTTGCCAGCTCTCTGTCTATGAACATGTTGGACTCATCTGTCATGTAGCTAGTACTTTCTATATGGTCATGTTGGATTACTCTGCCATGTAGCTAGCTTTCAAAATATGGACATGTTGGACTCATCTGCCATGTAGCTAGAACTCTGTATATGGACATGTTGCACAACTCTGCCATGCAGCTACTTTTGTATATGGACATTTTGGACTTGTCTGTAATGTAGCTAGCTCTCTTTGTATGGATATGTTGGACTGATCTGCCACGTAGGTAGTTCTCTGTATATGAACATATTGAACTTTTCTGCCATGTAGCGAGCTCTCTTTATATGAACATGTTGGACTCATCAGGAACGTACCCAGCTCTCTCTTTATGAACATGTTGGACTCATCTGCGTTGTAACTATTCTTCTATATACACACATGTTGGTCTCATCTCTCATGTACCTACTACACTGTATATAGACATGTTGGACTGCGTTGCCATGTAGCTAGCTCTCAGTATATGGACACGTTGGACTCATCTGCCAGGTAGCTAGAACTTTCTATTTGGAATTGTTGAACTACTCTGTCATGTAGCTAGCTCTCTGTGCATGTACATATTGGTCTTGTCTGCCATGTAGCTAACTCTCAGAATATGGACATGTTGGACTCATCAGCTGTGTAGCAACCTCTCTGTGTATGAACATGATGTGCTCTTCTGCCTTGTAGCTGATCCTCTATATATACACATGTTGGACTCATCAGCCATGTAGCCAGCTCTCTCTGTATGAACATGTTGGAATCGTCTGCCTTGTACCTAGTCCTCTATATATACAGATGTTGGACTCATCTGTCATGTAGCTAACTCTCAATATATGAACATGTTGAAGTCATCTGCCTTGTAGCTAGTATTTATATATGAACATGTTGGAATACTCTGCCAAGTAGCTAGCTCTCAGTATATCGACATTTTGGACTCATCTGCCATGTAGCTAGTACTCAGTATATGGAAATGTTCACTATTCTGACATGCATCTAGCTCTCTGTAGATGGACATTTTGGACTCGTTTGCCATGTAGCTAGCTCTCTATACACGGATATGTTGGACTCATCTGCCATGTAGGTAGCTCTCTGTATATGAACATATTGGACTTGTCTGACATGTAGCTAGCTCTCAGTATATGGACATGTTGGACTCATCAGCCATATAGTCAGTTCTCTGTATAAACATGTTGGACTCATCAGCCTTGTAGATAGCCCTCTAAATACACACATTGGACTCATCTGCCATGCAGCTAGTACTCTGTATATGGACATGTTTTACTACTCTGCCATATAGCTTGCTCTCAGTTTAGGTACATGTTGGAATCATCTGCCATGTAGCTAGAACTCTGTATATGGACATGTTGCACTACTCTGCCATTAACTAGCTCTCTGTATATAGAGATTTTGGACTCATCTGCCATGTAGCTAGCTCTCTGTGCATGAATATGTTTGACCAATCTGCCATGTAGTTAGCTCTCTCTGTATATGAACATATTAGACTTGTCTCCCATGTAGCTAGCTCTCAGTATATGGACACATTTGACTCACCTGTCATGTAGCTAGAACTATGTATATGGAAATGTGCAATATTCTGCCATGTAGCTAGCTCTCTGTATGTGGGAATGTTGGACTAGTCAGACATGTAACCAGCTCACTGTGAATGAGCATATTGGATTGTCTGCCATGTAGCTAACTCTCAGTATATGGGAATGTTGGACTCGTCAGACATGTAACCAGCTCTCTGTGTATGAACATGTTGGACTCATCTGCCTTGTAGTAGCCCATTAAATATACACATGTAGGACTCATCTTCCATGTAGCTAATTCTCAATATATCGAAATTTTGGACTCATCTGCCAGGTAGCTAGCACTCTGTATATGGACATGTTGGACTCCTCTGCCATGTAGCTAGTTCTCAGTATATGGACAATTTGTACTCCTCTGCCATGTAGCTAGAAGTCTGTATATGGTAATGTTTCACTACTCTGCCATGCAGCTAGCAATTTGTATATGGACATTTTGGACTCGTCTTTCATGTCGTCAGCTCTCTCTTTATGAATATGTTGGACTCATCTGCCGTGTACCTAGTCCTCTATATATAAACATGTTGGACTCATCTGCCTTGTAGCTAATACTCTGTATATTGACATGTTGGACTGCTCTGCCATGTAGCTAGTTCTCAGTATATGGACACGTTGGACTCATCTGCCATGTAGCTGCAACTCTGTTTATGGAAATATTGCACTACACAGCCACGTAGCTAGCTCTCTGTATGTGGACAGTTTGGACACGTTGGAATCATTTGCCAGATAGCTAGAAGTCTGTATGTGGAAATGTTGCACTACTGTGCCATGTAACTAGTTCTCTTTACATGGACATTTTGGATTCCTCTGCCATGTAGCTAGCTCTCTGTACATGCATATGTTGGACTGATCAGCCATGTAGGTAGCTCTATGTATATGAACATATTGGACTTATCTGTCATGTAGCTAGCTTTCTGTATATGGACATGTTGAACTCATCAGCCATGTAGCCAGCTATCTCTGTATGAACATGTTGGACTTATCTGTCTTCTACTAGTACTCTATATATACACATGTTGGACTCATCTGCTATATAGTGAACTGTCAGTATATGGACATATTGGACTGATCTCACATGTAGCTAGTACTCTGTATATGGACATTTTGGACTCATCAGTCATGTAGCCAGATCTCTCTGTATGAACATGTTGGACTCATCTGCCTTGCAGCCAGTCCTATATATAAAAACATGTTTTACTCATTTGCCATGTAGTTAGTACTCTGTATCTGGACAAGTTGGACTACTCTGCCATGTTCCTAGTTGTCTGTATATGGACATTTTGGATTCCTCTGCCATGTAGCTAGCACTCTATGCATAGATATGTAGAACTGATCTGCCCTGTAGGTAGCTCTCCGTATATGAACATATTGGACTTGTCTGCCATGTAACTAGCTCTCTGTATATGGACATATCAGACTCATAAGCCATGTAGCCTACTCTCTCTGTATGTGCATGTTGGTCGCATCTGTCTTGTAGCTAGTCCTCTCTATATACACTTGTTGGACTTATCTGCCATGGAGCTAACTCTCAGTACATGAACATGTTGGACTCATCTGCCATGTAGCTAGCTCTCAGTATATGGACACGTTGTACTCATCTGCCACATAGCTGGAACTCTGTATATTGAAATGTTGCACTACTCTTCCATGTGTCTTGCTCTCTGTATGTGGACATTTTTGATACTTTGGACTCATCTTCCAGGTATCTAGAAGTCTGTATATGGAAATATTGCACTTCTCTGCCATGTAACTAGCATTCTGTATATGAACATTTTGGATTACTCTGCCATGTAGCTACCTCTGTGTGATGGATATGTTGGACTGATCTGCCATGTAGATAGATCTTTTCATATGAACATATTGGACATTTCTGTCATGTACCTAGCTCTCTGTATATGGACATGTTAGACTCATCAGGTATGTAGCCTGATCGCTCTGTAAGAACATGATGGACTCATCTTCCTTATAGCTAGTCTTCTATAAATACACATGCTGGACTCATCTGCCATATAGCTAATTGTCAGGAAATGGACATGTTGGATTCATCTCCCATGTAGCTAGTTCCATGTATATGAACGTGTTGGACTCATCAACCATGTAGCCAGATCTCTCTGTATGAATATTTTGTACTCATCTGCCTTAGAGCTAGTCCTATATAGATACACATGTTAGACTCATCTGCCATGGAGCTAACTCTGAGCACATGAACATGTTAGACTCATCTACCATGTAGCTAGAACTCTGTATAAGGAAATGTTGCACTACTCTGCCATGTAGCTAACTCTCTGTATATGGACATTTTGGACTCATCTGCCATGTAGCTAACTCTCCGTGCATGGATATGTTGGCCTGATCTACCATGTAGGTCACTCTCTATATATGAATATATTGGATTTGTCTGCCATGTAACTAGATTTCTGTATATGGACATGACTGATTCATAAGCCATATAGCTAGATCTCTCTGTATGAAAATGTTGGACTCATCTGTCTTGTTGCCACTCCTCTATAAATACACATGTTGGACTCATCTGCCATGTACCTCTCAGTATTTGGACATGTTGGACTCATCTGTGATGTAGCTAGCTCTCTGTTTATGGACATGTTGTGCTCATCAGCCATGTAGCCAGCTCTCTCTGTATGAACATGTTGGACTCATCTGCCTGGTAGCTAGGCCTCTCTCTATATATACACATGTTGGACTCCTCTGCCATGAGCTAGTACTCTGTATATGGACATGTTGGACTACTCTGCCATGTAGCCAACGCTCAGTATACGGACATATTGGACTCATCTGCCATGTAGCTACTACTCTGTATATGGACATGTTGGACTACTCTACAATGTAGCTTGCTCTCAGTATATGGACACATTGGACTCATCTGCCATAGCTGGAACTCTGTATATGGCAATGTTGCACTATTCTGCCATATAGCTAGCAATCTGTATATGGACATTTTGGTCACGTTGAAGTAATCTGCCAAGTAGCTAGAAGTCTGTATATGGAAATGTTGTACTACTCTGCCCTGTAGATAGCTATCTTTATATGGATATTTTGGATTCCTCTGCCTTGTATCTAGTTCTCAGTATATGGACATGTTGGCCTCATCAGTCATGTAGCCAGCTTTCTCTTTATGAACATGTTGAACTGATATGCTATGTAGCTAACTCTCAGTCCATGGTCAAGTTGGACCCATCAGCCATGTAGCCAGCTCTCTGTGTATGAACATGTTGGACTCATCTGCATTGTAGCTAGCCCTCTAAATATACATATGTTGGACTCATCTGCCATGTAGCTAACTCTCAGTATATGGACATGTTGGAGTCATCTGCCATGTAGCTAGTACTCTGTATATGGAAATGTGGGACTAATTTGCCATATAGCTATCTCTCAGTATATGGACACGTTGGACTCATCTGCCATGTAGCTAGACTTCTGTATATGGAAATTTTGCACAACTCTGCCATGTAGCTACTTCTCAGTACATGGACATTTTGGACACGTCTGCCAAGTAGTTTGCTCTCTTTGCATGGATATGTTGCACTACTCTGCCATGTAGCTAGCTCTCTGTATAGGGACACGTTGGACTCATCTGCCATGTAGCTAGAACTCTGTATATGGCAATGTTACACTGCACTGCCATGTAGCTAAGTCACTGTATATGGACATTTTGAACTCGTCTGACATGTAGCTAGCTCTCTGTACGTGAATATGTTGAAATGATTTTCCATCTATGTAGCTCTATGTGTATGAACATACTGAGTTTGTCTGCCATGTATTTAGCTCTCAGTATATGGACATGTTGGCCTCATCAGCCATGTAGCCAGCTTTCTTTGTATGAACATGTTGGACTCACCTGCCTTGTAGCTAATCCTCTGTAAATACATATGTTGGACTCATCTGCCATGTAGCTAACTCTCAGTATATGGTCAAGTTGGACCCATCAGCCATAGAGCCAGCTCTCTTTGTATGAACATGTTGGATTTATCTGCCTTGTAGCTAACCCTCTAAATATACATATGTTGGACTCATCTGCCATGTAGCTAACTCTCAGTATATGGACATGTTGGACTTATCTGTCATGCATCTCAAACTCTGTATATAAAAATGTTGCACTACTCTGCCATGTAGCTAGCTCTCTGTATATGGACATATTGGACTCATCAACCATGTATCCAGCTCTCTGTGTATGAACATGTTGGTCTCATCTGTCATGTAGGTCGTACTCTACATATGGACACGTTGGACAACTCTGCCATGTAGTAGGACTTTGTATTTCTAAATGTTGCACTACTCTGCCATGAATCTACTTCTATGTATATGGACATTTTGGACTCATCTGCCATGTTGCTAGCTCTATGTGCATGGATATTTTCAACTGCTCTGCCATGTAGGTAGCTCTCTGTATATGAAGATAATGGACTTATCTGTCATGTAGCTAGATCTCTGTGTATGGACATGTTGGACTCATCAGCCATGTAGCCAGCTCTCTGTGTATGAACATGTTGGGCTCATCTGCCTTGTTGGTAGTCCTCTATATATAAACATGTTGGAGTCATCTGCCATGTAGCTTACTCCCAGAATATGGACAAGTTGGACTCATCTGCCATGTAGGTAGTTCTGTATATATGAACATGTTGAAATAGTCTGCAATGTACCTGGCTCTCAGTATATGAACATGTTGGGCTCATATGCCATGTAGCTAGAACTCTATATATGGAAATGTTGCACTAATCTGACATGTAGCTAACTCTCTGTACATGGACATTTTTCACTCGACTGCCATGTAACTAGCTCTGTGTGCATATATATGTTGGACTGATCTGCCATATAGGTAGCATTCTGTATATGAACATTTTGCACTTGTCTGCCATGTAGCTAGCTCTCTGTATATGGACATGTTGGACTTATCACCCATGTAGCCAGCTCTCTCTGTATGAACATGTTAGACCCATCTGCCATGTAGGTAGTATGTTCTATATTGACATGTTTGACTACTCTGCCATGTAGCTAGCTCTCAGTATATGGACACGTTCGAATCATCTGCCATGAAGTTAGATCTCTGTATAAGGAAATGTTGCACTTCTCTGACATGTAGCTAGCTCTCTGTACGTGGTCATTTTGGACTCGTTTGCCATGTAGCTAGATGTCTGTGCATGGATATGTTGCACTGATCTGCCGTGTAGGTTGCTCTCTCTAAATGAACATATTGGACTCATCAGATATTAAGCCAGCTCTCTCTTTATGAACATGTTGGGACTCATCTGCCTTGTAGGTAATCCTCTATATATACACAGGTTTGACTCATCTTCCATGCAGCGAACTCTTAGTAAATGGTCATGTTGGGCCGATCTGTCATGTAGGCAGCTCTTGTAGATGAACATAATGGACTTGACTGCCATGAATCTAGCTCTCTGTATGTGGACATTTTGGACTCATCAGCCATGTATCCAGCTCTCTCTGTTATAACATGTTGCACTCATCTGCGTTGTAGCTGGTCCTCTACGTATACACAAGTTGGACTCATCTGCCATGTAGCTAGTACTCTGTATATGGATATGTTGGACTACTCTGCAATGAAACTAGCTCACACTATATGGAAATGTTGGATTCATCTGCCATGTAGCTTGAGCACTATATATGTAAATGTTGCACTACTCTACCATGTAGCTAGCTCCCTGTATATGGACATTTTGGACTCGTCTGCGATGGTGCAAGCTCTCTATACATGGATATGATGGACTGGTATGCCTTGTTGGTCGCTCTCTGTATATGAACATATAGGACTTGTCTGCCATGTAGCTAGCTCTCTTTATATGGACATGTTGGACACATCAGCCATGTAGCCAGCTCTCTCTGTATAAACATGTTAGACTAATCTTACATGTAGTTAGCTCTCAGTACATGGACATGTTGGACTTATCTGCCATATAGCTGGACATCTGTATATGTAAATGTTGCACTACTCTGCCATGTAGCTAGCTCTCTGTATATGGCCATTTTGGACTCGTCTGCCATGTAACTAGCTCCCTGTGCATGGATATGTTGGACTGATCTGCCATGTAGGTAGCTCTCTGTATATGAACATATTGGACTTGTCTGGCATGTAGCTAGCTCTCTGAATATGTACATGTTGGAATACTCTGCCATGTAGGTGTCTCTCTGTATCTGTACATGTTGGACGCATCAGCCATGTAGACAGCTCTTACTGTATTAACATGTTGGATTCTCCTGCCTTGTAGATAGTCCTCTATATATACACATGTTGGACTCACCTGTCATGTAGCTCTCTCTGTGTATATGGCACACATCTGCCATATAGGTAGTACTCTGTATATGGACACTTTGGTGTACTCTGGCATGTAGCTAACTCTCAGTATATGGACACTTTGGACTCATCTGACATGAAGCTTGAACTGCCATGTAGTTAGTTCTGTGTATATGCAGTTGTTGGACTCATCAGCCATGTAGCCAGCTCTCTGTGTATGAACATTTTGGACACATCTGACTTGTAGCTAGTCCTCTATATGTACACATGCTGGAATCATCTTCAATGTGGCTAAATCTCAGTATATGGACATGTTGGACTCATCTGTCATATAGCTAGTACACTGTATATGGCCATGTTGGAATACTCTGCCATGTAGCTCGCTCTCAGTATATAGACATGTTGGATTCATCTGCCATGGATCTTGAACTCTGCATATGGAAATGTTGCTCTACTTTGCTATGTGGCTAACTCTATGTATATGGACATTTTGCACTCAACTGCCATGCACCTAGTTCTGTGTGCATGGATATTTTTTGACTGATCTGTCATGTAGTCAGCTCTCTGTGTATGAACATGTTGGACTCATCAGCCTTGTAGCTAGCCATCTAATTGTACACATGTTGCACTCATCTGGCATGTAGCTAACTCTCAGTATATGGACACGTTGGACTACTCTGCCATGTAGCTAGCTCTCAGTATATGGACACGTTAGACTCATCTGCCATTTGGCTAGAACTCTGTATATGGAAATGTGACACTACTCGGTCATGTAGCTAGTTCTCTGTATATGGACATTTTGAACTTGTCTGCCATGTAGCTAGCTTTCTGTGCATCGATATGTTGGACTGATCTGCCATGTAGGTAGCTCTCTGTATATGAACATATTGGACTTGTTTGCCATGTAGCTAGCTCTCTTTATATGGACGTGTTGGACTCATCAGCCTTGAAGCCAGCTCTCAGTGTATTAACATGTTGGATTCTCCTGCCTTGTACATAGTCCTCCTTATATACACATGTTGGATTCATCCGCCTTGTAGCTTATTCTTTATATGGACACGTTGGACTACTCTGCCATGTAACTAGCTCTCAGTATATGGACACTTTGAACTCGTCTGCCATGCAGCTTGAAATCTGTATATGGAAATATTGTAGTACTCTGCCATATAGCTACTTCTCTGTATATGGACATTGTGGACTCACCTGCCATGTAGCTAGCTCTGTGTGCATGCATATTTTCAACTGATCTATCATGTAGGTATCTCCCAGAATATGAACATATTGGATTTATCTGCCATGTGGACAGTTCTGTCTGTATGAACATGTTGGGCTCATCTGCCTTGTAGCTAGTCCTCTATATATACACATGTTGGACTCATCTGCCATGTTGCTAACTCCAAGTATATGGACATGTTGGACCTATCTGCCATGCAGCTAGTTCTCTGTATATGGACATGTTGGAATACTCTGCCATGTAGCTGGCTCTCAGTATATGGACACATTGGGCTCATCTGCCCTGTAGCCAGCTCTGTCTGTTTGAACATGTTGGTCTTATCTGCCTTATAGCTAGTCCTCTATATATACACTTGTTGGATTCATTTGCCACGTACATAACTCTCTGTATATGGAAGTGTTGGTTTCAGCTCCCATGTAGCGAGTACTCTGTATATGGACAAGTTAGACTACTCTGCCATGTAGCTAGCTCTCAGTATATGGACATGTTGGACACATCAGCCATGTAGCTAGAACTCTGTATATGGAAAAGTTGCACTACTCTGCAATTAGTTAGCTCTCTGTACATGGACATTTTGACTCATCTGCAATGTAGCTAGCTCTATGTGCATAGATATGTTGGACTGACTGCCATGTAGGTAGCTCTTTGTATATGAACATGTGGACTTGTCTGAAATATAGCTAGCACTCTGTATATGGACATGTTGGACTCATCAGCCATGTAACTAGCTCTCTCTGTATGAACATGTTGGATTTATCTGCCTTTTAGGTAGTACTCTATATATACACATGTTGTACTCATCTGCCATGTAGGTAACTTTCAGTATATGGACATGTTGGACTCATCTGCTATGTAGCTATTATTCTGTATATGGACAAGTTGAACTACTCTGCCATGTAGCTATCTTTCAGTATACAGACATGTTGAACTCATCTGCCATGTAGCTAGAACTCTATATATGAAAATGTTGCACTACTCCACCACCTAGATAGATCTCTGTATATGGACATTTTGTACTCGTCTGATATGTAGCTAGCTGTAAGTATATGGACATGTTAGACTCATCAGTCATGTAGCCAGCTCTCTCTCTGTATGAACATGTTGGAATAATCTGCAGTGTAGCTAATCCTCTATATTTACACATGTTGGACTCATCTGCCATATAGCTAATGCTCAGTATATGTACATGATGGACTCATGTGCCATTTAACAATACTATGTATCTGGACATGTTGGACTCATCTGCCATGTAGTTAGTACTCTGTATATGGACAAGTTGGATGACTCTGCAATGTAGGAAGCTCTCATTATATGGACACGTTGGGCTCTTCTGCCATGTAGCTACAACTCTGCATTTGGAAATGTTGCACTGCTCTGCAATGTTTCTAGCTCTCTGTATTCGGATATTTTGGACTCATTTATCATGTAGCTAGCTCTCGGTATATGGATATGTTTGTGTGACCTGCCATGTAGGTAACTCTCTGTAGATGAACATATTTGACTTGTCTGCCATGTAGCTAGCTCTGTGTGAATGGACATGTTGGAATACTCTGCTTTGTAGCTAGCTCTCAGTATATGCACACGTTGGACTCATCTGTCATGTAACTAGAACGCTTTATATGGAAATCTTGCACTACTCTGCCATGTAGTTAGCTCTCTGTAATTGGTTGTTTTGGGCTCGTCTGCCATGTAGCTAGCTCTCTGATCACGGATATGTTGGACTGATCTGACATGTAGGTAGCTCTTTGTATATGAACATATTGAACTTATCTGCCATGTAGCTAGCTCTCTGTATATGGACATGTTGGATTCATAAGCCATGTAGCCAGCTCTTACTGTTTTAACATGTTGGATTCGCCTGACTTATAGATAGTCCTCTATATACACACATGTTGGACTCATCTGCCATGTAGCTACTTCTTTGTATATGGACATGTAGAACTTATCTGCCATGTCGGTATTACTGTGTATATGAACATGTTAGGCTACTATACCATGTAGCTAGCTCTCAGTATATTGACTCGTTGGACTCATCTGCCATGAAGCTAGAATCTGTACATGGAAATGTTGCACTACTCTAACATGTACCTAGCTCTCTGTATATGAACATTTTAAACTCATTTGTCATGTAGCTAGCTCTGTGTGCATGGATATTTTCTACTGATCTGTCATGTAGGTAGCTCTCTGTATATAAACATATTGGACTTATCTGCCATGTAGCCAGCTCTCTTTATATGAACATGTTGGACTCATCTGCCTTGTAGCTATTCCTCTATATATACACATGTTGAACTCATTGGCCATGTAGCTAACTCCCAAAATATGGACATATTGGACTCATCTGCCATGTACCTAGTTCTCTGTATATGGACATGTTGGAATACTCTGCCATGTAGCTTCCTCTCAGTATATGGACATGTTGGGCTCATTTGCCATGTATATAGAACTCTGTATTTGGAAATGTTTCACTACTCTGCCATGTAGCTAGCTCTCTGTATATGGACATTTTGGATTCTTCTGCAATGTAGCTAGCCCTCTGTGCATAGATATGATGGATTGATCTGCCATGTTGGTAGCTCTCTGTATATGAACATATTGGACTTGTCTGCCATGTAAGCTAGCTGTCTCTATATGGACATATTGGACATATCAGTCATGTAGCCAGATCTCTCTGGATGAACATGTTATACTCATTGCCCTGGAGCTACTCCTCTATATATATACATGTTGGTCTTATCTGCCATGTAGCTAACTCCCAGAATATGGATATGTTGGACTGTTCTGACATGTAGCTAGTACTTTGTATATGGACATGGTGAAATGTTCTGCAATGTAGCTAGGTCTCAGTATACGGACATGTTGGGCTCATCTGCCATGTAGCTAGACCTCTGTATATGGAAATGTTAGACTACTCTGCCATGTAGCTAGCTCTCTGTATATGGATATTTTGGACTCGTCGACCATGTAGCTAGCTCTCTGGGCATGGATATGTTGGACTGATCTGCCATGTATGTAGCTCTCTGTAAATGAACATATTGTAATTGTCTGCCATGTAGCTAACTTTCTGTGTATGGACAGTTGGAATACTCTGCCATGTAGCTAGCTCTAAGTATATGTACACATTGGGCTCATATGTCATGTACCTAACTCCCAGAATATGGACATGTTGGACTCATCAGCCACGTAGCCAGCTCTCTCTGTATGAACATGTTAGACTCATCTGCCATGTAGGTAGCATTCAATATATGGACACGTTGGACTCATCTGCATTGTAGCTAGAAATCTGTATATGGACACATTGTAGTATTCTGACATGTTGCAAGCTCTCTGTATATGGTCATGTTTTACTCGTCTGCCATTTAGCTAGCTCTCTGTGCATGGATATGTTGGACTCATCTGCCATGTAGGTAGCTCGCTGTATATGAACATATTGGACTTGTCTGCCATGTAGCTAGATCTGTTTGTATGACATAATGGAATACTCTGTCATGTAGATCGCTCTATGTATATACACATGTTGGTCTCATCTGCCATGTTGCTAGACCTCTGTATATGGAAATGTTGCACTACTCTGCCACATAGCTAGCTCTCTGTATATGGTCATTTTGGACTCGTCTGCCATGCAGCTAGCTCTGTGTGCATGGATATGTTGGACATATCTGTCATGTAGGTAGCTCTCTGAGTATCGACATGTTGGATTACTCTGCCACATAGCTAGCTTTCAGTATATGTACACGTTGGACTAATCTGCCGAGTAGCTAGAACTCTGTATAAGGAAATGTTGCACTACACTGCCATGTAGCTACTGCTCTATATATGGTCATTTTGGATTTGTCTGCCATGTACTACCTCTGTGTGCATGGATATGTTTGACTGAACCACCATGTTCTCTGTATATGAACATATTGGACTTGATTGCCATGTAGACAGCTCTCTGTATATGGACATTTTGGACTCATCTACCTTGTAGCTTGTTCTCTGTGCATGGATATTTTGGATGATCTGCCATGTAGCTAACTCTCTGTATATGGTCACGTTGGACTCATCAGCCTTGTAGCCAGCTCTCTGTATGAACATGTTGGATTTATCTGCCTTGTAGCTAGCCCTCTCTATATGCACACGTTGGACTCATATGCCATGTAGCTAACTCTCAGCATATGGACATGTTGGACTCATCTGCCATATAGCTAGTACTCTTTATATGGACATGTTGAAATACTATGCCATGCAGCTCGCTATTAGTATATAGTCATGTTGGATTCATCTGCCATGTCGCTAGAATTCTGTATATGGATATGTTGCACAACTCTGCCATGTAGGTAGTTCTCTGTATATGAATATGTTGGACTGATCTGCCTTGTAGGTCGCTCTCTGAATATGAACATATTAGACTTGTCTGCCTTAAAGCTAGCTTTATGTATATGGACATGTTGGACTCATCAGCCATGTAGCCAGCACTCACTTTATTAACATGTTGGATTCTGCTGCCTTGTAGATATTCTTCTATATATGCAAATGTTTGTCTCATCTGCCATGTAGCTATCTCTCAGCATATGTACATGTTGGACTCATCTGCCATATAGCTAGTACTCTCTATAAGGACATGTTGTAATATTCTGCCATGTAGCTCGCTCTTAGTATATGGTCACCTTGGATTCATTTGCCATTTAGTTAGAACTCTGTATATGGAAATGTTGCACTACTCTGACATGTACGTAGCTCTCTGTATATGAATATTTTGGACATGTCTACCATGTAGCTAGGTCTCTGTGGAAGGATCTGTTGGACTGATCTGTCATGTAGGTAGCTCTCTGTATATGAACATATTGGACTTGTCTGTCATGTTGCTAGTTCTTTGTATATGAACATGTTGAACTCATCAGTCATGAAGCCAGCTTGCTCTGAATGAACAGGTTGTACTCATCTGCCTTTTATATAGTCCTCTATGTATACACATGTTGGACTTATCTGCCATGTACATAACTACCAGAATTTGGACATATTGGACTCATTTGCCATGCAGCTCATACTGTGTATATGGATATGTTGGATTACTCTGCAAGGTAGCTAGCTCTCAGTATATGGACATGTTGGGCTCATGTGCATTGTAGCTAGAACACTTTAGATGGAAATGTTGCACTACTCTGTCATATAGCTAGCTATCTGTATATGAATAGTTTGGACTCGTCTACCATGTAGCTATCGCTCTGTGCATGTATATGTTGGACTGATCTGCCATGTAGGTAGCTCTCTGTTTATGGTCATGTTGGATTAATATGCCTTGTACCTAACTCACAGAATATGGACATGTTGGACTCAACAGCCATGTAGCCAGCTCTCTCTGTATGAACATGCTGGACTCATCTGCCTTGTAGCTAGCCCTCTATATATACACATGTTGGAATTATCTGCCATGTTGCTAACTCTCAGTATATGGACATGTTGGACTGATCTCCCATGTAGGTAGCTCTCTGTATATGAACATATCGGATTCATCTGCAAAGTAGCTAGCTCTTTGTAAATGGACATGTTGCAATACTCTGCCATATAGCTAGCTCTCTGTATTTGGACATATTGAACTCAATTGCCATGTAGGTAGCTCTCTTTGCATGGTTATGTTAGACTGATCTGCCATGTAGATAGCTCTCTGTATATGAACATATTAGACTTATCTGCCATGTAGCTAGCTCTCTGTTTATGGACATGTTGGACTAATCAGCCATTTAGACAGCTCTCTGTGTATAAACATGTTGGACTCATCTGCCTCGTAGCTAGTCCTCTATATATACACATGTTGGACTCATCTGCCATGTAGCTAACTCTCAGTATATAGACATTATGGAATCATCTGCCATGTAGTTAGTACTCTGCATATGTACATGTTGGACTACTCTGCCATGTAGCTAGCTGTTAGTATGTGGTCACATTGGACTCTTCTGCCATGTAGCTAGATGTAGCTAGCCTTCTTTATATGGACATTTTGATCTCATCTGCCATTTAGCTAGCTTTCTTTGCATGGATATGTTGGACTTATCTGCAATGTAGGAAACTTTCCTCATATGAATATATAGGACTTGTCTGGCATGTAGCTAGCTTTCTGCATATGGACATGTTGGACTCATTGTCCTTGAAGCTACTCCTCTATATATACAATTTTTGGACTCATCTGACATGTAGCTAGCTCTCTGTATATAGACATTTTGGACTTGTCTGCCATGTAGCTAGCTCTCTGTTCAAGGATATGTTGAATTGACCTGCCATGTAGCTAGCTCTCTGAACATGGACATGTTGGACTCATTAGACATGTATCCAGCTCTCTCTGTATGAACATGTTGGAATCATCTGCCTTGTAGCTATCTCTCTATATATACACATGTTGGATTCATCTGCCATGTAGCTATTACTCTGTATATGGACATGTTGGAGTAGTATGCCATGTAGCTAGCTCTCAGAATATGGATATGTTTGACTCTTCTGCCATGTAGCTAGAACTCTGTATATGGAAATGTTACAATATTCTGCCATGGAGCTATCTTTCTGTATATGGACTTTTTTGATCTTCTGCCATGTAGCTAACTCTCAGCATATGGACGTGTTGGACTCATCTGTCATAGAGCTAGTACTCTGTATACGAACATGTTCGAATACTCTGCCATGTAGCTAGCTCTCATTATATGTACATGTTGAACTCATCTGCCACATTTCTAGAACTCTGTATATGGAAATGATTCACTACTCTGCCATGTAGCTAGTTCTCTGTATATGGTCATTTTGGACTCGTCTGCCATGTTTCTAGCTTCCTGTGCATGGATATGTTGGACTGATCTGCCATGTAAGTAGCTCTCTGTATATGAACATATTGGACTTGTCTGCCATGTAGCTACCTCTCTGTATATGGACATGATGGACGCATCTGCCTTGTAGCTAGTCCTCTATATATACACATGTTGGACTCATCTGCCTTGTAGCTAACTGTCACAATATGGATATTTTAGACTCGTCTGCAATATAGGCAGCTCTCTGTTCAAGGATATGTTGGACTGATCTGCCATGTAGCTAGCTCTCTGTATATTGACATGTTGGACTCATCAGCCATATAGGCAGCTCTCTATGTATGAACATGTTGAATTAATCTGCCTTGTAGCTAGCCTTCTGCATAGGCACATGTTGGACTCATCTGCCATAGAGGTAACTTTCAGCATATGGACATGTTGGACTCATCAGCCATGTAGCAAGTATTCTCTATATGGACATGTTGGAATACTCTGTTGTGTAGCTAGCTCTCAGTATATGTACACATTGGACCCATCTGCCATTTAGCTAGAACTCTGTATATGGAAATATTGCACTACTCTGCCATGTAGCTAGCTCTCTGTACATGGTCATTTTGTACTCATCTGAAATATAGCTAGCTAGCTCTCTGTGCATGGATATGTTTCTCTACTCTGCCACATAGTTAGCTCTCTGTGCATGGATATGTTGAACTGATCTGCCATGTAGGTAGCTCTCTGCTTATGAACATATTGGACTTGTCTGCAATGTAGCTAGCTCTCTGTATATGGACATGTTGGGCTCATGAGCCATGTTGCCAATTCTTTCTGTATGAACATGTTGGACTCATCTGCTTTGTAGTTAGTCCTCTATAGATACACATGTTGTACTCATCTGCCATGTAGATCACTCTCAGAAGAAGGCCTTTTTGGACCAATCTGCCATGTATCTAGTACTCTGTATATGGACATGGTGGATGACTCTACCATGTAGGTAGTTTTCAATATATGGAGATGTTGGTCTCATCAGCCATGTAGCTAGACCTCTGTATGTGGAAATGTTGCACTATTCTGCAATGTAGCTCTCAGTATATGAACATTTTGGACTTGTCTACTATGTAGCTAGCTCTCTGGACATGGACATGTTGGAATACTCTGCTATGTAGCTAGTTCTTTGTATATGTACACGTTGGTCTCATCTGCCATGTAGCTAGAACTCTGTGTATGGAAATGTTGAACTACTCTGCCATGTAGCTAGCTCTCTGTATATAGACATTTTGGACTTGTGTACCATGTAGCTAGCTCTCTGAGCATGGATATGTTTCCCTGATCTGCTATGTAGTTACTTCTCTGTATTTGAATTTATTGGACTTGTCTGACATTTAACTAGCTCTCTGTATATGAACCTGTTGGACTCAACTGCCTTGTAGCTATTCTTCTATATATACACATGTTGGACTCATCTGCCATGTAGATCACACTCAGTAGATGGCATAGTTGGAATAATCTGCCATGTAACTAGTACTCTGTATATATGGACATGTTAGACTACTCTGCGATGTAGCTAGTTCTCAATATATGGATGCATTAGACTCATCTGCCATGTAGCTACCTCTCTGTATATGGACACGTTGGACTCATCTGCCATGTAGCTAGAACTCTGTATATGGAAATGTTGCACTACTCTGCCATGTAGCTAGTTCTCTGTACATGGTCATTTTGTACTCATCTGCCTTGTAGCTAGCTCTCTGTGCATGGATATGTTTCTCTACTCTGCCATGTAGCTAGCTCTCTGTATATGAATATTTTGGACTCAATTACCATGTAGCTAGCTCTCTGTGCATGCATAAGTTGGACTGATCTGCCATGTAGGTAGCTCTCTGTATATGAACATATTGAAATTTTCTGCCATGTAGCTAGCTCTCTGTATATGGACATGTTGAAATACTCTGCCATGTGGCTAGCTCTCAATATATGTACATGTTTGATTCATCTGCCATGTAATTAGAACTTCTGTATATGGAAATGTTGCACTACTCTGCCATGTAGCTAGCTCTCTGTATATGGACATTTTGGACTCGTCTGCCATCTAGCTAGCTCTCTGTGCATGGATATGTTACACTGATCTGCTCTGAGGGACCTCTAAGTATATGAACATATGGGACTTGTCTGCCATGTTGCTAGCTCTCTGTATATGGACATTTTGGACTCGTCTGCCATCTAGCTAGCTCTCTGTGCATGGATATGTTACACTGATCTGCTCTGAGGGACCTCTAAGTATATGAACATATGGGACTTGTCTGCCATGTTGCTAGCTCTCTGTATATGGACATGTTTGACTCATCAGCCATGTAGCCATCTCTCTGTATGAACATGTTGGACTCATCCGCCTTGTAGCTAGTCCAACATGTTAATATACAGAGAGCTGGCTACATGGCTGATGAGTCCAACATGTCCACATACAGAGAGCTAGCAACAAGGCAGACAAGTCCAATATATTCATATACCGAGGGTAACTACATGGCAGATCAGTACAACATATCCATGCACAAAAAACTAGCTATATGGTAGTCTGGCTACATGCCAGACGAATTCAAAATGTCCATATACAGAGTCCTACCTACATGGCACAGTAGTGCAACATTTCCATATACAGAAGTCTAGCTACATGTCAGATGAGTCCAACGTGTCCATATACTGAGAGCAAGGCACATGACAGGCAAGTCCAATATGTTCATATACACAGAGCTACCTACATGGCAGATCAGTCCAACATATGCATGCACAGAGAGCTAGCTACATGGTAGACGTCTCATCTGCTATGTAGGTAACTCTCAGAATATGGACATGTTGGATTCATCTGCCATGTAGCTAGCACTCTGTATATGGACATGTTGGATTATTCTGGCATGTAGCTAGCTCTCAGTATATGGTCATTTTTGACTCATCAGGCATGTAGAAAGCTCTCTCCGTATGAGCATTTTGGACTCATCTGCCATGTACTTAGTGTTCTCTATATGGACATGTTGGACTACTCTGACATGTAGCTAGCTCTCTGTATATGAATATTTTGGACTCGTCTGCCATGTAGCTAGCTCTCTGTGCATGCATATGTTGGACTGATCTGCCATGTAGGTAGCTCTGTGTATATGAACATATTGGACTTGTCTGTCATGTACATAGCTCTCT
>NW_006408524.1:40943010-40944495 GCF_000296735.1 Chrysochloris asiatica | reverse complement strand
TGATCTGCCATGTATGTATTTTTCTGTATATTAACATATTGAACTTGTCTGCCATGTAGGTAGCTCTCTGTGTATGGACATGTTGGACTCAACAGCAGTGTAGACAGTTCTCTGTAGGAACAACTTGGACTCATCCTCCTTGTAGTTATTCCTCTATATATACACATGTTGGACTCATCTGCCATGTAGCTACTATTCTCTATATGGACATTATGGACTATTCTGCCATGAAGTTAGCTCTCAGTATATGGACATGTTGGACTCATCTGCCATGTAGCTAGACCTCTGTATATGGAAATGTTGCACTACACTGCCTTGTAGTTAGCTCTCTGTATATGGATATTTTGACTCATCTGCAACGTAGCTAGCTCTCTGTGCATGGATATGTTGCACTGACCTGCCATGTAGGTGGCTCTCTGTATATGAACATATTGGACGTGTCTGCCATGTAGATAGCTCTCTGTATATGGACATGTTGGACTCATCAGCCATGTAGCCAACTATCTCTGTATGAACATGTTGGACTCAACTGCCTTGTAGCTTGTCTTCTATATATACACATGTTGGACTCATCTGCCATGTAACTCACTCTCAGTAGATGGACTTGTTGGACTAATCTGCCATGTTACTAGTACACTCTATATGGACATGTTGAACTACTCTGCCATGTAGCTATCTCTCAGTATATCGACACCTTGGATTCATTTGCCATGTAACTAGAACTCTGTATATGGAAATGTTGCACTTCTCTGCCATGTAGCTAGCTCTCTGTATATTGAAAATTTGGAGTCGTCTGACATGTAGCGAGTTCTCTGTGCATGAATATGTTGGACTCATCTGCCATGTAGATAGCTCTCTGCATATGAACATATTGGACTTGTCTGCGATATAACTAGCATTCAGTATATGGACATTTTGGACTCAACAGCCATGTAACAAGCTTCCTCCGAATGAACATGTTAGACCCATTTGCCATGTAGCTAGTATTCTCTATATGGACATGTTGGACTACTCTGCCATGTAGCTAGCTCTCAGTATATGGACATGTTTTATTCATCTTCCATGTAGCTAGAACTCTGTATATGGAAATGTTGCAGTACTCTGCAATATAGCTAGCTCTCTTGTATGTGGACATTTTGGACTTGTATGCCATGTAGGTAGCTCTCTGCACATGGATATGTTGCACTGAGCTGCCATGTATGTAGCTCTCTGTATATGAACATATTGGACTTGTCTGCCATGTAACTTGCACTCTGAATATGGACATGTTGGACTACTCTGTCATGTAGCTAGTTCTCAGTATACGGACACGTTGGAATCATCTGCCAATGTCGCTATACCTCTGTATATGGAAATGTTGCACTACTCTGCCATGTAGATAACTCTCAATATATGGACACTTTGGGCTTATCTGCCATGTAGCTAGACCTCTGTATATGAAAATGTTGCACTACTCTGCCATGTAGCTAGCTCTCTGTATATGGA
>NW_006408524.1:40941628-40942910 GCF_000296735.1 Chrysochloris asiatica | reverse complement strand
ATGCCATGTAGGTAGCTCTCTGCACATGGATATGTTGCACTGAGCTGCCATGTATGTAGCTCTCTGTATATGAACATATTGGACTTGTCTGCCATGTAACTTGCACTCTGAATATGGACATGTTGGACTACTCTGTCATGTAGCTAGTTCTCAGTATACGGACACGTTGGAATCATCTGCCAATGTCGCTATACCTCTGTATATGGAAATGTTGCACTACTCTGCCATGTAGATAACTCTCAATATATGGACACTTTGGGCTTATCTGCCATGTAGCTAGACCTCTGTATATGAAAATGTTGCACTACTCTGCCATGTAGCTAGCTCTCTGTATATGGACATTTTGGACTCGTCTGCCATGTTGCTAGCTCTCTGTGTATGGACATTTTGAAATACTCTGCCATGTAACTAGCTCTCAGTATATGTACACATTAGACTCATCTGCCATGTAGCTAGAACTCTGTATATGGAAATGTTGGACTACTCTTCCATGTAGCCAGCTCTCTGTTTATGGACATTTTGGACTCATCTGCCATGTCGCTAGTTCTCTGTGTATGGACATGTTGGATTCATCAGCCATGTAGCCAGCTCTTTCTGTATGAACATGTTGGACTCAACTGCCTTATAGCTAGTCCTCTATATATACACATGTTGGACTAATCTGCCATGTAACTAGTACTTTGTATGTGGACATGTTGGACTACTCTGACCTGTAGCTAACTCTCAGTATATGGACACGTTAGACTCATTTACCATGTAACTAGAACTCTGTATATGGAAATGCTGCACTACTTTGCCTTGTATATATCTCTCTGTATATGGACATTTTGGACTTGTCTGCCATGTAGAGAGTTCTCTGTGCATGGATATGTTGGACTTATGTGCCATTTAGGTAGCTCTGTGTATATGAACCTATTGGACTTCTCTGCGATATATCTAGCTCTCAGTAAATGGACATTTTGGACTCATCAGCCATGTAGCAAGCTCTCTGTATATGAGCATGTTAGACTCATCTGCCATGTAGCTAGTGTTCTCTATGTGGATATGTTGTACTACTCTGCCATGTAGCTAGCTCTCAGTATATGGACACGATGGAGTCATCTGCCTTATAGCTAGACCTGTATATATGGAAATGTTGCACTATTCTGCCATGTAGTTAGCTCTCTGTATATGGATATATTGGACTCGTCTTCCATGTAGCTAGGTCTCTGTGCATGGATATATTGCACTGATCTGCCATGTAGCTTGTTGTTGTTGTTGTCAGGTGCCATCGAGTCGGAAC
>NW_006408524.1:40934490-40939201 GCF_000296735.1 Chrysochloris asiatica | reverse complement strand
AAGAAGTTGGTAGAATTCTTCTATTTCATCTTCACTGGCTTTAGTGGTTGGTGCATAAATTTGAATAATAGTGGTATTAACTGGGCTTCCCTGTATGCGAATGGATATTATCCTATTACTTATAGCATTGTACCTCATGATTGATCTGGATATGCTCTTTTTGACGATGAATGCAACACCATTCCTTTTCAATTTGCCATTCACTGCATAGTAAACCATGTGGTTATCAGATTCAAAATGGCCAGTACCAGTTCATTTCAGCTCACTAATGCCTAAGATATCGATGTTTATGCATTCCATTTCACTTTTGACAACTTCCAATTTTCCCAGGATCATACTTCGTACATTCCATGATCCAATTTTCAATGGATGTTTGCAGATGTTTCACTTCATTTTAAGTTGTGGCCCATCAGCAAATGCAGGTTCTTTGTGCTTTTCTCACCCGAGCTTTCAGTGACTAGTGTTAGGCCCCATCTGAGGCCTCTATAATGAGGAAACCCCAAAAAGATTATCAGGACTCAAGTTCGATGCAACAGCAAGAGGTTTATTGTTTATTTGCCAGCGCGCTGGGGTCCCCCTTCACAGACTCCTAAAACCAGGAGACCAAGGCGACATTTGCCAACTCGCTGGGGTCCACCCTCACATAGACTCCTAAAACCAGGAGCTGAAAGTGACCCCACTTTGTTCTACATACTAGTTTTTATAGGGTTTTTTGGGGGCAGATTGTGCAGAGGCATAGGTACAGTGTTTGATTGGTTAATTATTTTTACTCTATACTTTAATTGGTCTTGGCATGAAGCAAGATTTTTAATCTATAAGCAGATGGGTTTTGGCAATTGCAAGTGTGTTTAGTGTTTAGGATATTCTCATTCATCTGGGTCAGTCTGACCGTTATGAGTTTGTCAAGGATTATTTTGACATTGAGGTTTTGGGGGCTGACTGATTGCCGCACCATCTGGTGGGAACTAAAAACTAAGACCTTGTCTATTTTAAATGCTTTTCTGAAGCCTGACTAGAGTTTGGTCAAATAATTTCTAAGTTAGGCAAGACCAGTTAGGTCTTTACACTAGCGAATCGGAAGTAGTTTGTCACTCTTTCTTCCTGGTCTGTCTCTGTTTTGTAGCTCATCTGAAACCTGTCCACCATGGGTGACCCTGATTGATATGTAAAACACCAATGGCATAGCCCTCAGAATTACAGGAACTCAAGCCCATGTTGGACTCATCTGCCGTGTAGCTCTTTGCCAGTAGATGGACTTGTTGGGATAATCTGCCATGCAACTAGTACTCTGTATATGGACATGTTGGACTGCTCTGCCATGTAGCTAGCTCTCAGTATATGGATACGTTGGTCTCATTTTCCATGTAGCTAGAACTCAGTATATGGAAATGTTGCACTACTCTGACATGTAGATAGCTCTCTGTATATGGAAATTTGGGACTCATCTGCCATGTAGCGAGTTCTCTATACATGGATATGATTGACTCATTTGCCATGTAGGTAGCTCTCTGTATATGAACATAATGGACTTGTCTGCGATGTAGCTACTTCTCTGTATATGGACATTTTGGACTCGTCTGCCATGAAGCTAGCTCTCTGTGCATGGATATGTTGGATTGATCTGCCATGTAGGTAACTCTGTGTATATGACCATATTTGGCTTGTCTGCCATGTAGCTACCTCTCTGTATGTGGACATGTTGGACTCATAAGTCATGTAGCCAGCTTTCTCTGTATGAACATGTTGGACTCAACTGTCTAGTATTGATTACTCTATATATACACATGTTGCACTCACCTGCCAATTAGCTAACATGTACTCTGTATATAGACATGTTGGACTTTCTGTGCATGGATATGTTGGAATGATCTGCCATGTAGGTATCTCTCTCTGTATGAACATGTTCGACTCAACTGCCTTGTAGCTAGTCCAATATACATACATTTGTTTGACTCATCTGCCATGTAGCTCACCCTCAGTAGATGGACTTGTTGGACTAATCTGCCATGTAACTAATACTCTGTATATGGATATGTTGGACTACTCTGCCATGTAGCTCGTTCACAGTATATGGACACGTTGGACTCATCTGCCATGTTGCTAGACCTCTGTCTATGGAAATGCTGCACTACACTGCCATGCAGCTGGCTCTCTGTATATGAACATTTTGGACTAGTCTGCCATGTAGGTAGCTTTCTATGCATGGATACGTGGAACTAATCTGCCATGTATGTATCTCTCTGTGTATGAACATATTGGACTTGTCTGCCACATAGCCATCTCTCTGTGTATGGACATGTTGAAATACTCTGCCATGTAGCCAGCTTTTTGTATATGTACACGTTGGACTCATCTGCCATGTAGGTAGAAATCTGTATATGGAAATGATTCACTACTCTGCCATGCAGCTAGCTCTCTGTATATGGACATTTTGAACTTGTCTGGCATGTAGCTAGCTCTCTGTATGTGGACATGTTGGACTCATTAGCCCTGTATAGAGCTCTCTCTGTAAAACATGTTGGACTCGTCTGCCTTGTAGTTAATATTCTATATAAACCCATGTTGGACTGATTTGCCATGTAGCTAACTCTCAGAATATGGATATGTTGGACAACTCTGCAATGTAGCGGGCTCTCAGTATATGGACACGTTGGGCTCATCTGTCATGTAGGTAGAACTCTGTATTTGGAAATGTTGCACTACACTGCCATGAAGCTTGCTCTCTGTATATGGATATTTTGGACTTGTCTACCATGTTGCTTGCTCTCTGTTTATGGCTATATTGGACTAATCTGCAATGTAGGTAGCTGTCTATATATGAACATATTGGACTTGTCAAACATGTAGGTAGCTCTCTGTATATGGACATGTTGAACTCATCAGCCATGTAGCCAGCTTTCTGTGTTTGAAAATGTTGGACTCATCTGCCTTGTAGCTAGACCTGTATATATACACATGTTGGACTCTTCTGCCATGTAGCTAGAACTGTGTATTTGGAAATGTTGCACTATTCTGACATGTAGTTAGCTCTCTGTATATGAACATTTTAGACTCGTCTGCCTTATAGCTAGCTCTCTGTGCATGGATATGTTGCACTGATCTGCCATGTAGGTAGCTCTCAGTATATTAACACTTTGGACTCATCTGCCATGTAGCTAGACCTCGGTATATGGAAATTTTGAACGCATCTGGCATGTAGCCAGTTCTCTCTGTATGAACATGTTGGATTAGTCAGCCTTGTAGCTAATCCTCTATATAAACACATGTCGGACTCATCTGCCATGTAGCTAACTCTCAGTACATGGATATGTAGGACTCATCTGCCATGTAGCTAGTACTCTGTATATGGACATGTTGGACAACTTTGCAATGTAGCTGGCACTCAGTATATGGACACGATGGGATTATCTGCTATGTAGATAGACCTCTGTATTTGAAAATGTTGCGCTACACTGACATGTAGCTAGCGCTCTGTTTATGGATATTTTGGGCTCGTCCACCATGTAGTTTGGTCTCTTTGTATGGATATGTTACACTGATCTGCCATGTAGATAGGTCTCTGTATATGAACATATTGGACTTGTCTGCCAAGTAGCTACCTCTCTGTGTATGGACATATTGGAATACTCTACCATGAAGCTAACTCAGTATATGCACACGTTGGATTCATCTGCCATGTACCTAGAACTCTGTATATGTAAATCTTGCACTACTCTGCCATGTAGCTAGCACTTTGTGCATGTATACATTGGACTGCTCTGCCATGTAGGTAGCTGTCTATATATTAACATATTGGAATTGTCTGCCATGTAGCTAGCTCTCTGTATATGGACATGCTGGACTCATCAGTCATGTAGCCAGCTCTCTCTCTATGAACATGTTGGACTCATCTGCCTTGTAGCTAGTCTTCTATATATACAAATGTTGTACTCATCTGCCATGAAGCTCACTCTCATTATATGGACATGTTGGATTCATTTGTCATGTAGCTAGTACTCTGTATGTGGACATATTGGACTACTCTGCAATGTAGGTAACTCTCAGTATATGGACATGTTGGGCTCTTCTGCAATGTAGCTACAACTCTGTATTTGGAAATGTAGCTAGCTCTCTGTATATGGATATTTTGGACCCGTTTACCATGTAGCTAGCTCTCTGTGTATGGATATGTTGGACTGATCTGCCATGAAGTAAGCTCTCTGTACATGAACATATTGGATTTGTATGCCATGTAGCTAGCTTTCTGTGAATGGACATGTTGGAATACTCTGCCATGTAGCTAGCTCTCAGTATATGTACACGTTGGACTCATTTGCCATGTAGCTAGAACTCTGTATATGGAAATGTTGCACTACTCTGCAACGTAGCTAGCTCTCTGTATATGGACATTTTGGACTCATCTGGCATGTAGGTAACTCTCTGTGCATGATTAAGTTGGACTGATCTGCCATATAGATATCTCTCTTTATATGACCATATTTTACTTGTCTGCCATGTAGCTAGCACTCTGTATGTGGATATTTTGGACTCATAAGCCATGTAGGCAGCTCTCTGTATAAAAATGTTGGACTCATCTGCCTTGTAGCTAATTCTCTATATAAACACATGTTGGACTCATGTGACATGTAGCTAACTCTCAGTATATGGACATGTTGGACTCATCTGCCATGTAGCTAGTACTCTGTATATGGACATGTTGGACTACTCTGCA
>NW_006408524.1:40924817-40934390 GCF_000296735.1 Chrysochloris asiatica | reverse complement strand
CTAACTCTCAGTATATGGACATGTTGGACTCATCTGCCATGTAGCTAGTACTCTGTATATGGACATGTTGGACTACTCTGCAATGAAGCTAGCTCTCAGTATATGGAAATGTTGGGCTTATCTACCATGTAGATGGAACTCTGTATTTGGAATTGTTGCACTACTCTGCCATGTAGCTAGCTCTCTATATCGATATTTTGGAATCATATACCTTGTAGCTAGCTCTCTGTGCATAGATATGTAGGAAATATTTACTATGTAGGTAGATCTCTGTATATGAACATTTGGACTCGTCTGCCATGTAGCTAGATCTCTGTGCATGGATATGTTGGACTGATGTGCCATATAGCTAGCTCTCTATCTATGGACATGTAGGAATCATTAGCCATTTAGCCAGCTCTCTCTGTATGAACATGATGGACTCATATGCCATGTAGCTAACTCTCAGTATACGGACATGTTGGACGTATCGGCCATGAAGCTGTATATGGACATGTTGGACTCACCTGCCATGTAGCTAATCCTCTATATATACATGGACTCATGTGCCATGTAACTAACTCTCAGTATATGCACATGTTGGACTCATCTGCCATGTAGCTAGAAATCTGTATTTGGAAATGTTGCACTACTCTGCCATGTAGCTAGCTCTCTGTATATGGATATTTTGTACTTGTCTACCATGTAGCTAGCTCTCTGTGCATGGACATGTTGCAATACTCTACCATGAAGCTAGCTCTAAGTATATGTACATGTTGGACTAATCTGCCATGTAGGTAGCTCTCTGTGTATTAACATGTTGGACTTGTCTGCCATGTAGCTAGCTCTCTGTATATGGGCATGTTGGACTTATCAGCCATGTAGCCAGCTCTCTCTGCGTGAACATATTGGCCTCCTATTCCTTGTAGCTAGTCTTCTATATATACTCATGTTGGACTCATCGGACATGTAGCTAACTCTCAGAATATGGACATGTTGGACTCATCTGCCATGAAGCTAGTACTCTGTATATGGACATGTTGGACTACTCTGCAATGAAACTGCCTCTCAGTGTATGGTCACTTTGGGCTCTTCTGTCATTGTAGCTAGAACTCTGTATTTGGAAATGATGCACTACTCTGCCATGTAGCTAGCTTTTAGTATATGTACTCGTTGGACTCATCTGCCATGTAGCTAGAACTCTGTATATGGAAATGTTGCACTATTCTGCCATGTAGCTAACTCTCTCGATAGGGACATTTTGGACTCGTCTGCCATGTTGCTAGCTCTCTGTGCATGGGTATGTTGCACTGATCTGCCATGTAGCTATCTCTCAATATATGTACATGTTGGACTCATCTGCCATGCAGCTAATATACTGTTTATGGACATGTTGGGATATTCTGCCCTGCAATTAGCTCTTAGAATATGGACATGTTAGACTCATCTGCCATGTAGCTAGACCTCTGTATTTGCAAATGTTGCACTATTCTGCCATGTAGCTAGCTTTCTGTATATGGCCATTGTCAAATCGTCTGCTATGTGGCTAGCTCTCTGTGCATGGGCACGTTGCACTGATCTACATATAGGTAGCTCTCTGTATAAGAACATATAGGGCTTGTCTGCCATCTAGCTAGCTCTCCGTATATGGACATGTTGGAATACTTTGCCATGTAGCTCGCTCTCTGTATATGGACACATTGGAATCATCTGCCATATAGTTAGCTCTCTGTGCATAGATATATTGGACTGATCTTCCATGTAGGTACCTTTCTGTATATGAACATATTGGACTTCTCTGCCATGTAGCTTGCATTCTGTATGTAGACATGTTGGACTGATCAGCCATGGAGCCAGCTCTTTCTGTAGGAATATGTTGGACTCATCTGCTTGTAGCTAGTCCTCTATATATACACATGTTGGACTCCTCTGCCATGTAGCTAACTCTCAGTATTTGAACATGTTCGACTCATCTGCCAAGTATCTAGTACCCTTTATATGGACATGTTGGACTACTCTGCAATGTAGCTGGCTGCCAGTATATGGACATGTTGGGCTCATCTGCCAAGTAGCTAGAGCTCTGTATTTGGAAATGTTGCACTACTCTTCCATGTAGCTAGCTCTCTGTATGTGGTCATTTTGGACTCATCTACCATGTAGCAAGCTCTCTGGGCACTGATATGTTGGACTGATCTGCAATGTAGTTAGCTCTCTGTATATGAACATATTGGACTTGTCTGTCATGAAGCTAGCTCTCTGTATATGGTCATTTTGGGCTCGTCTACCATGTAGCTAGCTCTCTATGCATGGATATGTTGGACTGATCTGCCATGTAGGTAGCTCACTATAGATGAACATATTTGATTTGTCTGTCATGTAGCTAGTTCTCTATGTATGTACATGTTGGAAAACTCTGCCATGTAGCTAGCTCTCAGTATATGGACACATTGGGCTCTTCTGCCATGTAGCTAAAACTCTGTATTTGGAAATGTTGCACTACTCTGCCATGTAGCTAGCTCTCTGTATATGGATATTTTGGACTTGTTTACCATGTAGCTAGCTCTATGTGTATGGATATGTTGGACTGATCTTCCGTTAAGGTAGCTCTCTATATATGAACATATTGCACTTGTCTGCCATGTAGTTAGCTAGCTCTCTGTGTATGGACATGTTGGAATACTCTACCAAGTAGCTAGTTCTCAGTATATGTACACGTTGGACTCATCTTTCATGTGGCTAGAACTCTGTATATGGAAATGTTGCACTGCTCTGCCATGTAGATAGTTCTCTGTATTTGGACATTTTGGACTCGTCTGCCATGTAGCTAGCTCTCAGTGCATGGATATGTTGGACTGATCTTCCAAGTAATTAGCTCTCTGTATATGACCATATTGAACTTGTCTGCCATGTAGCTAGCTCTCTGTATCCAGTCATGTTGGACTCATCAGCCACGTAGCCAGCTTTCTCTGTATGAACATATTGGACTCATATGACGTTTGGTTAGTCCTCTGTATACACACATGTTGGATTCATCTGCCATGTAGCTAACTCACAGAATATGGACATGTTTGACTCATGTGTCATGTAGCTAGTACTCTGTATATGCTCATGTTGGACTGTTGCGGACCGTGTAAAACTGGTCAGAGGTTCGAGGCCCTATAGGCCCAAGTGTAACAAATGAGGCCACTGGCAGTTAATGGCAAATTGCTTTCATCTTAATATTCAGTTATATATATTAAATTAATACACGGAGCCTTTGATAATCCACAGATAAATGTGATATTTTCCTAAAGCCTTAGACTAAAGGTTGCAAGGTCAAGCCTTTCTCCAAAGGATTAACTAAAAGCATCTTAGCTACTTCTTGGTTCTTTGTTCTATAGACAAAAATCCCATCCTTCCTAATCCTTTTCCAGGTGCAGCCCATGCATCCTTATATTTCACCTTCCCCCACCTGAGCTCAGGGGCTATAGATATGTTAATTGGGCCTAAGAATCCAAGTTGCTAGCCTGGGATTTGAACCAGCAAAGTATGATGTAAAGTTACCTGAATGTCTGGAAAAGTACTGATGTTAGCTGTATCCTGTTTTGGTCCCTCCCAGCTTGATGTGAAGCTCCTCCCTTGAATAAAGCAGAGCCCCGGGCCTCCCCAGGTGTGCATTACGGGTTGGAAGGCATGCAGTAAATATTGCAGAGCAGTGAGTTGCTGCCTGCAGAGGCCATGATGCCTACAGTCCCAAGCCTGCCCACCAGTGATGCATCCACCCTGGCTTTGGGGTGCCTCATTGTCTCCCTTCTTCTGTTTGCCTGTTTATCCATTCACTATCACTATCGCCGCTGGATCTCCCCTCCTCGTGAACCAAACACTTGTGAACAACACAGCTATGTCGAGGCAGGTCCCAGGCATTGGACTACTCTTCAATGTAGCTAGCTCTCTGTATGTGGACACGCTGGACTCATTTGCCATGTAGCTAGAACTCTGTATATGAAAATGTTGCACTTATCTGCCATGTATCTCTCTGTATATGGACATTTTGGACTTGTCTGCCATGTAGCGAGTTCTCTGCGCATGGATATGTTGGGCTCATCTGCCATGTAGGTAGCTCAGTGTATGTGTAAATGAACATATTGGACTGGTCTGCGATGTAGCTAGCTCTCAGTATATGGACATTTTGGCCTTATCTGCAATGTAGCAAGCTCTCTCCCTATGAGCATGTTAGACTCATCTATGATGTTGCTAGTTTTCTCTATATGGATATGTTGGTATACTCTGCCATGTAGCTAGCTCTCAGTATATGGACACGTTGGAGTCATCTGCCATGTAGCTAGACCTCTGTATATGGAAATGTTGCACTACTCTGCCATGTAGCTAGTCCTCTGTATATGCATATTTTGGCCTCGTCTGGCTCATAGCTAGCTCTTTGTATGTGGAGATGTTGGACTCATTAGCCATTCAGCCAGCTCTCTTTGTATGAACATGTTGGACTCATCTTCCTTGTAGTTAGTAATCTAAATATACACATGTTGGACTCATCTGCCATGTAGCTAACTCTCAGTATATGGATATGTTGGACTCATCTTACATGTAGCTAGAACTGTATTTGGAAATGTTGCACTACTCTGCCATGTAGCTAGCTCTCTGTATATGGATATTTTGGACTCGTCTACTATATAGCTAGCTCTCTGTGCATGAATATGTTGGATTGATCTGCCATGAGGTAGCTCTCTGTATATGAACTTTTTGAACTCTTCTTCCATGTAGCCAGCTCTCTGTGCATGGATAAGTTGGACTGATCTGCCATTTAATTAGCTGTCTGTATATTAACATATTGGACTTTTCTGCCATGTAGCTAGCTCTCTGTATATGCACATGCTGGACTCATCAGCCATGTAGCCAGCTCTCTCTCTATGAACATGTTGGACTCATCTGCCTTGGAGCTAGTCTTATATATATATACAAATGTTGGACTTATGTGTCATATAGGTAACTCTCAAAATATGGACATATTGGACTCATCTGCCATGTAGCTAGTACTCTGTATATGGACACGTTGGATGACTCTGCAATGTAGGAAGCTCTCATTATATGGACACGTTGGGCTCTTCTGCCATGTAGCTACAACTCTGCATTTGGAAATGTTGCACTGCTCTGCAATGTTTCTAGCTCTCTGTATTCGGATATTTTGGACTCATTTATCATGTAGCTAGCTCTCGGTATATGGATATGTTTGAGTGACCTGCCATGTAGGTAACTCTCTGTAGATGAACATATTTGACTTGTCTGCCATGTAGCTAGCTCTGTGTGAATGGACGTGTTGGAATACTCTGCTTTGTAGCTAGCTCTCTGTATATGCACATGTTGGACTCATCTGTCATGTAACTAGAATGCTGTATATGGAAATCTTGCACTACTCTGCCATGTAGCTAGCTCTCTGTAATTGGTCGTTTTGGATTCGTCTGCCATGTAGCTAGCTCTCTGAGCATGGATATGTTGGACTGATCTGACATGTAGGTAGCTCTCTGTATATGAACATATTGAACTTATCTGCCATGTAGCTAGCTCTCTGTATATGGACATGTTGGACTCATCAGCCATGTACCCAGCTCTCTCTGTATGAATATTTTGGACTCATCTGTCTTGTAGCTAGTTGTCCATATATACACTTGTTGGACTCATCTGTCATGTAGCTAACTCTCAGTATATGTACATGTTGGACTTATCTGACATGCAGCTAGTACTCTGTATCTGGACATGTTGGAGTACTCTAAAATGTAGCTAGCTCTCAGTATATGGTCACGTTGGGCTTATCTGCCATGTAGCTAGAACTCTGTATTTGGAAATGTTGCACTACTCTGACATGAAGCTAGCTCTCTTTATATGGATATTTTGAATTAGTCTACCATGTAGCTAAGTCTCTGTGCATAGATACGTTGGAATTATCTGCTATGTAGGTAGCTCTCTGTATATGAACATTTTGGACTCGTCTGTCATGTAGTTAGCTCTCTGTGCATGGATATGTTGCACTAATTTGCCATCTAGGTAGCTCTCTGTAGATTAACATATTGGACTTGTCTGCTATGTAGCTACCTCTCTGTGCATGGATATGTTGGACTGATGTTCCATGAATGTAGCTCTCTGTATATAAACATATTGGACTTGTATGCCATATATATATAGCTCTCCATATATGGTCATGTTGGACTCATCAGACATGTAGCCCGCATTCTCTGCATGAATATGATGGACTCATTGGCCTTGTAGCTACTCCTCTATATATACACATGTTGGACTCATCTGCCATGTAGGTCGCTCTCAGTATATGAACATATTAGACTTTTCAGCCATGTAGTTAGCTCTCTGTTTATTGACATGTTGGAATACTCTGCCTTGTAGCTAGCTCTCAGTATATGGACAGGTTGGACTCATCTGTCATGTAGCTAGATCTCTGTATATGGAAATGTTGCACTACTCTGCCATGTAGCTAGCTCTCCGTATATGAACATTTTGGACTCGTCAGCCATGTAGCTAGATCTCTGGCATGGATATGTTGGACTGATCTGCCATGTAGGTATCTCTCTGTATATGAACATTTTGGACTTGTCTGCCATGTAGCTAGCTCTCTGTATATGGACACGTTGGACTCATTTTCCATGTAGCTAGAACTCTGTATTTGGAAATGTTGTACTACTCTGCCCTGCAGCTAGCTCTGTGTATATGGATATTTTGGACTCGTTTACAATGTAGCTAGCTCTCTGTGTATGGATATGTTGGACTTATCTGCCATGTAGCTAGCTCTCTGTATATGAACATATTTGACTTGTCTGCCATGTAGCTAGCACTCTGTGTATGGTTCTGTTGGAATACTCTAACATGTAGCTAGCTCTCAGTATATGTACCCTTTGGACTCATCTGCCATGTAGCTAGCTCTCTGTGCATGGATATTTTGGACTCATCCACCATGTAGCTAGCTCTCTGTGCATGGATATGTTGGTCTGATCTACCATGTATGTAGCTCTCTGTATATGAACATATTGGACTTGTCTGACATGTACCTACCATTCTGTGTAGGGACATGTTGGAATCCTCTGCCATGTAGCTAGCTCTCAGTATATGTACACATTGGATTCATCTGCCATGTAGCTAGAACACTGTATATGGAAATGTTGCACTACTCTGCAATGTAGCTAGCTCTCTGTATATGGACATGTTGGACTCTTGTGGCATGTAGTTAGCTCTCTGTACATGGATAAGTTGAACTCATCTGCCATGTAGGTACCTCTTTGTATATGAACATATTGTACTTGTCTGCCATGTAGCTAACTCTCTGTATGTGGATATGTTGGACTCATTAGCCATGTAGCCAGCTCTTTGTATGAACATGTTGGACTCATCTGCCTTGTAGCTATTCCTCTATAAATACACATGTTGGACTCCTGTGCCATGTAGCTAACTCTCAGAATATGAATATGTTGGACTAATCTGCCATGTAACTAGAACTCTGTATTTAGTAATGTTGCACTACTCTGCCATGTAGCTAGCTCTCTTTATATAGACATTGTCGACTCGACTACCATGTAGCTCGCTCTCTGTGTATGAATATGTTGGACAGATCGGCCATGTAGGTAGCTCTCTGTAGATGAGCATATTGGAATTTTTGTCCATGTAGCTAACTCTCTGTGTATGGACATGTTGGACTCATCTGCAATATATATAGCTCTTTGTGAATGGATATGTTGGACTGATCTGCCATGTAGGTAGATCTCTGTATATGAACATTTTAGATTCGTCTTCCATGTAGCTAGCTCTGTGTATATGGACATGTTGGACTCATCAGTATGTAGGCAGCTCTGTCTGTATGAACATGTTGGAGTCAACTGCTTTGTAACTAGTCCTCTGTATATACACATGTTGGACTCATCTGCCATGTAGCTCACTCTCAGTAGATGGACTTGATAGACTAATCTGCCATGTAACTAGCACTCTGTATCTGGACATGTTGGAATACTCTGCCTTGTACTAATTCTCAGTATATGTACACGTTGGACTCATCTGCCATGTAGCTGGTACTCTGTATATGCAAATGTTGCACTACTCTGCCATGTAGCTAGCTCTCTGTATATGGATATTTTGGACAGATCTTCCATGTAGGTAGCTCTCTGTATATGAACATATTGGATTTGCCTGCCATGTAGCTATATCTCTGTATATGGACATGTTGGACTCATCAGCCATGTAGCCAGCTCTGTCTCTATGAACATGTTGTATTCAACTGCCTTGTAGCTAGTCTTTGTATATACGTATGTTGGACTCATCTTCCATGAAGCTCACTCTCAGTAGTTAGACTTGTTGGACTAATCTACCATGTAAATAGGACAATATATATGGACATGTTGGACTACTCTGCCATGTAGCTAGTTCTCAGTATATGCACATGTTGGACTCATTTACCATGTAACTAGAACTTTATATATGGAAATGTTGCACTCCTCTGCCATGTATCTAGTTCTCTCTATATGGACTTTTTGGCCTCGTCTGCCATGTAGGTAGCTCTCTGTGCATGGATAAGTTGCACTGATCTGCCATCTAGGTAGCACTCTGTAGATGAACATATTGGACTTGTCTGCCGTGTAGCTAGCTCACTGTATATGGACATGTTGGACTCATCAGCCATGTAGGAAGCTCTGTCTGTATGAACATGTTGGACTCAACTACCTTGTAGCTAGTCCTCTGTATATAAATGTTGGACTCATCTGCCATGTAGCTCCCACTCAGAAGATGGACTTGTTGTACTAATCTGTCATGTAACTAGTACTCTGTATAAGGACATGTTGGAATACTCTGACTTGTACTAGCTCTCAGTATATGTACACGTTGGACTCATCTGCCATATAGCTGTTACTCTGTATATGGAAATGTTGCACTACTCTGCCATGCAGCTAGCTCTCTGTATATGGATATTTTGGACTCATCTACCATGTAGCTCGCTCTCTGTGTATGGATATGTTGGACTGATCTTCCATGTAGGTAGCTCTCTGTATATGAACATATTGGACTTGCCTGCCATGTAGCTAGATCTCTGTATATGGACATGTTGGACTCATCAGCCATGTAGCCAGCTCTGTCTGTATGAACACGTTGTATTAAACTGCCTTGTAGTTAGTCCTCTGTATATACACATGTTGGACTCATCTTCCATGAAGCTCACTCTCAGTAGTTACACTTGTTGGACTAATCTGCCTGTAAAAAGGACAATATATATGGACATGTTGGACTTCTCTGCCATGTAGCTAGTTCTCAGTATATGCACACATTGGACTCATCTACCAAGTAACTAGAACACTGTATATGAAAATGTTGCACTACACTCCCATGTATCTAGTTCTCTCTATATGGACTTTTTGGCCTTGTCTGCCATGTAGGTAGCTCTCTGTGCATGGATAAGTTGCACTGATCTGCCATCTAGGTAGCACTCTGTAGATGAACATATTGGACTTGTCTGCCATGTAGCTAGCTCACTGTATATGGACATGTTGGACTCATCAGCCATGTAGGAAGCTCTGTCTGTATGAACATGTTGGACTCAACTACCTTGTAGCT
>NW_006408524.1:40923447-40924717 GCF_000296735.1 Chrysochloris asiatica | reverse complement strand
TACATCTGCCTTGTAGCTAGTCCTCTATATTTACACATTTTGGACTCATCTGCCATGTAGCTAACTCTCAGGATATGGACATGTGGACTCATCTGTCATACAGCTAGTACTCTATATAAGGATATGTTGGAATACTCTGCCATGTAGCTCACTCTCAGTATATGGACATGTTGGATTCATCTGCCATGTAGTCCAAACTCTGTATATGGAAATGTTGCATTACTCTGCCATGTAACTATCTCTCTGTATATGGACATTTTGGACTCTTCTGCCATGTAGCTAGCTCTCTGTATATGATCATATTGGACTTGCCTGTCATGTAGCTAGCTCTGTGTATATGGACATGTTGGATTCATGAGCCATGTACACAGCTTTCTCTGTATGAACATTTTGGACACATCTGCCTTGTAGCTAGTCCTCTATATATACACACTTTAGACTATTCTGCCATGTAGACTCTCAGGATATGGATATGTTGGAATCATTTTCCATATAGCTAGTACTCTGTATAAGGATACATTGGAATACTCTGCCTACTCTGTATAAGGATACATTGGAATACTCTGCCATGTAGGTCGCTTTGAGTATATGGACATGTTGGATTCATCTGCCATGAAGTTAGAACTCTGTATATGGAAATGTTGCTCTAATCTGTCATGTAGCTAGCTCTCTGTATATGCACATTTTGGACTTGTCTGCCTTGTCACTAGGTCTCTGTATATGAACATAGTGGACTTGCCTGCCATGTAGCTAGCTCTGTGTATATGTACATATTGGACTCATCAGCCATGTAGCCAGATTTTTCTCTAGGAACATTTTGAACATATCTTCCTTTTAGCTATTCCTCTATATATACACATGTTGGACTCATCTGCCATGTAGCTAGCTCTCTGTATATGGACATTTTAGACTCTTCTGCCATGTAGGTAGCTCTCTGTATATGAACATATTGGACTTGCCTGCCATGGAGCTAGCTCTGTGTATATGGACATGTTGGATTCATGAGCCATGTACACAGCTTTCTCTGTATGAACATTTTGGATACATCTGCCTTGTAGCTAGTCCTTTATATATACACACTTTAGACTCTTCTGCCATGTAGCTAACTCTCAGGATATGGATATGTTGGAATCATTTTCCATATAGCTAGTACTCTGTTTAAGGATACATTGGAATAATCTGCCTACTCTGTATAAGGATACATTGGAATACTCTGCCATGTAGGTCGCTTTGAGTATATGGACATGTTGGACTCATTTGCCATGAAGTT
>NW_006408524.1:40922005-40923347 GCF_000296735.1 Chrysochloris asiatica | reverse complement strand
TGTAGCTAGCTCACTGTATATGGACATGTTGGACTCATCAGCCATGTAGGAAGCTCTGTCTGTATGAACATGTTGGACTCAACTACCTTGTAGCTAGTCCTCTGTATATAAATGTTGGACTCATCTGCCATGTAGCTCCCACTCAGAAGATGGACTTGTTGTACTAATCTGTCATGTAACTAGTACTCTGTATAAGGACATGTTGGAATACTCTGACTTGTACTAGCTCTCAGTATATGTACACGTTGGACTCATCTGCCATATAGCTGTTACTCTGTATATGGAAATGTTGCACTACTCTGCCATGCAGCTAGCTCTCTGTATATGGACTTTTTGGCCTTGTCTGCCATGTAGGTAGCTCTCTGTGTATGGATATGTTGCACTGCTCTGTCATCTAGGTAGTTCTCTGTAGATTAACATATTGGACTTGTCTGCTGTGTAGCTAGCTCTCTGTGTACGTACATGTTGGAATACTCTGACATGTAGCTAGCTCTCTGTATATGGACATGTTGGACTCATCTGCCATGCAGCTAGCTCTCTGTGCATGGATATGTTGGACGGATGTGCCATGTATGTAGCTCTCTGTATATAAACATATTGGACTTGTATGTCATATAACTAGCTCTCCATATATGGACATGTTGGACTCATCAGACATGTAGCCAGCATTCTCTGCATGAACATGATGGACTCATTGGCCTTGTAGCTAGTCCTCTATATATACACATGTTGGACTCATCTGCCATGTAGGTTGCTCTCTGTATATGAACATATTAGAATTTTCAGCCATGTAGTTAGCTCTCTGTTTATTGACATGTGGGAATACTCTGCCTTATAGATAGCTCTCAGTATATGGACAGGTTGGACTCATCTATCATGTAGCTAGATCTCTGTATATTCAAATGTTGCATTACTCTGCCATGTAGCTAGCTCTCTGTATATGAACATTTTGGACTCGTCAGTCATGTAGCTAGATCTCTGGTATGGATATGCTGGACTGATCTGCCATGTAGGTACCTCTCTGTATATGAACATTTTGGACTTGTCTGCCATGTAGCTAGCTCTCTGTATATGGACACGTTGGACTCATTTTCCATGTAGCTAGAACTCTGTATTTGGAAATGTTGCACTACTCTGCCCTGTAGCTAGCTCTGTGTATATGGATATTTTGGACTCATTTACAATGTAGCTAGCTCTCTGTGTATGGATATGTTGGACTGATTTGCCATGTAGGTAGCTCTCTGTATATGAACATATAGGACTCATCTGCCATGTAGCTAAAACTCTGTAGATGGAAATGTTGCACTACTCTGCCATGTAGCTAGCTCTCTGTATATGGACA
>NW_006408524.1:40920507-40921791 GCF_000296735.1 Chrysochloris asiatica | reverse complement strand
TCATCTGCCATAAAGCTAGTAATCTTTATATGGACATGTTGGAATACTCTGCGTTGTACCTCACTCTCAGTATATGGACATGTTAGACACATCTGCCATGTAGCTAGAATTCTTCATATGGAAATGTTGCACTACTCTGCTATGTAGCTAGCTCTCTGTATATGGACATTTTGGACCCTTCTGCTATGTATCTAGTTCTCTGTATATTAACATATTGGTCTTGCCTGCCATGTAGCTAGCTCTGTGCATATGGACATGTTGGACTCATCAGCCATGTAGTTAACTTTCTCTGTAGGAACATTTTGGACACATCTGCCTTGTAGCTAGTCCTCTATATATACACATGTTGAATTCATCTGCCATGTAGTTAACTCTCACTATAAGTACATGTTGGACTCATCTGCCATATAGCTAGTACTCTGTATATGGACATGTTGGAGTACTCTACCAAGTCGCTCGCTGTCAGTATATGGACATGTTGGACTCATCTGCCATGGAGCTTGTACCCTGCATATTGGAATGTTGCTGTACTCTGCCATGTAGCTAGCTCTCTGTATATGGACATTTTGGACTCTTCTGCCATGAAGCTAGCTCTCTGTATATGAACACATTGGACTTGCCTGACATGTAGCTAGCTCTGTGGATATGGACATGTTGGACTCATAAGCCATTTAGCCAGCTTTCTCTGTAGGAACATTTTGGACACATCTACCTGTTAGCTAGTCCTCCATATGTACACATGTTTTACCCATCTCCCATATAGCTAACTATCGGAATAGGGACATGTTTGTCTCATATGCCATAGAGCTACTACTCTGTATATGGACACATTGGAATACTCTGCAATGTTCCTCACTTTCATTATATGGACATGTTGGAATCATCTGCCATGTAGCTAGAATTCTGTATATAGAAATGTTGTACTACTCTGCCATGTATCTAGCTCTCTGTATATGAACATATGGACTTGCCTGCCATGTAGCTAGCTCTGTGTATATGGACAAGTTGGACTCATCAGTCATGTAACCACTTATCACTCTAGGAACATTTTGGACACATCTGACTTGTAGCTAGTTCTCTAAATATTCACATGTTGGATGCATCTACCATGTAGCTAACTCGCAGGATATAGACAAGTTAGACTCAACTGCCATACAACTATAACTGTGTATATGGACATGTTGGAATACTGTGCCAGGTAGCTCGCTCTCAGTATATGGACATGCTGGACTCATCTGTCATGTAGCTAGAACTCTGGCATGTAGCTAGCTCTCTGTATATGGA
>NW_006408524.1:40915921-40920407 GCF_000296735.1 Chrysochloris asiatica | reverse complement strand
GTAGCTAGCTCTCTGTATATGAACATTTTGGACTCGTCAGCCATGTAACTAGATCTCTGGCATGGATATGTTGAACTGATCTGCCATGTAAGAACATCTCTGTATATGAACATTTTGGACTTGTCTGCCATGTAGCTAGCGCTCTGTATATGGACACATTGGACTCATTTTCCATGTAGCTAGAACTCTGTATTTGGAAATGTTGCACTATACTTCCCTGTAGCTAGCTCTGTGTATATGGATACTTTGGACTCGTTTACAATGTAGTTAGCTCTCTTTGTATGGGTCTGTTGGAATTCTCTACCACGTAGCTAGCGATCAGTATATGTACACGTTGGACTCATCTGCCATGTAGCTAATGCTCTGTTTATGGAAATGTTACACTACTCTGCCAAGTAGTAAACACTCTGTATATTGGCATTTTGGACTCATTTGCCATGTATCTAGCTCTCAGTGCATGGATATGTTGGACTAATCTGCCATGTAAGTAGCTCGCTGTATATGAACATATTGGACTTGTCTGCCATGTACCTACCTTTCTGTGTATGGACATGTTGGAATACTCTACCATGTTGCTAGCTCTCAGTATATGTACCCTTTAGACTCATCTGCCACGTAGCTAGCTCTCTGTGCATGGATATTTTGGACTCATCTGCCACGTAGCTAGCTCTCTGGTCATGGATATTTTGGACTCGTCTACCATGTAGCTAGCTCTCTGTGCATGGATATTTTGGTCTGATCTGACATATATGTAGCTCTCTGTATATGAAAATATTGGACTTGTCTGCAGTGTACCTACCATTCTGTGTATGGATGTGTTGGAATACTCTGCCATGAAGCTAGCTCTCCATATATGGATATTTTGGACTCATCTGCAATGTAGATAGCTCTTTGTGCATGGATATGTTGGACTGATCTGCAATGTAGGTAGCTCTCTATATATGGACATATTGGACTTGTCTGCCATGTACCTACCTATCTGTGTATGGGCATGTTGGAATACTCTACCATGTAGCTAGCTCTCAGTATATGAACCCTTTGGACTCATCTGCCATGTAGCTAGCTCTCTGGACATGGATATTTTGGATTGATGTGCCATATATGTAGCTCTCTGTATATAAACATATTGGACTTGTATGCCATATATCTAGCTCTCCATATATGGACATGTTGGACTCATCAGACATGTAGTCAGCATTCTCTGCATGAACATGATGGACTCATTAGCCTTGTAGCTTCTCCTCTATATATACACATGTTGGACTCATCTGCCATGTAGGTTGCTATCTGTATATGAACATATTAGACTTTTCAAACATGTAGTTAGCTCTCTGTTTATTGACATGTTGGAATACTCTGCCTAGTTGTTAGATCTCAGTATATGGACATGTTGGACTCATTTGTCATGTAGCTAGATCTCTGTATATGGAAATGTTGCACTACTCAGCCATGTAGCTAGCTCTCTGTATATGAACATTTTGGACTCGTCAATCATGTAGCTAGATCTCTGGCATGGATATGTTGAACTGATCTGCCATGTAAGAACCTCTCTGTATATGAACATTTTGGACTTGTCTGCCATGTAACTAACTCTCGGTATGTGGACATGTTGGACTCATTAGCCATGTAGCCAGCTCTCTGTATGAACATGTTGGACTCATCTGCCCTGTAACTATTCCTCTATAAATACACATGTTGAACTCCTGTGCCATGTAGCTAACTCTCAGAATATGAACATGTTGAACTAATCTGCCATGTAGCTAGAACTCTGTATTGGGAAATGTTGCACTATTCTGCTATGTAGCTAGCTCTCTTTATAAAGATATTGTCAACTCGTCTACCATGTAGTTCGCTCTCTGTGTATGAATATGTTGGACAGATCGGCCATGTGGGTAGCTCTCTTTAGATGAGCATATTAGACTTTTCTGCCATGTAGCTAGCTCTCTGTGTATGGACATGTTGGAATACTCTGCCGTGAAGCTAGCTCTCCATATATGGACATTTTGTACTCATCTGCAATGTAGATAGCTCTTTGTGCATGGATATGTTGGATTGATCTGTCATGTATGTAGCTCTCTGTATATGAATATATTGGACTTGTCTGCCATGTACCTACCATTCTGTGTATGGACAAGTTGGAATACTCTGCCATGTAGCTAGCAATCTGTATATGTACACATTGGATTCGTCTGCCATGTAGTTAGAACTCTGTATATGCAAATGTTGCACTACTCTGCAATGTAGCTAGCTCTCTGTATATGGAAATTTTGGACTCGTCTGGCATGTAGTTACCTCTCTGTACATGGATAAGTTGAACTGATCTGCCATGTAGGTACCTCTCTGTATATGAACATATTGTACTTGTCTGCCATGTAGCTAGCTCTTTGTATGTGGACATGTTGGACTCATTAGCCATGTAGCCAGCTCTCTGTATGAACATGTTGGACTCATCTGTCCTGTAGCTGTTCCTCTATATATACACATGTTAGACTCCTGTGCCATGTAGCCAACTCTCAGAATATGAACATGTTGGACTGATCTGCCATGTAGCTAGAACTCTGTATTTGAAAATGTTGCAATATTCTTCCATGTAGCTAGCTGTCTTTCTATAGACATTGTCGACTCATCAACCATATAGCTCTCTCTCTGTGTATGATTATGTTTGACAGATTGGCCATTTAGGTAGCTCTCTGTAGATGAGCATATTGGACTTTTCAGCTATGTAGCTAGCTCTCTGTGTATGGACATGTTGGAATGCTCTGCCATGAAGCTAGCTCTCCGTATATGGACATTTTGGACTCATCTGCAATGTAGATAGCTCTTTGTGCATGGATATGTTGGACTGATCTGCCATGTAGGTAGCTGTCTATATATGAACATATTGGACTTGTCTGCCATGTAGCTAGCTCACTGTATATGGACACATTTGACTCATCAGCCATTTAGCTAGAATTATGTATATGGAAATGTTGCACTACTCTGCCATGTATCTAGCTCTCTGTATATGGACATTTTGGGATTGCCTGTCATGTAACTAGTTCTGTGTATATGAACATATTGGACTTGCCTGACATGTAGCTAGCTCTGTGTATATGGACATGTTGGACTCATCAGCCATGTAGCCAGCTTTCTCTGTATGAACATATTGGACACATCTTCCTTGTAGGTAGTCTTCTATATATACACACTTTGAACTCATCTGCCATGTATCTAACTCTCAAGATATGGACATGTTGGAATCATCTGCCATATAGCTAGTACTCTGTGTAAGGATACATTGGAATACTCTGCCATGTAGCTCACTCTCAGTATATGGACATGTTGGACTCATCTACCATGTAGTCAGAACTCTGTATATGGAAATGATGCACTACTCTGCCATGTAGCTAGCTCTCTGTATATGGACATTTTGGACTCTTCTGCCATGTAGCTATCTTTGTGTATATGAACATATTGGACTTGCCTGCCATGTAGCTAGCTCTCTGTATATGGACATGTTGGACTCATTAGCCATGTAGACAGATTTCTCTGTAGAACCATTTTAGACACTTCTGCCTCGTAGTTAGTCCTCTATATTTACACATTTTGGACTCTACTGCCATGTAGCTAACTCTCATGATATGGACATTTGGACTCATCTGCCATATAGCTAGCACTTTGTATATGGACACGTTGGAATACTCTGTCATGTAGCTCACTCTCAATATATGGACATGTTGGACTCATCTGCCATGTAGTTAAAACTCTGTATACGGAAATGATGTACTACTCTGCCACGTAGCTAGCTCTTTGTATATGGACATTTTGAACTTTTCTGCCATGTAGCTATCTCTGTGTATATGAACATATTGTACTAGTCTGCCATGTACCTAGCTCTGTGTATATGGACATGCTGGACTCATTAGCTATTTAGCCAGCTTTTTCTGTAGTAACATTTTGGACATTTCTGCCTCGTAGCTAATCCTCTATATTTAAAAATTTTGGACTCTACTGCCATGTAACTAACTCTCAGGATATGGAGATTTGGACTCATCTGCAGTATAGCTAGTACTTTGTATAAGGACACGTTGGAATACTTTGCCATGTAGCTCGCTCTCAATATATGGACATGTTGGATTCATTTGCCATATAGTCAGAATTCTGGATATGGAAATGTTGCACTAATCTGCCTTGTAGCTAGCTCTATTTATATGGACATTTTGGACTCATCTGCCATAAAGCTAACTCTGTGTACATGAACATATTGGACTTGCCTGCCATGTAGCTAGCTCTGTGTATATGGACAAGTTTGACTCATTAGCCATGTGTCTATCTCTGTATGTATGAATATTTTAGACACATCTGCCATGTAGCTAGTCCTCTATATATACACATGTGGGACTCATCTGCCATGTAGCTAACAGTCACTATATGTACATGTTTTACTCATCTGCCATAAAGCTAGTACTCTGAATATGGAAATGTTGGAATACTCTGCAATGTAGCT
>NW_006408524.1:40900762-40909296 GCF_000296735.1 Chrysochloris asiatica | reverse complement strand
GTATATGGACATTTTGGATTCATCTGACATGTAGCTAGCTCGCTGTATATGGACAATTTGGAAGCGTCTGCCATGTAGCAAGCTCTCTGTATATGGACATGTTGGACTCATCAGCCAAGTAGGCAGCTCTCTCTGTATGAACATGTTGGACTCAACTGCCATGTAGCTAGAACTCTGTATATGGAAATGTTGCATTACTCTGCCATGTATCTGGCTCTCTGTATATGGACATTTTGGACTCGTATGCCATGTAGCTAGCTCTCTGTGCGTGGATATTTTGCACTGATCTGGCATGTAGGTAGCTCTCTGTATATGAATATATTGGACTTGTCTGCCATGTTGCTAGCTCTCTGTATATGGGTATGTTGGACTCATCAGCCATGTATCCAACTCTCTCTGTATGAACATGTTGGACTCAACTGCCTTGTAGCTAGTCCTCTATATAAACACATGTTGGACTCCTCTGCCATGTAGCTTACATTCAGTAGATGTAATTCTTGGACTAATCTGCCAAATTACTAGTACTCTGTATATGGGCATGTTGGACTACTCAGCCATGTAGCCAGGTCTCTGTGCTTGAACATGTTGTACTCATCTGCTTTGTAGCTAGTCCACTATATATACACATGTTGGATTCATCTGCCATGTAGCTAGTACTCTTATTATGGACATGTTGGAATACTCTGCCATGTAGCTAGCTGTCAGTATATGTACACGTTGGACTCATCTGCCATATAGCTAGAACTCTGTTTTTGGAAATGTTGCACTACTCTGCCTTATAGCTATGTCTCTTTATATGTTTATTTTGGACTAGTCTACCATGTAGCAAGTTCTCAATGCATGGATATGTTGGATTGATCTGCCATGTAGGTACCTCTCTGTTTAAGAACATATGAGACTTGTCTGCCATGTAGCTAGCTCTCTGTATGTGGACATGTTGGACTCATCAGTCATGAAGCTAGCTCTCTGTGCATGAATATGTTGCACTTATCTGCCATGTAGGTACCTCTTTGAAAATGAACATATTGGACTTGTCTGCCATATAGCTAGCTCTCCGTATATGGACTCATCAGCCATGTAGCCCACTCTCTCTTTATGAACATGTTCTTTTCAACTGCCTTGTAGTTATTCCTCTATATATACACATGTTGGAGTCATATGCCCTGTAGCTAACTCTCTGAATATAGACATGTTGGACTACTCTGAGATGTAGTTAGCTCTCAGTATATGGACACTTTTAACTCATCTGCCATGTCGCTAGAACTCTGTTTTTTCAAATGTTGCATTGCTCTTCCATGTAGCTAGCTCTCTGTATACTGATATTGTGGACTCGTCTAACATGTAGCTAGCTCTCTGTGCATGGTTATGCAGGACTGATCTGCCATGTAGGTAGCTCTATATAGATGAACATATTGGACTTCTCTGTCATGTAGCTTGCTCCTGTGTATTGACAAGAGGGAAAACTCTGCCATGTAGCTAGCTCTCAGTATATGTACACATTGGACTTACCTGCGATGTAGCCAACTCCCAGAATATGGATATGGTGGACTCATTTGCCATGTAACTATTACTATCTATATGGACATGTTGGACTACTCTGCCATGTAGCTAGATCTCAATATATGGACATGTTGGACTCATGTGCCATGTAGCTAGACCTCTGTATATGGAAAATTGCACCATTATGCCATGTAGCTACCTCTCTGCACATGACATATTGGACTCGTCTGCCATGTAGGTAGCTCTTTGTGCATGGGTATGTTTGACGACTCTGCCATGTGTCTAGCTCTCTGTATATGGATATTTTGGACTCGTCTAACATGTAGCTAACTCTCTGTAAATGGATATTTTGGACTGATCTGTCATGTAGATATCTTTCTGTATATGGACTTGTTGGAATACTCTGCCATGTAGCTAGCTCTCAGTATATGTACACGTTGGACTCATCTGCCATGTAGCTAGAACACTGTATATGGAAATGTTGCACTACTCTGCCATGTAGCTAGCTATCTGTATATGGACATTTTGGATTCATCTGACATGTAGCTAGCTCGCTGTGCATGGATACGTTGGACTGACCTGCCATGAAGGTAGCTCTCTGTATATGAACATATTGGAATTGTCTGCCATGTAGCTAGCTCTCAGTATATGGACACGTTGGATTCATCTGTCATGTAGCTAGAACTCTATATATGGAAATGTTGCCCTACTCGCACTTGTAGCTAGCTCACTGTATATGGACATTTTCAACTCGTCTGCCATGTAGCTAGCTCTCTGTGCATTAATATGTTGGACTAATCTGCAATGTAGGTAGCTCTCTGAATATGAACATATTGGACTTGTGTGCCATGTAGCTATCTCTCTGTATATGGGTATGTTGGACGCATCAGCCAAGTAGCCAGCTCTCTGTGTATGAACATGTTGGCCTCATCTGCCTTTTAGCTAGTCCTCTATATATACACATGTTGGACTCATCTTCCATGTAGCTCTCAGTATAAGGACATGTTGGACTCATCTGCCATGTACCTTGTACTCTGTATAAGGACATGCTGGACTACCCTGCCATGTAGCTAGCTCTCAATATATAGGCATTTTAGACTCATTTGCCATGTAGCTAGTACTCTGTTAATGGACATGTTGGATTACTCTGTCATGTAGCTAGCTCTCAGTATATGGACATGTTGGACTCATCTGCCATGTAGGTATAACTCTGTATATGGAAATGTTGGACTACTCTGGCATGTAGCTAGCTCAGTGTTTACAGATATTTTGTACTAATCTGCATTGTAGCTAGCTCTCTGTACATGGACATTTTGGACTTGACTGCCATGTAACTAGCTCTCTGTGCATGGATATGTTGGACTGATCTGCCATGTATGTAGCTCTCTGTATATAGACATTTTAAACACCCCTGTCATGTAGCTAGCTCTCAGTATATGGACATGTTGGAGTCATCTTCTATGTGGATAGGACTCTTTATATGGAAATGTTGCCATGCTCTGCCTTGTAGCTAGCTCTCTGTATATGGACATTATGGACTCATCTGCATGTAGCTAGTACTCTGTATATGGACATGTTGGACTACTCTGCCACGTAGCTAGCTCTCAATATATGGACATGTTGGGTTAATCTGCCATGTAGCTAGAACTCTGTATATGGAAATGTTGCACTACTCTGCCATGTAGCAAGCTCACTGTACATGAATTTGTTGTACTGTTCTGCGATGTAGGTAGCTCTCTGTATATGAACATATTGGACTTGTCTGCCATGTAGATAGCCCTCTGTATATGGAAATGTTGGAGGCATCAGCCATGGTGCCAGCTCTCTGTGTATGAACATGTTGGACTCATCTGTCTTGTAGCTAGCCCTCTAAATATACACATGTTGGACTCATGTGCAATGTAGCTAACTCTCAGTATATGGACAAGTTGGACTCATCTGCAATGTAGCTAGAATACTGTATATGGAAATGTTGCACAACTCTGCCATGTAGCTAGCTCTCTGTATATGGACCTTTTTGACTTGTCTGCCATGTAGTTAGGTCTCTATGGATGGATATATTGGACTGATCTGCCATGTAGGTAGCTCTGTGTATATGAACATTTTGCACTTGTCTGCCATGAAGATAGCTCTCTGTGCATGGGTATGTTGGACTGATATGCCATGTAGCTATCTCTCTATATATGGTCATGTTGGACCAATCAGCCATTTAGCCAGATCTCTCTCTATGAAAATGTTGGAATCATCTGCCTTGTAACTAGACCTCTATATATACACATGTTGGACTCATCTGCCATGTAGATCACTCTCAGTATATGGACTTGTTGGACACATCTGCCAAGAATCTAGTACTCTATATATGGATATGTTGAATTACTCTGCAATGTAACTCGCTGTCAGTCATGTTGGACTACTCTGCAATGTAACTCGCTGTCAGTATATGGACACTTTTTGCACATCTTCCATGTAGCTGTAGCTCTGTATATGGAAATGTTGCACTACTCTACCATGCAGCTAGCGCTCAGTATATGGGCATTTTGGAGGCTGCCATGTAGCTAGCTCTCTGTGCATGGATATGTTGGAATCATGTGCCATGTAGCTAGCTCTCTGTATATGGACATTTTGGACTCAACTGCCATGTAGCTAGCTCTCTATGAATAGATATGTTGGAATCATATGCCTTGTAGGTAGCTCTCTATATATGAACGTATTGGACTTTTCTGCCATTTAGCTAGCTCTCTGTATATGGACATGTTGCACTCATCAGCCATGTAGACAGCTCACTCTGTATGAATATGTTGGACTCATCTGCCATGTAGCTAACTCTCAGAATATGGACATGTTGGACTCATCTGCCATGTAGCTAGTGTTCTCTACATAGACATGTTGGAGTACTCTGCCATGTAGCTAGCTCTCAGTATAAGGACACGTTGGACTAATATGCAATGTAACTAGACATCTGTATATGGAAATTTTGCACTGCACTGCAATGTAGCTACCTCTCTGTACATGGACATTTTTGACTCATGTGCCATGTAGCTAGCTCTCTGTGCATGGATATGTTGCACTGATCTGCCATGTAGGTAGCTCTCTATATATGAACATATTGGACTTGTCTGCCATGTAGGTAGCTCTCTGTATATGGACATGATGGAATCATCAGCCATGTAGCCAGCTCTCTATGTATAAGCATGTAGGACTCAACTGCCTTGTAGCTAGTGCTCTATATATACACATGTTGGACTCATCTGTCATGTAGCTCACTCCCAGTAGATGTACTTGTAGTACTAATCTGCCATGTAATTAGTATTCTGTATATGCACACGTTGGACTCATCTGCCATGTAGCTAGACTGCTGTATATTGAAATGTTGCACTACTCTGCCATGAAGCTAGCTCTCTGTATATGGACATATTGTCCTCGTCTGCAATATAGCTAGCTCTCTGTGCATGGATACGTTGCACTGAGCTATCATGTAGGTAGCTCTCTGTATATGACCATATTGGACTTTTCGGCCATGTAGCCAATTATCTGTGTATGGACATATTGGAATACTCCACTCATCTGCCATGTAGCTAAATCTCTGTATATGGAAATGTTGCACTACTCTGCCATGTAACGAACTCTTTGTATACGGTCATTTTGGACTCATCTGCCATGTAGCTAGCTCTCTGTGCATGGATATGTTGGACTAATCTTTCATGTAGGTAGCTCTCTGTATATTAACATATTGGACTTGTCTGCCATGTAGCTAGCTCTCTGTATATGGATATGTTGGACTCATCATCCATGTAGCCATATCTCTCTGTAAGAACATTTTGGATTCATCTGCTTTGTAGCTACTCCTCCATATATACACATGTTGGACTCATCTGCCATGTAGCTAACTCTCAGAATATGGACATGTTGGACTCATCTGCCATAGAGCTAGTACTTTGTATATAGACATGTCGGACTACTCTGCATTGTAGCTAGCTCTCAGTATGTGGACACGTTAGGCTCATCTACCAAGAAGCTAGAACTCTGTATTTGGAAATCTAGAACTACTCTGCCATTTTGCTAGATTTCTTTATATGGATATTTTGGACTTGTCTACCACGTAGCTAGCTCTCTTTGCATGAATATGTTGTACTGATCTGCCATGTAGTTAGCTCTCTGTAGATGAACATATTGGACTTCTCTGCCATGTAGCTAGTTCTCTGTGTATGGATATGTTGGAATACTCTGCCATGTTGCTAGCTCTCAATATATGTACACGTTGGACTCATCTGCCATGTAGCTAGAACTCTGTATATGGAAATATTGCACTTTCCTGCCATGTAGCTAGCTCTCTGTGCATGGATATGTTGCATTGATCTGCCATGTAGGTGTCTCTCTGTATAAGAACATTTTGGGCTTGTCTGCCATGTACTTGACTCTCTGCATATGGACATGTTGGAATACACTGCCATGTAGCTAGCTTTCTGTACATGGACAATTTGGACTCATCTTCCAGGTAGCTTGGTCTCTGTGCATGGATATATAGGACTGATCTCCCATGTAAGTAGCTCTCTGTATATAAACATATTGGACTTGTCTGCCATGTAGCTAGCTCTCTGTTTATGAACATGTTTGAATACTCTGCCTTGTAGTTAGCGCTCAGTATATGAACACGTTGGACTCATCTGCCATGTAGTTACAACTCTGTATATGGAACTGTTCCACTACTCTACCATGTATCTAGCTCTCTGTACATTGACACGTTGGGCTCATCTGCCATGTAGCTAGACCTCTGTATATGGAAATGTTGCACTACTCTATCATGTAGCTACCTCTCTGTACATGGACATTTTGGACTCATCTGCCATGTAGCTAGTTCTCTGTGCATGGATATGTTGCACTACTCTGCCATGTAGTTAGCTCTCTGTATATGAACATATTGGACTTGTCTGCCATGTAGCTGACTCTCTGTATATGGATATGTTGGAATATTCTGCCATGTAGCTAACTCTCAGTTTTTGGACACGTTGGACTCATCTGCCATGTAGCTAGAACTTGGTATATGGAAATGCTGCACTACTCTGCCATGTAGATAGCTCTCAGTATAAGGACACGTTGGACTCATCTGCAATGTAACTAGACCTCTGTACATGGAAATTTTGCATTTCACTGCCTGGAAGCTACCTGTCTGTACATGGACATTTTGGACTCGTCTATCATGAAGCTAGCTCTCTGTGCATGGATATGTTGGACTGATCTGCCATGTAGGTAGATCTCTGTATATTAACATATTGGGCTTGTTTGCGAAGTAGATAGCTCTCTGTATATGGACATGTTTGGATACTCTGCCATGTAGCTAGCTGTCAGTATATTTACACGTTGGACTCATCTACCATGTAGCTAGAGCTCTGTATATGGAATTGTTGCACTACTCTGCCATGTAGCTAGCTCTCTGTAAATGGATATTTTGGACTGGACTCGTCTACCATGAAGCTAGCTCTCTATGCATGGATATGTTGGACTGTTCTGCCATGTAGGTAGCTCTCTGTATATTAATATATTGGACTTGTCTGTCATGTACCTAGCTCTCTGTTTATGGCCATGTTGGAATACTCTGCCTTGTAGCTAGCTCTCAGTATATGAACACGTTGGACTCATCTGCCATGTAGCTAGAACTCTGTATATGAAAATGTTGCATTACTATGTCATGTAGCTAGCTCTCTATATTTGGACATTTTGGACCTGTCAGACATGTAGCTAGCTCTCTGTGCATGGATATGTTGGACAGATCTGCCATGTAGCTAGCTCTCTGTATATGGACATGTTGGACTCAACAGCCCTGTAGACAGCTCTCTGTAGGAAAAGTTGGACTCATCTTCCTTGTAGCTAGTGCTCTATGCATACACATGTTGGACTCATATATCTTGTAGCTATTATTCTCTATATGGACTTGTTGGACTACTCTGCCATGTAGGTAGCTATCAGAATAAGGACTCGTTGGACTCATCTGCCATGTAGCTAGAACTCTGTAAATGGAAATGTTGCACTACACTGCCTTGTAGTTAGTTCTCTGTATATAGACATTTTGGACTTGTCTGCAATGTAGCTAGCTCTCTGTGTATGGATATGTTGCACCGATCGGCCATGTAGGTAGTTCTCTGTATATGAACATGTTGGACTTGTCTGCCATGTAGCTAGCTCTCTGTATATAGACATGTTGGACTCATCAGCCATGTTGCCAGCTATCTCTGTATGAACATATTGGACTCAACTGCCTTGTAGCTAGTCCTCTCTATATATACACATGTTGGACTCTTCTGCCATATAGCTAACACTCAGAATATGGACATGTTAGACTCATCTGCCATGTAGCTAGTATTCTCTATATGGACATATTGGACTACTCTGCTATGTAGCTAGCTCTCAATATCTGGACACGTTGGACTCATCTGACATGTACTTAGCCCTCTGTATGTGGAAATGTTGCGCTACTCTGCCTTGTAGCCAGCTCTCTGAATATGGACTTTTTGGACTCATCTGCCATATAGCTAGTTCTCTGTGCATGGATATGTTGCACTGATCTGCCATGTAGGTAGATTTTTGTATATGAACATATTAGACTTGATTGCCATGTAGCTAGCTCTCTGTATATGGACATGCTGGACTCATCAGCCATGTAACCAGATCTCTCTGTATGACCATGTTGGACTCAACTGCCTTGTAGCTTGTCCTCTATATATACACACGTTGGACTCGTCTGCCATGTAGCTCACTCTCAGTACATGGACTTGTTGTACTAATCTGACATGTAACTAGTACTCTCTATACGGACATGTTGAACTACTCTGCCATGTAGCTAGCTCTCAGTATATGGACACCTTGGACTCATTTGCCATGTGGCCTGAACTCTGTATATGGAAATGTTGCACTGCTCTGCCATGTATTTAGCTCTCTGTATATTAGCGTAGTGGTTACGAATCGGGCTGCGAACCTTAAGGTCAGCGGTTCGAAACTACCAGCCGCTCCGCGGGAGAAAGATGAGGCTTTCTACTCCC